>NC_081571.1:54452937-54803163 GCF_022355385.1 Mustela nigripes
GCTTCCTGCGGAGCAGGGAGCCTGCTTCCCTCTCTCTCTCTCTCTCTCTGCCTGCCTCTCTGCCTACTTGTGATCTCTGTCTGTCAAATAAATAAATAAAATCTTTAAAAAAAAAAAAAAAAAGGAGGATGAGTATGTGGCATGTACTTTGGGGACATACTTATCCTTAAAAAAAATTGTTTATCTGCAGTTCGAACTTAATCAGGCATCTTGCATTTTTTTTAATTTGCTAAATCTTACAATCCTAAATGCACATTTATAGTCCCTGTCACAGTCCTACTGAAATTCTGGAGATGGGACCCATAATGTTTTAATAAGCTCTCCAGGTGATTCTAAGTTCCCTAAAGTTTAAGGAGCACTGCTCTATCTCATACCAGTGAGTGACCTCATCTGCTTGACATGACAACACTTCCCCCAAGTGTGGGATGCTCCCGAACTGCTAACTGATGTGGGTTTTCCTGAATTTGATTTAATCATGGGACCCACTTCTGCGTGGAAAAGCAGGAGGAATCCAAGAATCCAAGATCAAGGGTTTGGCTTTAGAGCAATTTAAACCTGTCTCGGTGTGAGACAGAAAGATTGGGGAGTGGACACAACAAGGGACAATCTGGTTTTTTCCCTGCAATTCCCTCTAGAGAATTTAAAAAAAAAAAAAAAAAAAAAAAAAGCCCCTGGAAGCACATTTGCTGTATCCAGTCCCACATCCTTATCTCTGTAAGGGAAGGTAATGGACGGGTGGAGGCCCCCCCATAAGTGTGGGGCTCTGAGCATAGAGGAGCGAGTGCCTCCCTCTGGAGTTTCTCTGAGCCACTGTGGCTTTTGAGTCTGGAAAGGCTTGGACGGTGAATTAAGTTGCACAGTTGCACAGTTATTCCATCTGGAATAGTCTTAAGGACTTAACTCTGAAATTGTGGAAGAAGAGGTAGCCTTTAATGGAAATAGCGCTGTTAAACACCTGCGGATCCCAAGATCCAGTCATTGAAAGCCCTGCTCTCGTTCCCCACACTAGTTCACTGAGCGCCCGCTCAGCGCCACGGACCATACCAGATACTGTACAGACTGGAATGGTTCGAACCGTGGCAATCACTGATACAAGAAATACTGAAAGAGCTGGGTTCCAATGAACTTCATCGATAATTGTAAAATTCTTGATATGTCGCTATTATAAGGAAGTAAAAATCCCAACGGTGAATGGAGGTTATTAGAAGGAGCAGCAGCAATTAAGTCTCAGATACATACATAACTTTAGGATGAAAATATCAAGAAGGATAAAGGGAAAATCATGGAAGCCAGTAAGAGACATTCCATAAAATAATAAAAGACAGGACCTTTTCATAAAGGTAAGGTCTTTCTTGATGGCAAGAAAATATCACAAGTTAGAGTAATGCTCATTATTTATTGAATGTGTTCAGTATGTCACGTGCGGAGATCTTGTAATTCTATGAGAGATTTCAATTTAAAACTCCCTTTGTGTGGACTAGATAATGACCTGCCTACTAGCTTCTTCCCACCAAGGGCCTGGGAAACCGATTTGGCACAGTAGGTGGCACTGTCTCCCCGGGGTTTCTCAGTCAGGGTCCTGCAACGGAGCAGAACCTTCCTGAGGGAGGCGCTGTTGACACCGCCCACTGCCTACTTGTCTCTCTGCATCTGCCCATCCCGGTCACCCCAACCTGTGCCACCCTGTCTGGCTGCCTGCCTCTCTCTGAGGTTGCCCTCCTCCAGCAATGCCCTTGCCCCTCTGCTACTACCGGGAACATTTCTACTCATCCTTTTCTCATCAGGCCTTAATGAAATGTCCCCTCCCCGTGACACCTACTTGACGCCTCCAAAATGTGTAACCGCCACTTGAGTGATAACCTCAGCTCTCCGTCAATGCCCGCTGTTGCACGGCAGTAACGCTTTATAGTCACTCGTGCATTCCTTCATCAAATATTTATTGATCACCTGCTATGGATCAGACCCTGTGTCCGGCCCTGAAAACAGAAAGATGCCTGGTGCGTGGGGTCTGCTCTCACGCAGGTGGCGAGCTCCAGGGGGAGACAGGGACCTGATTCCAGGATGGTGCACTAAGGATGGGCAACGATGTGCCAGGGTGAGCCGTAAACAACTGAGTTAGCAGAGGAGGTGTGATGCCTAAGGAGGGTGCTGGGGCGGGGGGAGGGATGCCTGGGAGGGCAACGCAAGGAGCAGTCAACGTTGCTAAGGAAGGGAAGGCACTCTGGGCAGTGGGGAGAGTGGAAAGGCCTGTCAGTTACCAGTGCTAGAGCTGGGGAAAACCTACAAGCAGCTGGGTGTTCGGAGGAACTCAGAGAGACTGACAAGAGATAAGGTTAGAGACAGGAGTAGAAATCAGAATTCCCCTCCTTTTAGGAGGCTTAGCTCTTATTCAGGCAGCATATTAGAATCACCCAGGTAGCAGCATAAAACTACAGGGGGCAGTCAGTTGAGTGGTGGATTCTTGACTGTGGCTGAGGTCACGATCTTGGGGTTGTTAGATAGAGCCCACCATGAGGCTCATGTTGAGCCTGGAATCTGCTTAGGATTCTCTGTCTCCCTCTTCCTCTGCCCCTCCCCCCACCACAGTCCGCCTCTCTCTCCAAAAAAGAATGTATATAGATAGATAGATAGATAGATAGATAGATAGCAAGCACACCCCAGATTTGCTGATTTCACAGATCCAGGCAAGGGCCAGAAATCTTCCATTTAATAACCACTCAGGTGACTCTGATGCATTTGCCCAAGAACTGCATTTTTTCTTTTTTAAGATTTTATTTATTTGGGGCACCTGCATGGCTCAGTGGGTTAAAGCCTCTGCCTTCAGCTCAGGTCATGATCTCAGAGTCCTGGGATCAAGCCCCGAATCGGGCTCTCTGCTCAGCGGGGAGCCTGCTTCCTCCTCTCTTTCTCTGCCTGCCTCTCTGCCTACTTGTGATCTCTGTCTGTCAAATAAATGAATAAAAATCTAAAAAAAAAAAAAAGATTTTATTTATTTGAAAGAGAGATAGAGATTACAAGTAAGCAGATAGACGGAGAGGGAGAGCAGGGCGCCCGATGTGGGGCTCGATCCCAGGACCCCAAGATCATGACCCGAGCCAAAGGCAGAGGCCCAACCCACTGAGCCATTCAGGCACCCAAGAACTGCATTTTTAAGAAACCTCTAAAAAGGGGCGCGTGGGTGGCTCAGTGGGTTAAGCCGCTGCCTTTGGCTCGGGTCGTGATCTTGGGGTCCTGGGATCGAGTCCCGCATTGCATTGGGCTCTCTGCTCAGCGGGGAGCTTGCTTCCCTTCCTCTCTCTGCCTGCCTCTCTGCTACCTGTGATCTCTCTCTCTGCCAAATAAATAAATAAAATCTTTAAAAAAAAGAAAAAGAAACCTCTAAAAATGACGGGAAGCCCTTGAGGGACTTCTCAAACACATAACAAAGACTTGAGCTGTAGAGAAAACAGTCTTGTGGTCTAAAAGAGGATGCAATTAAGAGGATGAGGGTGGAAGCAGACAGTACTCGTAGGTGGCCTTTTCTGGCCAAAGTTAAGAAATGCTGAGGGCTCCAAGCAGAGCAATAGTTTAGAGTACAATGAAATTCCCCCAACACCACCCAGGTGCCCCATTTAATGCTCTTTTTGAGGAAAATACTGATCCTTCCCACAGAACTCTGTGTGACTCACATATGGCAGAAGACAGAAATCGGGCTCTTGAATTTCAACAACATGTTGGCAATGCTGTCTCCTTCCATCCAGCCTCTCTTAAGAGATGGATTCTTCCACCAGCAACATAGAACATTGTAAGGGCCTATTTAGCCAGAGCAATTCCATCCGGTTAAACAGTGATTTTGTTGTTTATGCAGTAAAACTTAAACTGACCCTGCCCCCACCCCCAGGGGAACTTACTTAAAAGCAAGTCCCGGAAACCAGTAGAATATGGTCGACCAGTCCCTGATAACAGAGCCCAAATGCAAGGGCAGGTCAGGTCAGGTGGAGGTAACAGAGCCCGAATGCAGGGATGAGTCAGGCCAGATGGAGACATCCAATCAGAAAAGCCTGAATACTGTCCCCCTAGCTACCAAGGAGTGTGGGCCCCGCCTTTTGGGCACCAATTCTGACCAAGGTGATAGGCTAGTTCAAATAGCTACTATGGGGTGAATTGTAATTCAGTTGGCCACCCATGTGTGACCTAGCATGACTGTGCAGCTTTCTCTGTGTGTTGCAATCTCACTGGCCACCTGTGTGTGGCCAGGCTCAACCAAAGGGCCTTTGCTCTATAAAAGTTAGTCTGTGAGGCTGGGAGGGGTCTCTCTCTCTGTAAGAGGCGGCCCCGAACGGTCGGTTTGATTCTCGCTCCATGCTTGGCGCGAGAAATAAAGCTTTGCTTGACTTTTGCTTTGTATCAGTCTCGTTCCTTTGATTACAGACCCATCAAACATAATTTAAGGTCCAGCTTGGAAAACCCAACCTCAAACCCGTTTAAAACCAGCCCTTTCCAAAGGAATCCATGGGGCCTCTGATACTGAGAGCACCGAGAGTCTCTCTCTTGCCCACCTCTTGGAGCTCTCCCCAGCTGCCAGGAGGCTAGACCACACCAAGTAACCAAGCAGGCTCCTATTACCGAAGCTCCCTGCACAGATGGCTTCCCTTACTAAGGTGTTTTCTTCTCTTCAATTTTTATGGATGGTATATACACAGAACATCCACTTAAAACCATGTCCCTGTGACTTTTGCAAAATTAGAGTTACTGCCCATCAAGTTGTACAAGATCCCTCATGGAAGAGCCGGATGATAAACTGCTTCTTCATTCAGGGCAAGAAAAATATTAGTTCCTCACAAAGCCAGCCCTGCATCTTGCTGTCAAGCAGTAAGAATACTATTATTCAACTATTTCCCCTATTTGTCTCAGCTCCAGAAAAGTAGAAATTATTGTGCCTTCCTGCATTAACTGATTTGTCTCAAGGGCCCTGGAACATTGATTCCCCTGCCATATTAATTAATGTATCTCTGGTCTAAATTGTGCACTGTGTTTGATTCTGTAAATTGCCTCCGGCTTTTCTAGAAATAGGTGCGCTATCAATTTAAGGAAATGCATTTTTGTTTTACCAAAAATTGGTTTCCTTCAAAACTTTTATCTCAGTTTTCTTTAATTTTAAAAGGTTTTATTTATTTATTTGAGAGAGAGAGAGAAGCAGGATCCTGTCGAGCAGAGAGCCATAGGCCCAGGACCCCGAGCTCATAACCTGAGCCCAAGGTGCCTCACAGGTTTTTTTGTGTGTGAATTTTTCTATTTAGTTAATCTCCATACCCTGTATCAGAACCCAAATTCCATGAGGAGAAAGACTCCATTTAACCTACTCACTGTGTAGCCTCAATACCTAGCATTACTCCTGAGGGTCTGTGGTACCTATACAGGTCCAGACAAACCAACTGTGCTTCACCAACAAACAGCCTGAAAACCCCCAGGAGTTAAAAGAACAAAGGGGTTTTTTTTTACCCTTCCTCACTCTACACATCATAGAAATCAGCTGTGGGTGTTCCCTGCCTCTTAACCACTGGAAGAGGACCATGAAACAGAGAAAAGAGAGAGGAGAAGCCACAAATCACTTGTGAGCACTTCCCTTTCAAGAGCCAAACCCCAGTCACAGGGCCAGGAAGTGGAAGTGTCCCTCTCCCAGGAAGGGTTCCTGCACTAAGGGAATTTAGTGATTGGTAAGCCCATCTGTTAACACTACTGTAGGAATTAAGTCATCTAGGCATACAAATTACATTTTCTTCAGTTAGCTAGGTGCTCTTGTGGAGGCCAAGAAAAACAAGGCTGAACCCACCTCGAGTCTAGCCCTGACATAAGTACACGCATCTTGACAAAGCAAAAGCTGGCACCTTGCACCCCCTCTCCACCCGCTCCCGCTCCCCTCGGTAATCTGTGTGACATTCCTCAGGCACAACTGGCTGCTGCCCTAAAAGAAAAACAAATAGTTAACTTTCAGAGATCACAATCCTGCAAGACAGGAGTCTCCCTTGGTTTACAAATGTCCTAGAGATTTACAACAAAGAAGCTATCTTATCAACAGCCCAACTTCCAGAGACAAATAACTCAGTTCCTCAAGCCCTAACATCGCCCTCCCCTCCATAAAACTGAAGGAGGCTGAGGCGGAAGAAAATGGAAATAAAGTTAAACCTAAATCTCACTAACAAGGACACTTGATAGGAGGCATAGGACATTCCACCAGGAAACTCCCAATTGTCTTCATGTTAGTGCCTCCTTAGACAGAAAAATGGCCTTGGCTTGATAATAACCAGGCCTCCAAAATCCTGAAGGTCTTCTTTACCCAGATAGCCCTTCTGAACATCCCCTTTGTCCTCACCTACTGCCGAGTCCACCCCTACTCTACCTTTAAAAACTCTGACTGTAATCTGGTTCGGAGTCCAAGTCCCTACTCTGCTGTGTCGGGCATACTTGGGCCCAAGCTTAAGCTTGTCAAATAAACCCTCGTGTGATTACATAGGTGTTGGCTCCTTGGTGGTCTCTCAGACGCGAAAACTTGGGCATAACACTCTTTAATCATTCTTTCCCGTGTATCTTTAGTGTTTGGTACATTCGAAACTTACTTTTTTTTTTTTTAATATTTTATTTATTTGACGGAGATCACAAGTAGGCAGAGGTGAAACTTACTTGGTTTTGTTTGTTTGTTTTTAAAGATTTTATTTATTTATTTGACAGACAGAGATCACAAGTAGGCAAAGAGGCAGGCGGAGAGAGAGAGGAGAAAGCAGGCTCCCTGCTGAGCAGAGAGCCCCATGCGGGGCTCGATCCCAGGATCCTGGGATCATGACCCGAGCTGAAGGCAGAGGATTTAACCCACTGAGCCACCCAGGCGCCCCGAAACTTACTTGTTTTTTAACTGCCTGATTTTCAAAGTATCTCACTGTACTTTGACTTGGTTATATTTAGGTCAAATATATTTCACCACACATAATATCTCCCTCCTACAAATAGCTCAGGAAGTCTAGAGAGCTGCATACTAACTTTTCCTGAGACCAATATAGTACCAGAGGCCTTTGTGCTACTGGATTTCTTTTCCTTTAGTGCCACAGGTTCTTGGTCAGCCACTTTGCGAAAAGAAGAGAGGGAGACCAGAGGAAGAATGGTGGGCAACAAAGCAAAGTTGATTGAGTGATAGTTACTGAACATAAACCCAAGAGGGTTGCCTTTGGGCGTTTAGATAAAGGGGTTTTAACAGGCTTCTTGGTGGGCTGTTTTAATCTGATTAACCCTCAGTGTGCCTGCAATCAGATTTTTGTCATCTACCTATCACTTTGCAGGGGGCCGGAGGAGGGAGGTGTCCTTCCAAGGTGGTGTAAAATCCTTTGAAGAATGGTTTCCTCTTAGGGCAGCTTCCCTTGTCCCTGCCTGCGGGCCTTTTTTCCAACTACCCTTCTGACTTTTACAGAGCTGGTGGCAGTTTCCCGTTCTGTAATAGGATAGCCCAGATAACCTGAAACCCTTTCACTTCAAAACACCTGAAAACCCTGGACAAAATATAACAACATCCTCTTAAAGCCTGCCTGAGCTTAGAAGAAAATAAGGGAATTCCAAGGGCCAAAAAAACGAGAATGAAAGTGCAAACTACAGTAGGAAGCCAGGGAGCCAAGAGTGTGTCAATCATGTGGTTGGTGGGGCTTTCCATTCTGATGCTAGCCTCACGACCTCAGGGTTGAGAAAGCGAACACGTGCGTGCACTCACATGGGCACAACGTGGGGGTGTAACGCAGAGGGAGAGAGAGAGAGAGAATCTTAAATAAGTTCCATACCAGACTCTAAGTTCCTGGTATGGAACTTATTTAAGGGCTCCACCTCAGGACCCTGAGATCATGACCTGAGTGAAATCAAGAGTCAAACGCTTAAATGACTAACCCAGGCACCTCTCAGAACTGAGATTTTAAAGTCTTCATGGAAGCAGGAGACCTCAGTCAAGTTGAGAAGTTACAACTGAGACTCCATATAAAGCTTGACTTTCCAAAAGACCTCGGCCTAAGTAAAAGTTACACCTAGAATTGCCATATTTAGCAAATAATAACATTAGCATTGTAAGGGCCTATTTAGCCAGAGGGATTCCATCTTGGGTTAAACAGTGATTTTGTTGTTTATGCAGTAAAACTTAAACTGACCCTGCCCCGCCTCAGGGAACTTACTTAAAAGCAAGTCCGGGAAACCAGTCCCAGGGAACAAAGCCCAAATACAAGGGCAGGTCAGGCCAGGTGGATATATCCAATCAGTGGGACGCGCATACTGTCTCCCTAGCTACCAAGGAGTATGGGCCCTGCCTTTCGGGCACCTTTTGGGTGCCAATTCTGACGAAGGTGATAGGCTAGTTCAAATATCTACTAGGGTAAATTGTAGGCCACCCATGTGTGACCTAGCTTGACTGTGTAGTTTTCTCTGTGTTACAATCTTATTGGCCACCTGCGTGTGGCCAGGCCCAACCACATGGCCTTTGCCCTTAAAGGCTAGTTTGTAAGGCAGAGAGGTCACCGCCTCTTTGCAAGAGATGGCCCCGGCCGGTCAGTTTGATTCTCGATGCTTGGCATGAAATAAAGTTTGCTTGACCTTAGCTTTGTATCAGTCTTGTTCCTTTGACCATGGACCCAATAGTATTAGAGGATTTTTTTTCCTCCATCGGTGGCTACGGTTCTTGGTTACGTCACTTCGAAGAATTGAAGAGGTAGACCACACAGTGTTGTGGGCAGCAGAGCAAGGGTCAAAGTGACAGTACGAAGCTCCCAAGGAGGGAAGGCACCCAAATAGATTGCTACCAGTTTCTAAGTCTGAGTTTTAAGGGACTTGTTGGCACACTGTTTCAATCTGATTAACCTTCCTTCTGCCTGTCATCCAATCAGATTTCGTCACCTATGTATCGTATGGGAAAGGGTGGAGGGCTCCTTCCAGGGTGGTGTAAAATCCTTTTGAAAGTGTCTCCTCCTTGGGGGAGGTGGGGAGCCTTGTCCCCACTTGCCTGCCTTCCAATTATCCTTCAACAGCACTCTAGTTAAATCAGTAATGCAATGAACAGCAAATAAATGTTTAATATAGGTATGTCCAGTATAGTATTTGGCCATACTAACCCTAGAAAATTATTTGTTGCCTATCTGAAATTCAGATTAAACCGGGAGCTGTGTATTTCATCTGGCAGCCCTAGATAACACCAGAAAAACCACCCACCAGTATAGAGAGTCAACAAGAACACCTGCCTATCTCCATGTGGGCTCAGAGTAGGGGCAGGAAAGTACCTCACCACAAGAATGAACAATCATAGGTCTGCCCTTCCATGATCTTATGATTTGACTTTATACTACCTGCATGATCCCCATCTAACAAGGCAGAAATAAGCATGAGAACTGCTCCCTGCCCTCCCAACCCCAAGATCATAAAATGCTGGGACTCTCCCAGCAGAAGTAAAACCTGCCCTGAGTAAGGAAGGGCTGTGCCCTCAACTCAGGCTCCTATGGAGATCCACAGACAAAACTCTGAAGTGGAGAACAAAGGCAGAGGCAACATAGAAAAAATTAAATATCCTTATAACCTGCAGCCCATTGACAAATACTTGAGGCAGGCAGAGTGTAACATTCCTCCAGGGAACCCAAACTTGTCTCACTGCTAGTGCTTTGTTAGAAGGAAAACAACCTTAGCTTGACAATAGCTAGGTCTCCAGGGTCCCAGGAGTCTTCTTTAGCATATCAAAGTCCTTTTGGAAACTTGCCAGAGTCTTTACCTCCCCCAGCTCCTACGTATATAATCAGCCACTCCGAACAAGCCCTTGGAGTTCTTTCTGCCCCAGGGTTTTAATCACCTTTTGGGACCAAAGACATCTCAAGAATTCTTTCTTGCCCACTGGCTCCAAACCCCACCACTTCAAACCACATCAACTTCACTAAAGATGCATTCACAAGCCAAAATTAAAAAACATAGGGGGGGTTGCTTGTCTACAGCAAGAAGGCTGGCCTTTTCACTTACCAGTTAAAAAAGTCAAAAGAGGGGCGCATGGGTGGCTCAGTCTGTTAAGCATCTGCCTTCCGCTCAGGTCCTAGGATGAGTCCTGCATCAGGCTCTCTGCTTCTCCCTCGGGGAATGTGCTTCTCCCTCACCCTCTGTCTGCTGCTCCCCCTGCTTGTGCTCTGTCAAATAATAAATAAATAAAATCTTAAAAAAAAAAATTAAAAGTCAAAGTGCACAAAGCCTTTGAAATACATCCAGGACCATTCAAAGCTGATTACTTCACCATGTTCCTTTAAGTGGGGCAAATCACAGTATCTGGTTTCCAGAAGTAAGACTGTGATTCTCCTCAGGCCCACTATATCCCACAAATCCATCAACATGGCCGAAAGAAAAACAAAAACAAAAACAAAAAACAATTCTAGGGGCATCTGGGTGGCTCAGTAGGTTAAGCGTCTGTCCTAGGCTCAAGTCATGATCCTGGGGTCCTGGGATGGAGCCCTGCATGGGGCTCCCTCCTCAGTGGGAAGCCTGCTTAAAAGAAAAATAAAGAGCCAATTCTAGTGACAGAAGGCTCAGCATTCATTAATGCATTAAGAATAGATCTAAAGGCACTTCAGTGCTTTTAGTCCCCTTTTCTCACTAAAAAGTGTTTGTTAACTAAAACTAGAGAAAAGCCCAAGCCTGCCACTTACAGAGCCTAAACTCAGGGACTGCACTTCCCCAAATTTCCCAGAGACTAATCAACATCACAGTACTTTCCCGGGCAACGCCTCAGTCCCAGGCACATCAAGACAATTGGTCACCGAAAGTATTCTTCATCTTTTTTTTTTTTTTTTTTTTTGACAGAGATCACAGTAGGCAGAGAGGCAAGCAGAGAGTGAGGGGGAAACAGTCTCCCCACTGAGCAGAGAGCCTGACGCGGGGCTTGATCCCAGGACCCTGAGATCCTGACCTGAGCTGAAAGCAGAGGCTTTAACCCACTGAGCCACCCAGGCGTCCCAATATTCTTCATCTTACTAAAAGGCAAAGTAAGTAAATATGTGAATGTTTTCCTCTGTATCTTCCTACCAGCAACATTCAGGCAAAATAAACTAATAAGTATTTCAAAAGGTTCTCGCAGACAGTGTCCACACTGACAGCATGGAGAAGTAAAGAAGCATACAGACTCTTGGCTCCTTGAGCTTTGGTCTCCTCATCTGCAAAATACCAGCAGCCATGGGACCAGGATGGGCAATGAGATTGTGTTGAACGTAGATAAAGCTCTTAGCTCAGTTCCTGGCACAACATACACACTCAAGAAAGATGGTTATTTGGATTATTAAGTTTGGGGCTTTTGTATCATTGAGATTTTATATTTCAGAAACATTTACTAAATTATTCCATTTTGTACATTTGGGGCTTGAAATAGCAGTTTTGTTGGTATTGCTTGATTATTCTCGTGCAGCTCGTCAGAATTTACTGACTCGTGCAAATTATTGTCTCTTACTGTGTTTGGATGCTCATCTGGTTGTTCATCTTTGACTTTCAATATCCAAAAGTCTTCATTGAAACTTAGGAAACATAACAAGAATCTCGATAATCTTTTTCTTCCCACTTTTTAGAAAGCAAAGCTGACATACTTTATCTTGTCTATCTTTATTTTTTTCCAAAATGTAAGAATAACTGTAAAAATAGCACTTTTTTTCTATCTCCTACCATCAGTGACCCAGAACTAACAGTCTGTATTTCTAACTGACTGATTTTCGGAGTATTCAAACTCTAAGTAACCTTTAAACTGAGTGTGTATGTTATGCCATCCATTGTTTTACTGAAAGAGAAGGAGTTAAAAAAAGCTCATTTTTCCCCTCTGGCATTAGGCTGCATTGAGCGTATGAGTATTAATAATCTTTTAAAATTGCTAACAATTTGAAGACATTACCTTCTCTCTGTAAGGACACAGTGCTGAATCATCTGGAGTGAGTTGTAATAGATTTGTCCTCAGTCACCCATAAATTCTTATTTGGTCTCCTTTGTGGCCACAA
Source organism: Mustela nigripes (assembly GCF_022355385.1). NCBI lineage: Eukaryota > Metazoa > Chordata > Mammalia > Carnivora > Mustelidae > Mustela > Mustela nigripes. The sequence goes on from NC_081571.1 coordinate 54,464,940, forward strand.
TATAGTATAATGTCCTTTGGCTATTGATATCCAATAAGGTTTTTCTTGTTTGACATTAAAAGTCCTAAATGGAATCAAAACACATGATCTAAACTAATACTTCTCATGATTAAAGGTGCACCCAAATCACATGCTGAGAAACTTACTGAACAGATTCTGATTTGATAGGTCCAGGCTGGGCCTGGAATTCTGCATTTCCAGCAACCAGCAGATGCTGATGTCTAGAACACACTGCAGCAGCACTGGTGTAAGCCTATGGTTCCCAGAACATGGTTATGGCACCAGATGCAGGGACACCACCTGGGAACTTGTCAGAAATGCTCACTTTTGGACCTCCTCCCAGACTTTGTAAAAGAAACTCTAGGGACAAGTCCTCCAGGTGACCCTGATAGACACAGTTTGAGAACCACTCTTCTAAACAAGTAAATCTGCTTGCCTAGATGAACTAAGTGTTGGGTTATTTCCCATGATGAAGAGACCCAAGGCTGTCTTGGGACTCAGACAACCAAGCCAGACAGGCTAATGCTCAGTTATGGAAAGGAGCATTTAACAGATCCATCCACACTAGTGAGTCGGCTTTGGGGTAACAGACGCTGCCAGGTGCCAGCTGAAACTTTTTCAAGCAGGTATGTCCTCTGCATCCAATATGCAGGCAGCACTGATGCCCCCAGCCAGCGTCAGGGAAGGGTGACATGAGGTAACACAGCAGCGCTCAGTTGCCCAATGGAGGAAATGGGCAAGTGCTTACAGCAGCTGTTAAGCAGGGACACCAAAAATGTAAGACTAAATTTTTGAAAGAATTTGACATTTCCTCCCATAAAAGCATCAAAGTAGATACCTGGGGGAAACATATCATTCAACTTCTTTACACTCCTTTTACCATTTAGCATGGCTGAGTCTGGAGCCAGACTGCCCATCTCTAAGTCCTGGCTCTCCCACGTCATGGGGTGACCTCAGGCAAGTCACTCAGCTCTCACCACCACAGCTTCCTCACCTGCATCTCACATTTTGTGAGAATTAAACAGTACATTAATATATATAAAGCTCTTAAAATAGTGCCTAATATTCAGTGTCTCATAAATATTAATTTTTATTACAAGTAGGCATAAAGGGCAGAAGGGCCCTACATTTTTTTTTTTTTCCAGTGCTAAGGGTCATTAAAGAAATAATTTGTGGCCCAGTGGAACCTGACACAGCTTAGGAGAAATCAGACAAAAGTCAGAACTGCATGGAGAGAAGAGACAGCATCTGGAGAGTTCTGTGGGCCCCAGGGAAAGACTGAGAAAGAGCAGGCTAGAGCTAGAGCAACTGTAGGGCTCTTCACAAAGCCAGGCACATATCTGGAGAGGCAGCAAGCCTTAAATCCCAGAGTGGAAGCTGGGAGACCAGTAAGGGCTGACTCCACAGGAGAACAGTAACATCATCAGTAAATCTCAGGATCTTAGGCTCTCACCTTGGCTACAAATGGAATCATCTGGGGAGGATTAAAAAAATACTGATGCCTGCATGTCACCCCTAGAGAGTCTGTTTCTGTAGTCTGGGGCCTGACCTGAGGAACAGATTTCTAAAATCTCCCCTACTTGAGTTTTTTTAGGTAGAAAGGGTCAAGGATCTTACACTCAGGTCAACACTGATCTTAGTTGTAACGGGCTTAACTCTACATAGATGATCAATGAAATGGCTAGAAAAACAGTCCCTGCTGATTATCTCCACCTTGTCTCCTCTTTATGTTATGCTCTGAACTTAGCTCACTCTTTTCTGGCTCCTGGTTGTTCAGAGAGTACCTTTTTGCTCTTCAGAAAAATGCTCCCCTTCTTCCAGACTTCTTGTCAAGGACTGAGACATTATCGTACAAGCAAGCTAACGATGTAGCCTACCGCAGTTTCATGGATGGTGGCTGAAGACATGAGACAACTGGGCCAGAGACAAAGAACTTTTGTTCTCACAGAGAATTACTCACAGAAAGAATATCAGTTTTTCTTGCAGGAAGAAAAGCCCCTTTTCCCACAACAACAGAAAAAGGAGACATCTGCACATACAGCAAACTTTATTACGAGAGAAGAACCCTGAATTCAGGAACCTAAGTCTTTTATAGTAGGCAGTAAGCCTGCCTGCCCTTTCCTCCAAAGAAATAATACTTCTACTTTCAAAGGCTGTTTACTACGCACATTCTTCAAAAGATATTCTGAAATAAAGAGTCAGTGCGTCTGCTGGCAAAATGTGGAGATATGTGTGAGACCCATGCAGAATGGTCTTCCAGCATACTTCACTTTCCTCATCTGAAAAACTGTTATAATGATCTCATTGGAATGAAAAACTTCATGTCTTCTGCTACACAATTATCATAGTAGTTCTACAAAGCTACAATGTCTGCGATGTATGTGGAGCCCTCCTACATATGAAGCAGTTCACAACTTATGCAAGTGTACTGTGTGGCATTTCATATTTTTAGCTTACTCGCCTACTCTATCCTTGTTGGGCCATATTCAACCTTGCTTTTGGACTTATTTTAGTTTTTTTTTTTTTAAAGATTTTATTTTTATTTATTTGACAGAGAGAGATCACAAGTAGGCAGAGAGGCAGGCAGAGAGAGAGAGAGGAGGAAGCAGGCTCCCTGCTGAGCAGAGAGCCTGATGCGGGACTTGATCTCAGGACCCTGAGATCATGACCTGAGCCGAAGGCAGCGGCTTAACCCACTGAGCCACCCAGGCGCCCCTTATTTTAGTTTTTAATCATGTCATTCCTAATCATTTTCTTTCTTCCACCCCAACTTTCCACTACTTATTTACCTTAAAATTTTAATACTTTGAAACATGATCAGTCCTATTCATTCTTGGACCTATTCCTTGTTATTCATGCACTGGAGCAACATGAGGGACCCCCAGGGCAGGGGCACACAGAATACCTCTCCAAATTAAACTAGCAAAATCCACACATGACAACTGGGTTCTGTACAAATGACCCATACTAAAGATGAGATGAAACCACAGATTTCAAAGAGCAACGACAAGGTCTCAGGACCATGAAGATACTTCAGGAAGACATGATATGCCACAAGTAAGCATACACCTTCCCAGTTACAAGAAGTCAAGTGTAATTTCTGAGAACTACACTGAAAACATGACCAAACAAGAATGTGCTGTCATGTATGGGAGTGTTGCAACAAGAAGAGGAAGATGATCAGTACGGATTCTTGAAGGGGAAATAAAAAAAAAGAAGTAAACAGAGACCATCTAGCATAACCTGAAAGGACTGCATCTGGTGAAGACCAACAGAGAAGTAGCCCCTGTGTGGGGGCAGGGACATGTGAATGTCCTGGTGAATGTCCTTGAATTCTGCTGCCACTGTTGTGTTCCAGTCCTAGACTCCGCAAGCAGCCTGCCATTCCCGACCTGGCTTCCCAGCCCTGGTAAGGACGCTCCACGGTTAAAGTACCTAGCCTTGCAACCCAAAGGTATAAAATGACAGACTGGCATTCTGATCTATGCCTCCACCTTTTAAGAGGGTGAGGCATCCCTCCCCAGTGGAGCTCAGCACTCAGGGCTGGATCCAGTGGGGTCGCACACATGACCTCATGAAGGCACATTCCTAGCAAAGCCCTACTGGGTTGGCCAGTTTGTCTCTTTAAACTCCTCTCATGACTCCATGCCGCCAACTGGTCCCAAGGTCAGATTTCATCCCTCCGCAGGCTGAGCTCCTGAGCCGAAACTGGTCCCAGCCTTCCAAAAGTCCACGCATGCAGAGGAGCTCCAGAGCCTTTCAGGAAAACCTCTTGCCATCCATCTTTGGACAAGTAGGTAGAATGTTCCTCCCGGAGCTGAAATGCAATTTCTCAACTGTCCAAAAAGTAGAATACGGGAGGGACTTGGAGCTACCATACCCACATAGGGTACACAGTCATGCCTTCCCTCACACATTCATTCACACAGCACCCAGAATGGGGCAGAGACTATTAAAGGTACTGGAGATACAAAGACAAATGATATGGAAGCTACTGGTCCTGAGGCATTTTGTATTAGGGTTCCGCAGAGAAACAAAACCAATAGAATGTGTGTGTGCTGTGTGTGTGTATGTGTGTGTGTGTGTTTGACTAGAATGCATGCAAGTAAGATAGAGATTTCAGAGAATCAGTTCATGTGATCACAAAGGCTGGTTAGTATGAAATCTGCAGGGGAGGCTGGCAGGCTGAAGACCCAGGGAAGAGCGGACCAGGAGACTTCAGTCTGAACCGTGGTCTGGAGGCAGAATTCCTTCCCTCTTGGGGGATCTCAGTATTTTCTCCAAAGGACTTCTATTCATTGGATGAGGCCCATTATAGAAAATAACCTGCTTTCCTCAAAGTCTATTGATTTAAATGTTAATATACCTTCAAAGCAATATCTATACTGGTATTTGACCCAATCCACAGATACCATAGCCTAGCCAAGTTGACACATTAAAAAAAAAAATACAGGCAAAACTTGTTAAAGTTCATCAGACTTACTAAACCCATCATACCTTTATTTATTTTTTTTTTTTAAGATTTTATTTATTTGACAGAGAGGAGAGGGAGAGAGAGCACACAAGCACGGGGAGGAGCAGGCAGAGGGAGAGGGAGATGCAAGCTCCATCCCAGGACCCTGGAATCCTGACCCCAGAGGAAAGGCACATACTCAACCGACTGAGCCACCCAGGCGCCCCTCATCATTCTGTTATAAAGCTTTTCCACGATGAGATGCTTAAAGTTATCTTAGCCTATTTTTCATTTCATGTAAAAGTGGTCTTAGGAATTGCTCAGATGTTAAATAACCTGTTTTGGGGACCACTATGAGTATAAACCAACTGTCTAAGACTAGACAGCCCAAGGGAAACAGTAATTACCCAGAGAAGCAGAGAGAGATCCAGAGTAGCCAAGACACAGTGACTAATCATAAGCAAAGAAGCTATGGGGCAATTGCCCTGGGCAAGGGCAGGGAGGCAGGCAGTGTATCCCAGCAACTGGGCAGGGGACCAGGAACCAGAGATCTGAATCTGTAAAAATGCAGGGCAGGACCAAATAAGGATCGAGCTGGGGAAAAGTATGATTAACTCCCAATGACCTTCTAGATTCTTCATCTCAAGCTACCAGGAACTCAGGCTGGCACACTTGTCCCCAGACAATGGTGACCAAGGGACTGACAAGGAAGGGAGAAATGAGTGTCTTTGAACACCACCCATGCCCTATTTTACTCCATGGGGTAAAATTGTTCCTAATTTTCTTAGAATTGATTGTTTCTAATTTTCAATCTTCTAGCAAATCTGTGCACTTTTTTTTCACTAGATTCTTACATACATCCATGCTGATTTCCTCAGTATAAATTTTTTGAAGTGGGAGTACTGGATAAAGAAGTGCATATTGTTCTGTGTTTGATGCAGGGCATCTAAGCCCAAGATGCAATCCTAGCTTCGCTGTCAGTGCACTTCCCCAAGGTCTGTGAGAAATCATTTGACCATCTCTCCATTCCTTCCTTGTTTCTTTCTTCATCCCCTGGTAGGTTAGACAGCTCATCACCGGGAAGCTGAAGTGAGCGTACGTATATGGGAGGTGTTGAAATAGTGGAAACTTTAGCGTCACAACGCAGAGAAAGGGAATGGGCTGGAGTGAAAGGTATAAAGGGAGTCACCTAGCTAAGTCCTCCTCTGGTTCGTGCCTGAGAGAGCCTCTGCTTTCGACATGATGCTCAAGGTATTGTTACATTTTACATGGCTTATTTAAATTGGTGTTCTAGCCTACCTCTCCTTTTCTCAGTGTCCTTATAGCTTCTTGCTTCTTCATCAAAAATGGCATTTTGGCATTTCTCACAGCCTCTGGGCTATCTAATTACCTGCAACTTTTTTTTCATTGGTGCCTTCCCAGTAAGAGATGTGATTCTGTTGCATAGAATTAGGAAGAAAATGAATCATTACAAATTCACTGAATTTTAATCTCTCGGTTTTGTCTGTGTCCATCCCGGAATGGCCAGATTGCCTCCTGATGATCTGTTTGCTGTCCTTAGTTCCCTGGAGAAGATGATCTTTTTGTGGCAGGAATTCTAACATCTTGGTTTGGTATTTTAGAAAGCTTAGCACAGTGCCAGACATGCGGCAAGGCCTTGTAAAATATTTATCAAATGGCTGCACATTTTGCCCTAATTTATACACTGATCACAGTATTTTACTAAAAAGTTGTAAATGCCATGAGAAAATCAGGAAGACCAAAAAACATTTTAGAAATAGACAGGCTCGATCCTGCAGACAGCTGAGCAGTTGCATGTTTACGGTCTCATGTGCCCTTCTTCCTTGGGAGAATTTCTGTGGGACACTGGTGCTATGCAGGACTTGTCAGGAGATCCCCAGGGGGCGTACCTTTGTAGGTCACTAGCACCCCGGGATCATGCAAACAGATGCCACAATCCCTTTCCAGGCTTCACGTTGGTGGGCCGATGACACACGCTCCCCATAAGCCTCTCCCAAGCCAAATCAAACCCTGGAGAGATGAATGACTAATCACTAAGTGCCCTCAACTGTGGGAGCTGTGGGGATGGAAAGAAAGCTTGAAAAGAGGTCATTTTGCTTAGAACAAGGGATCCAATCAATTCTCAAAACTTTAAGTTTCACTTGGTGGATCATGAAACCAATGCTTTTTCTTCCTTCCCTGCCTCTGTCCCTAAATATGTTTACCCACATTCCTAGCAGCAGGACAATCAAAGTTTTGTTATTCTCCATCCTAATTAGAAGCATCCATGCCAACACCCTCACTCTCCCATCCATCTTCTCTCCTGCTCTCTCCCACCACAGGCTCCCTTCACCTTTCTATCAGAGCTTCAGAGACATACCACATAGCCCATCCTTTTGAAAATGGCACTGGTTCTGAGACTTGGTCATCTGAAGACTGAAAATAGGGGACTAGCTGGTGGCCAGGTTGAGGACTTTCAGCTGGGCACTGGTTCCATCTCTGTACCTCTGCCCACACACCGATCAATCAGGGAACCCCAGACACCCCAGATCCTCTGATTCAAAAACCCCTCGCCCTATATAGCTAATGTTTTAAAATGGGTATCTGATGCTCAGAGAGGCAAAGGAAGTTGTACAATGATGCAATAATCAGAGCAGAAAAGGGAAACAAGCTGACATTTACTAAGTGGTGCTAAGTGCTAGGCATGTCTGAGACACAATTGAAGAGTGGGTGTTTTTAGCTACACATAATAGATGTTCTCTTGGGAATACGTGTAGAAAACAAAATCATTGCCTACACATTGAAGAACTTGATATTTAAAGGAACTGCAAAACAGTCTGCTGCAAATAATACTGCAGGTTTTGATGATCTGGTTTGTGGGCGACAGCGGAATGGTCTTCTCCGCTAGGATGGGCATGGGCATTTCACATTCAGCAAGTTCACAGCAAGACCATCATCACTGTCTGTACAGCAGCCCCTCTTCCTGTGCTCCCTCTCTTGGCAGAGGGCACTGCCATATCACTACCCAGACCCCAGGCTTTTGCCTGCCCTTGTCTATCCTCTCAATCCATTTGCTACACAAGGGCCTCCGAATATCTGCAAAACACAGTCTGATAATATCGACCTTTTTAAAGCTAGCACTATGGCTCCCCTTTAAGTCACAGACTCCAGCCTGGTGGAAATTCCGCCACTCAGTCCTAGCCTGCAAAGCCCTCTCACCTCTGCCCACTGTGTACAGCTCTGCAGCTGGGCTTTGCCTAAATCACTGCATCTCTCGCACCTCCAAGCCCCAGTCTGTACTGCCACCTCTGCCTTTAACATCCATCCTTGTCCTGGGCACCTTCCCCTGCTGACTCCCCTAAGACTTCATAACCAGGCCAGGTATCCACACCTCCAGGTGATCTCTACCAACAAGAACGAACAGGAAGTGGTTCTCAAGTGTATTTTAAATTTTCTAGTGGCCATATTTTAAAAAGTAAGAAGCCGATAAAATGAATTATAATGGTATATTTCACTTACCAATACATCCTAAATACTGTCATCTTCGCATGTAATCAAAATTTTACAATTATTTTTGAGATCCTCTATAGATTTTTTTTTCCTACTAAGTCTTCAAAATTCAGTGTTTATTTTACTCTTGTGACACATTCTAGTTTGGACTAGCCACATTTCCAAATGCTCGATAGCCCAGGTGGAGAGTAGCTACCACATTGGCCACAATAGCACTAGAACATTTAAGAATCACCTAAAGATCTTAATGAAAACACAGAATCCTGTTCTTTGCTTCCAAAGCTTCTAGTTCACTTGGGGGTGGGGGGGTATTCTCATTCTGGAGATCCAGAGTAGGGACCAGTTCTCATTTTCAACAAGAACTCTGTGTGTTTCAATGTTTGTTTTCCTCTTCAGGAAACACGGCTTAATAATTACATGCAGCAGTCTGGAGTTAGACCCATAGGAATTTGTGTCCAAAGTCCTCCATTTAAGAGTTGTGTAACTCAGTGACATCAAGTCTGGGTCTCCTCACCTGCAAAGCAAGATGATGCTCATAACACCTACCCAGAAACCTGTGGTACAGTAGATACTGTATTTACAAGAGTCAGCGTGACACCTGGCACGTATCTAATAATGGCAGCTCCTAGATGACCCACCGGCCCCAGCATGCCTACCTTACGGGCAAGATATCCCCCTATCGTCTCCTCACTCTGTGCTTTGCTCTGCCATAGCCCACGCACTCTGTGGCCAACATCTGCATGTTGGTCTGTGTCCTCAACTCGAGGACAGAAACTGGCTATTGCATATTTCCACATCCCTTCGCCTCACACAGAGCAGGGGCTCCGTGCTTATCATTTCTCAGGAACTGAACTTAAGTTGATTAACTAGGTTTCCCCTAGTTAATCCCCTAGTTATATAAAGAGCAAAACTCTTCATATAAAAGTACCTCAAGCTCTTGTATAGCAAGGAAGAAGCAAATAACGATTGAGTATAGCACTGTTCTAACACTCTTTTTTTAAAAGTCTGTCACAGAAAGCTTTGCCAGAGTGATCCATGGCTTGGCCGTGGGGCACCTGACCGATCATGTTATTCAAAGAAGCAAGAGAATGATTCTGGATACTCTGGGCGTTGGCTTCCTGGGAACCAGTACAGAAGTGTTTCACAAAGCCAGCGAATATAGTAAGGTAAGAAGTTCGGGGGTGGCTGGGTGGCTCAGTGGGTTAAAGCGTCTGCCTTGGGCTCAGGTCATGATCCCAGGGTCCTGGGATCAAGCCCCACATCGGGCTCTCTGCTTAGTGGGGAGCCTGCTTCCCCGCACCCGCTACTCCTCTGCCTGCCCCTCTGCCTACCTGTGATCTGTCAAATAAATAAATAAAACCTTAAAAAAAAAAAGCCTGCTCATGACGTATACCCACCAATGTGCCCGGGGATGTGTGTTTATGGCCTATTATTCTACTCTGTTTTGGAGATAGTACTTGGTGTGCGTAGGATTGTTGTATACAATTTTATGCTATATTTATCCAAGTTTTAATATTCATCCGTATTCTTCACTAAGTTACTGTCTGAAGACCAATTTTAGGAAGAGTGTCTTCCCTAATAGCATCTACTATTTATTCAGGCAAAGGCTTTAAAAGTCTCTGGACAAAAAGCTGGTTCAGCACTCTGAGCAGAGTGGGTGTATATGCGGGAGACAGAATACCCACTCTCCAAAGGATGTGCTTGGTACGGACAACTGGTCCACCTTCCCTCCTGTTTAACCTCAAGGCATAAATAAGAATAAATTCAGACTGCATCCCCAGGCACACCTGTGGATCTCAGCCTGGGACAGAGAAACAACATCACCTCTCCTTTCCATGGAGAAAGTTGTGTTCTTCTACAAGGAAGAGAGGAATGCAGTGGTTAAGGCTACGATCCACAACGAAGTGTTCATATAAGGACTATTCAAGTTATGCCTCCAAATATGAGGAACGGCTCTTGAAGCAGCAACTTGGCATGCTGTGTTTCCACTCTGTATGGCTCACTGATATTCTTTCGTTTCAGATCTACAGTTCCAATGTGTCCAGCAGTGTTTGGGGTCGACCAGAGTTAAGACTCCCGCCGCCATATGCTGCTTTTGTGAATGGTGTGGCTGTAAGGAGGTTTACAAATCTTTTCAACTGTTAAGCAATAACAATTTCAGAGCCAGGAAGTATCTCAGAAATCTTTCAGTTTCCATATTTCATGGATGAGCCACTGAAGTTCAGGGAGATGAAGTGGTCTGTCCTCTTTTCTATGTACTTACTTTACTTTTCGTGTTTGACAGTGAATTGATGCTTTTCAAACAAATTGTGAAGTATGGGAAATAAGATGGAGGATTTAGATAAAAACAGTGTAAGCTATCTAAATCTGGAATATATATAGCAAAAAATATAAAACCTGATATCCAAACTCAGTTCCTTGTGTTGTGACCAGTACCAGTTTCTCTTCAATAACCATCTTTTCATCCATCCTCTCAGTCACCAGATAATTATTGAGAAACAATGACCACATGCAGTCGATATTTTCTGAAGCAAAAATCAGCACTTTTCATCTGACAATTTTTTCGCTTTGTCTATCAGTGGCAGTCTGTATCTATATACAAGATATAAGTTAGATATGAATGTGTTGGGATTTCTGAGATATTCTTATGGTTTGTGGGACAGTAACTCAGAATATTAAAAGTTAAACCCAATAGCACATCCAGCAGTAAATGTCCAGTGTCCAGACCAACCATATCCCATAGATATGGAATTCTATTTTTTAAAAGATCTTATATATTTATTTATTTGAGTGAAAGAGAGAGAAAGAGCATGAGCCAGGAGGAGAGGAAGAGAGAGAGGGAGAAGCAGACTCCCTGCTGAACAGAGAATCTAACATGGGGCTCCATCCCAGGACCCTGAGATCATGACCTGAGCGAAAGGCAGATGCTTAACTGACCAAGCCACCCAGGTGCCCCAATATGGAATTTTATTATTTTTTTTAAGATTTTATTTATTTCTTTGACAGAGAGAAACATAGTGAGAGAGGAAACACCAGCAGGGAGAGTGGGAGAAGCAGGCTTCTCCCTGCTGAGCCGGGATTCTGATGTGGGGCTCCATCCCAGGACCCTGGGATCCAAACCTGAGCTGAAAGCAGACTCTTAACGACTGAGTCAACCAGGTGCCCCTGGAATTCTATTTTTAAGGAACTTCTGGTTATTACTATTTCATATAAGGGATAAATAAATGTCTAGAATGAAGAGAAATAAAACCTTGGAGCAGCAAATAATGATTTTAAAACATAGCTTCATAGTTGGGGCACCTGGGTGGCTTAGATTGGTTAAGCATCTGCTTTCGGCTCAGGTCATGATCTCTGGGTCTACAGATCAAGCCCTGAGATGGGCTCCCGGTTTAGTGGGGAGTCTACTTCTTTCCCCTCTTCCTCTCTCCCCTGCTCACGCTAAAAATAGTTATTCTGAGTTCAAGAGTTATTGCAACTTCCCCATAAGTTTGAAATTATTTCATAATAAAAAGGTACAAAAATTTATGATCTGATATGGAATAAATGGCATTAAACTTTTAGTGCAACTTGTTTGAAGGGTGGAGGAGGGAGAAAGGAACAACCACCTACTTTCACAGCCTTATTTTTAAGGGGGATATAGCTCTTCCCAGGTGCTGTGGCAGAGAGCTCTGGCCACCTGGGTAAGATCTGAGCTAATTGATAGGCTTTCTAGTTGCTCCCCAAAGTCCTGTCTGCTCTGGGCAGAGGACAGCATGTCCTGTGCCCAGCCACATGATCAAGAATTACAGCCAGCTTCTAGGTTTTATGTTCAGATCATAGGGTCTAAAAATCTCATATCAAATAAAGTTATTACTAAACTAAACTCTTACTGGTCATTGCATTCAGGGAAATAATTTCTTGGTTTTTGTGTGTCTGTTTACACAGATTCACTCAATGGATTTTGACGACACATGGCATCCCGCCACCCACCCTTCTGGAGCTGTCCTTCCTGTCCTCATGGCTTTAACAGAAGCTCTCCCTTCAAGTCAGAAGTTTTCTGGCCTTGATATGCTGCTCGCTTTCAATGTTGGGATTGAAGTACAAGGCCAATTAATGCATTTCTCCAAGGAAGCCAGTGACATACCAAAGAGGTACGGAGAGAATCTGTCCCCTGCAGAGGCACACAAGTTCCCCTTCACCTGTCAATCGTTATCTCTGTGGAGCCTTCTGACATAGAGGTTAGCTCAGTTGAAGATAATCACATTAGCGCTGACTGCTAAGTCAATTTTCCCATCACATATCAACCATATATCCATAAACAAAGGTATGGCTTCAGAAGTACTAATGAAAAGTCTCCTTTGGGTTTAGAGAGTCAAGCAACCATGAGCATAAAATTAATCAGAGCCTCGTGCTCAAGGATGATTCCTGTCATTCTGGTATCCACGGGTACTCTGAACCTTCCTAATCCCATCTCAAAGCAGAATCTACTTTGACATTTGCTAAGGTCCTTCAGACCAAGAACATTCAGAAGATCGTGAAACTGTTCAATTGATTAATCAAAAATGGTCACATGTATACTGTATCATATAGTTCAATCTTGTATTTCCTTTTTACTTGATCCCACCTGCTAGGAGAGAAGTAGGTTGGAATTCTCAGTGAATTTTCACAGTTTCTACCAGGCTCTCCATTTTTATGGCTACTTGCCATATTATTATGGCTACCTATGATTTCAGCAAACAACTTATGCCTTTCTGGCAATAATTATTAAAAATTTACTGCATCAGGCACTATTATAAGTATGTGGATTCATTCAAAACTCACAAAACCCTATGGGGTAGATATCATTATTAGCACCATTTTGTGAGAGAGGAAGCAGGCACAGAGAAGTTGAGTGACTTTCCTAGGATCACACAGCTAGTAAGTGGCAGAGTGAAGATTTGAACCCAGGCAGCAGGTCTGCAGGATCTATACTCCCAACTACTATACCACTGCCTTCTGGTGACTGAGGTCTGTAATCTCCGGCTCTTTGCTCTTTTTCTTTTTTCACTTTTCAGATTCCACCCCCCTTCAGTGGTAGGAACTTTGGGGAGCGCGGCCGCAGCATCCAAGCTTTTACGGCTCAGCATGGCTAAGTGCCAAGAGGCCCTGGCTATTGCTGTCTCTCATGCCGGGGCACCCATGGCAAATGCTGCCACTCAGACCAAGCCTCTTCATATGGGCAATGCTGCCAGGCATGGCATGGAATCGGCTTTTCTAGCGATGCTGGGTCTCCAAGGAAACAAGCAGGTCTTGGATATGCAAACGGGCTTTGGGGCTTTCTATGCCAACTATTCCCCACAAGCTCTTCCAGACCTAGATTCCCACACTTGGCTGCTGGGCCAGCAGGACGTGGCATTCAAGCGGTTCCCTGCACATCTGGCCACGCACTGGGTGGCGGACGCAGCTGAGTCCGTCCGGAAGCACCTCATCACAGACGGAGCCCTGCTTCCCACTGACCATGTTGAGAGAATTGTGCTCAGAATTCCAGATGTCCAGTATGTCAACAGGCCCTTCCCAGACTCAGAGCACGCAGCTCGTCATTCGTTCCAGTATGTGGCCTGCACCACACTGCTCGATGGTGGCATCACCGTCCCCTCATTCCACAAATGCCAGATCAACAGGCCACAGGTGAGAGAGTTGCTCAGGAAGGTGGAGCTGGAGCACCCTCGGGACAACCGGCCCAGCTTCGACACACTGTACTGCGAGATAAGTGTCACTCTCAGGGATGGAGCCACCTTTACAGAGTGCTCGGACACCTTCTACGGCCACTGGAGAAAACCACTGAGCCAGGAAGACCTGCGAGAGAAGTTCAGAGCCAATGCCTCCAGCATGCTGTCCTGTGACACCGTAGAAAGGCTTTTAGAGATCATCGAGAATCTAGAAGACCTAGAAGATTGTTCTGTGCTGACCACTCTGCTGAAAGGACCCTGTCCACCAGAGATGGTTTCAAAATCTATCTAGCATTTAACAATTCCAACATACAATCTCTCCTGAGGCTTATCAACATCTAAGTGACTTTATATTGGGGAGAATTCGGTGATTAGCTTTTAAAGCCAGGGCTTACAGTCGGTCGGCCCAGAATAAGGGAAGCAAGTTGGAGAGAGTCCAGAAACAGAATTGGATTTTTATGGAAGGAGTCTTGTCCTATAAATTTTGCCAGACAGTTCCAATTACCTAAAGCAAAATAATAAACATGTAAGAAACACAGAGAAATTGATTTTATAAGCATTCATAAGGCTGAAATTCAAGTCACCTCTAATTTGCTTATAAAGTTAATCTTTACAGAGGACTTCTTTATGAACTTCACGAACCTCAAGGTGTAGGGGGAATTTGAACCTACATGTAAATTTGCTGACAGTGGAGAAGGCCTCTGGCCTACTGTGCCACCAACAGATTTCTTACACCATGGGTTTTTACAAATCCTCCACAGGGGAAGGGGTGCTACCAGGTTTAGATATAAGGAGTTAGTGGACCCAAATCCTGCCCCTACAACTTACTAAATGTGACCCTAGGCATGTTGCTGGGTAACCCTCTGCCACAGTTTCTTATTGATAAAGCAGAAATAAAAAGCAGTGTAAAAAGTAAAAAGAGTTTGGCTCTGGAAGCCATGCTGTTAATCACTGCAATATATTGCCTTTTGTTATAAAAATTTCTCAGGAAAAATACCATGGATGAAGAGTTGGAGATATAATACAGGATGACAGGGGGGAAAAAGTATATATGTGAGTAATTAAAAATAATGATTTTGTAAAATAACAAAAATGTTTTATGAGGTTAAAAATTGCAAATTTAGGGTGCTGGGTGGCTCAGTTGGTTGAGTGACTGCCTTCAGCTCAGGTAATGATCCTGGAGCCCCAGGATCAAGGACCACATTGGGCTCCCAGCTCCACAGGGAGTCTGCTTCTCTCTCTGACCTTCTCCCCTCTCATGCTCTCTCTTACTCTCTCTCTCTCAAATAAATAAAATCTTTTAAAAAAAAATTGCAACTTTAGCAACAGATATAAGCAAGGAGTTATTACAGTGAATGTATTCTAAATTCCTTGTGTTATTTAAGAGGGCAAAGCTATTGGGGTGCCTGGGTGGCTCAGTGGGTTAAAGCCTCTGCCTTTGGCTCAGGTCATGATCCCAGGGTCCTGGGATCGAGCCCCACATTGGGCTCTCTGCTCAGTGGAGAGCCTGCTTCCCCCTCTCTCTCTGCCTGCTTCTCTACCTACTTCTGATCTCTGTCTGTCAAATAAATAAATAAAATCTTTAAAAAAAATAAAGAGGGCAAAGCTATTAACTCTAGACTATGATTTGCAAGTATGCATGTTGACATTTCCAGGGTAACCATTATAAGACAGTAGTAAAATGTATCGCTTCCAGGTTAATAGAGGGAGAAATATGGAATTAGGATAAAAAATAATCCAAATGAAGGCAAGAAAGGAGGAGGAAAAGAAATATGTAATAGGTAGAACATACCGACAACACAATATAAAACAACAGGAAAGGAGCGCCTGGGTGGCTCAGTCATTGAGTGCCTGCCTTCAGTTCAGGTCATGATCCCAGGGTCCTGGGATGGAGCCCCACATCGGGCCCTCTGCTCAATGGGGAGCCTGGTTCTCCCCCTCCCACTCCCCCTGGTTGTGTTCCCTCTCTCGCTCACTCTCTGTCAAATAAATAAAATCTTAAAAAAGAAAAAAGAAAAAAAAACAGGAAAAAATCTAAATATATAACTACAAAAAGAATAAATAGACTAAATACCCCAGTTAAAAAATACAAAGATTTAAATAAACAAAATCTTAAAAAAGAAAAAAAGGTGGGGGGTGCCTGGGTGGCTCGGTTGTTAACTGTCTGCCTTCAGCTCAGGTCATGATCCTGGGGTCCTGGGATTAAGCTCTCCCATTCCCCCTGCTTGTGTTCCCTCTCTCACTGTCTCTCTCTCTGTCAAATAAATAATCAACATCTTAAAAAAATATATAAAGACTATGTATACATTAAATACAATGTTTAATAAATTTATTAGCATCGAATTTACATATCATTAATTCATCTATTTTGAGTGTACAGTTCAATGAGTTTTAGTAAATTTACAGAGTTGAACAATCATTGCCACAATCCAGTTTTGGAGTACTTCTTTTTTTTTTTTTTTTTTTTTTTTTTTTAAGGTTCCATTTATTTATTTGACAGAGAGAGAGAGAGACAGACAGACAGAGATCACAAGCAGGCAGAGAGGCAGGCAGAGGCAAAGAGAGAAGCAGGCTCCCCACTGAGCAAGGAGCCCGATGTGGGGCTCGATCCCAGGACCCTGATCATGACCCGAGCCAAAGGCAGCGGCTCAACCCACTGAGCCACCCAGGCGCCCCTGGAGTACTTCTTTCTAAGATTTTATTTTTAGTAATCTCTCCACCCAATGTAGGGCCCAAACTCACAGCCGGAGATCAAGAATTGCATGCTCTATCAAATACCTATTTCTACCAAATATCTATCAAAATACCTACAGTACCTCTGTCATGCCAAAAAAAGCAAAAACCAAAAACCAAAATTCTTCCTGCAGGCCTGGAATTAATCCCCATTCCCACCTCCAGTTCTCAGCAACCAATGATCCATTTTCTATCTCTATAGTTGTCCAGACATTTCATATAAATGGAATCATATAGGGGCACCTGGGTGGTTCAGTCAGTTAAGGATCTGCCTTCAGCTCAGGTCATGATCCCAGGGCCCTGGGATCAAGCCCAGTGTCAGGCTCTCTGCTCAGTGGGGGATCTGCTTCTCCCTCTCATTCTCTGCTCTAAAAGAAATAAAATCTTTTTAAGAAATGGAAGCATATAGTAGGTAGTCTTATGTGTCTGGCATCTTTCACTTAGCATAATGGGTTTTTCCCCCACATATGTATCGGTACTTTATTCCCTTTCATTGCTGAGTAGTGTTCTGTTGTATGAATATACATTTATTTACCCATTTAGTAGTTGAGGGACAGTGGACTGCTTCCAGTGGGTCTAGTACAAATTATGCTTCTATGATCATTCATCTGCATGGCTTGGTGTGGTAGCACCTCCATTGTTCAGAGGTAGATACCTAGGAGTTGGAATGCTGGGTCATTTAGTTAGTACATGTTTAACTTTATAAAAAAACTTCTCCAGGGGAACCTGGGTGACTCAGTCCCTTAAGTGTCTGCCTTCGGCTCAGGTCATGATCGCAGGGTCCAGGATCAAGTCCCACATCAGGCTTCCTGCTCATTGAGGAGCCTGCTACTCCCTTTCCCTCTGCCTGCCACTCTGCCTACTTGTGCTCTCTCTCTTTCGGTCAAATAAATAAATAAAATACAAAAAACTTATCCAAAGTAGCTCTAACACGTTACATTTCTACCAGTAATATATGAGGGTTCCAGTTTCTCCACACCCTAACCAACCCTTGGAATTGTCAGTCTTTTTTATTTTAGCCTATCTAGTGTATATATAATGGTATCTTGTTTCAGTTTACATTTTCCAAATGACTAATTCTTGCTTATTTTTTTTTTAATTTATTTATTTGACAGACAGAGATCACAAGTAGGCAGAGAGGCAGGCAGAGAGAGAGGAGGAAGCAGGCTCCCCGCTGAGCAGAGAGCCCGATGTGGGGCTCGATCCCAGGACCCTGGGATCATGACCCGAGCCGAAGGCAGAGGCTTTAACCCACTGAGCCACCCAGGTGCCCCAAATTCTTGCTTATTTTTGAGAATTATTTTAATTAGTTTGTCTTCTTATCCAGTTGTAGGAATTCTTTATATAACCTGGGTTATATTTATAAAACATATCATATATGTTTTATAAATATTTTCCCCCAGTCTGTGGTTTGTCTTTTCAAGTGTTTAGTGGTCTCTTTTAAAGATCAAAATTGTTAAGTTTTGATCAACTCCATCTTACCATTTAAATTTTTTTATTAAAAAATATAGAAAACAAAAATAAAAAATGTTATTGTCCCTGCTTTTAGTGTCATCAGAAGGTTTGTTTTTTTTTGTTTTAAATCAAGTTAAATAAGTTATTCAAGACTCATAAGGATGCAAAAAAAGTTTAAAGTAAAAAGATGGGAGAAATATGTATGGAATACTAACCAAAGCAAGCTGGAATAAATAAATGTTAATGTTAGACAAAACAGATCTCAAGCAGAAAGCATTACTGGAAACAAAAAAGATGACTATATAATGATAAAAATTTCAAATCAGTAGGTAATTAAAATAATTTTAAATAATACTGAACTACAAGGAGAAATAAATGAATCCAATGCCACACAGAGAGAATTTTAACACTAATCTCTTAGTAACTGATCTCTCAAGGAAACCCAAAGTAAGTAAACTACATCAAGATTTAAACACAATATACATGTTTTATGTAAAGGACATATAGAGAATTCTGCACAAAACAACTAGAGATTTCACAATCTTTTAAAAATCTCACAGAACATTTACAAAAAAAGGACCATCTACTGAGCCATAAAGTGAGTCTTAACAACTTTACAAAGGATTGGGCGATATAGATCATTTTCCCTAATCATAATGCAATTAAGTTTAAATTCAACATAAAAAAGATAATTGGAAAAGCTTGAAATGTTTGGAAATAAAAATTCTTTTAAGTAACTTTTGGATCACAGAACCGTCATTAAAAATTATAAAACATTTCGAACCAACCAATAACAAAAATAGTATATATCAAAATTTGTAGGATGTAGCTAAAACAGTACTTAGAAATGTGTAGAATTTTCTATGGCTGGCTCTCTATCACTTGGATTATGCTGTTTGATAAGACATATCATATAACTGTGATTAATTTGTTTGAACAGTAAATAAAAAGTAAATAAAACAGGAGATAAAAGTGGTGGTTTCTATTATGGCCTTCAGATACAATTTAATTATCCTGTCTTTATGCACTTCAGAAATTTCTAGTGGTGAGATCTAAGGACTAGTAATAATATGCCCAAGATCTAAGGGCTAATAATAATACCCCCAGTAATAATATCCCTTTGGGCCAGTAAAAACCCCTGCTAAAAACAAGACAACAGGTGTGCCTGGGTGGCTCAGTGTGTTAAAGCTTCTGTCTTCGGCTCAGGTCATAATCCCGGGGTCCTGGGATCGGATCGAACCCCACATCGGGCTCTCTGCTCAGCGGGGAGCCTGCTTCCTCCCCTCTCTCTGCCTGCCTCTCTGCCTACTTGTGATCTCTCTCTCTCTCTGTCAAATAAATAAATAAATCTTTAAAAAACAAACAAAAAAAACCCCAAGACAACAGACCCAAAATGGAGTCTTAATGCTAAGCACCACACACTAAAATGAGATTTATTTACAGTTTCAGCGCTCGCAGAAATGGAATCTTAAACCAATCATTCAGGAATTGCCAGAACAATTAAGTAATATGCCTGACAGACCCCTGCCATCCCCTAAAGGAAAGTAACCTTGAAATAACCAATCTATTTTGTCGAATGTAGCTTCCTTGTTCTTATTCCCTTCTACCTTTAAAAGTTTTTCATTTTATAAGCTCCTTGGAGCTCCTTTCTATCTGGCTAGGTTAGATGCTATATGATACAAATAAATTTTTGCCCAAATAAGCTATTTTTTTAATGGAATATAATGTTATTTATTTATTTGGGAGACAGCAAGTATGTGAGCAAGTGAGCAGGAGCAGGTGGGGCAGAGGGGGAGAGAGAGAGAGAGAATCTCAAGCAGACTCCATGCTGAGACAGAGCCCTGATGCAGGGCTCAACCTCATGACCCTGAGGTCATGCCCTGAGCCAAAAACCAGGAGTCAGATGCTCAACCTACTGTACCACCCCAGTGCCCCATGAATAAACTCTTAAAAAAATTTAATACAGGGCAGCTGGGTGGCTCAGTCTGTGGAGCATCTGCCTTAAGCTCAGGTCACAATCCCAGGGTCCTGGGATAGAGTCCCATGTCGGCTTCCCTGCTCAGCAGGAGTCCACTTCTCCTTCTCCCTCTGCCATTTCCCTGGATTGTGTTCACTCTCTCTCTCTGCCAAATAAATAAAATCTTCTTAAAAAAATTTAATGCACCTCAGTTTATCCATCTTGATGGATGTTTCAGACAAACAACAAAGGTTGGAGAAAATGATCTCTCCTGAGGAGACGACAACATTCAAGGTGATCTTGATATTGGTTATTATGCACACTAAGTGACCTTGACAGAGAACATGAGGGGATATGTATCTGGGGAGGGAACATAAGGGACCTCTGCACTGGCAGCCCTGCACACCATCTCCTGCTCCCCACATACAAAAAAAGCTGAGGTAAGATAGGGAAAGACTTGTTGCCCACATTCCTTTCTAGATGATTCCTTTCCAGGAGGGTCAAAAGTATGGGCATTTTTGAGCCAGAGTGCTGGCAGACAGCTTTGATGAAATGGGAGAGTTAAATCAAGCCCCTTTGTCTCTTGCATCCATGAAGCTGGGGAACAGGACAGCCTGCGAGCCACTCACCCTGGAAAGCCAGACCACCACTGAGAAAACCCACCCGAGCCTGGGACCAAGGCTCCAGCTCAGAGAGAGGCTCATTTTAGCACTCTTGGTGTTTCTGCATCCTTAGCACACATTTGAGGCCTTGAGTCAAACTACCTGTCACCAGACACACCCAAGGAACCCCAGTACTGGCTGGCATATATGTTTTGGGGATCTCCAAGACCACATGTACATTCAGGGATCACAAGATGAAGTTAGGGGACTCAGCACAGAGCTGTACTCATGGTTAAGGTTTATTACAGTGAAAGGATACATGACAGGATCAACTAGAGAAAAAGCCAATAACAGCAGAGTCTGGAGGCTTCTGATGCCCTCTTCCACCAGTCAGGAAACACACGAGTGCGTTCCTCTCTCCAGGAGTGAAAAATTCACCGAAGTGTGCACATTTTTTCTCCCCTGGAGAAAGCCTTAGCACTCAAGGTATTTAATAATGTTTGGTCATGTCGGTCCCCTCCGCCCAGCAAAGATCATAATCCCAAACTCAAAGAAGGAAAGCAGGTGTTCGGCGTAATTCTGCACAATCTTGGCAGAGCAAACTATTTTTCTCAGACAGGGGGTGGGTTAAGTGCCAAGCTCCCAGATGCCAGCCGAGGACGAACCTCAGGAACAGGACTTAATAAAGACAGCAGCTTGAGGCCTGCTATATTCTCTCTCTTGCACAACGTTTCCCACCCCGAAGTGCTCTTCCTTCCTATTTGTGTGGTTTTGCAGGGTACAGAGACATGACACAGAAAATGGGCTTTGCCTCCACTCCAGGAATTGTCCTGCTCTGTAGCACTTGGAGCTCTACAAGCTGTGTGTTCTCTCACAGTAGTAACTCCAACTGATGGCTCCAGCAGCTTACAGCTGTCACAGACCAAAGAGCGGTAATGATTTTAACCCTGGCACTGAAAATGAGACTTATGGGACTTTTTTTTTTTTTTAAGACTATTTATTTATGTGAGAGATGGGGCACCCAGGTGGTTCAGTGGGTTAAGCCTCTGCCTTTGGCTCAGGTCATGATCTCAGGGTCCTGGGATTGAGCCCTGCATTGGGCTCTCTGCTCGGTGGGGAGCCTGCTTCCCTCTCTCTCTCTGCCTGCCTCTCTGTCTACTTGCAATCTCTGTCAAATAAATAAATTTTTTTAAAAAGATAATTTATTTATGTGAGATAAAAAGAGTAAGACAGAGAGCGCCTGAGCAGGGTGAGGTGCAGAGGGAGAAGCAGGCTCTCCACTGAGCAGGAAGCGCGATGCAATACTTGATCCCGGGAGTCCCAGATTATGACCCAAGCTGAAGGCAGATGCTCAACTGACTGAGCCACCCGGGCTACCCCAGAATATGTGACTTTATATAACATAAATATATATATTTTATATGTAAATATTTTTATATATTTTATAACAACTTTCCTTGGAAGCCTTTATCTGAAAAAGATATCACAGTCAGCTACGTGCCCTATGTCCCCACCTTAAGGTCTGTATGGGTTTATAAGGGGAACCTCTTTGAAGACTCTGAGTAAATGGTGGGTGTTCTTTATCAACAAATTTATATCAAGGGCGTCTTATGCCAGAGGATGTTCCTGGTGCAGGTGATAAAGCAGTCAACAAAACAGACAAAAACCTCTTGCAATCATGAGTTCATAATTTATAAGCTGGGAGCAGAGATACAAGCAAACTCAGTACGTAGGACAAGGAAAGTGCTCTGTACCTATATTGGGCCAGCAGTGCTTCCTCACTCCTCCCCAGTGAGAATGTGAACCTTCCATAGGTGGAATCCATGGTTTTTGGTTCTTCCCGGGCCGAAACAGAACCTGTGACAACAATAACTTTGTGGGACTGGAAATACGCAGGACCTCCTCGTGCAGAGCAGCACTCCAGAACTGAAGGGAGGGGGCAAGGTCACAATGAGATCTGCTGCTTTTCCTTCCAGCAGAGGGGAGCACCTGTGCAAGAGCACGCACATGTAGTCTCTTCCCATCCACGTGAAATCTACCTGCAATGTTGCAGGTTCTTATCACTCGGGCTGAGATCGTTTTATTCTCCTTCTTCACCTACTTTAGATTTCAAAAAAATAGCGGTAGTTCATTGCAAGTGAAACACTCAAAAACAGATAAGCATTCCGCAGGCTACTCTGGTTCCTGCTAAACCCTGGGTGCCCAGTGGCAGACCACTATAGAGGAAGGACATCAAAAGAATGTATGAGGGGTGCCTGGGTGGCTCAGTGGTTTAAAGCCTCTCAGCTCAGGTCATGATCCCAGAGTCCTGGGATCGAGCCCCTGCATCGGGCTCTCTGCTCAGCGGGGAGCCTGCTTCCTCCTCTCTCTCTCTGCCTGCCTCTCTGCCTACTTGTGATCTCTGTCTGTCAAATAAATAAATAGAATCTTAAAAAAAAAAAATGTACCACACACAGTAACTTTAAAAAGTGTCATGGCTTTATCTGAATCATATGAACAGAAAATCTTCACAAAAATCCTGAAGATTAGTTTAGTCAACTAATTCAGTTGTAAGTGCAGAAATCAGCATCCAGACATCATATCACTTAAACTCTCCCTGGTTTTGTTTTTTTTTTTAAGATTTTATTTATTTATTTGACAGACAGAAATCACAAGTAGGCAGAGATGCAGGCAGAGAGGAGGAAGCAGGCTCCCTGCTGAGCCGAGAGCCTGACGTGGGGCTCGATTCCAGTATCCTGGGACCATGACCTGAGCCCAAGGCAGAGGCTTTAACCCACTGAAGCACCCAGGCGCCCCTCTCCCTGCTTTCTGCTATCTTTCTTATTAAAGACAATTCCACCCATCCCAATCACAGTTGGTGTCCTTACAGGAAACAACCTGGAGGTTCACGAAAAAGCCCTTGGAACAGTCCAACACCCATCTGTTTGAAATATGGCACGAGAGTCATTTCTGACTTTAAAGAAGTGAAAGTGTGCTTGCCTAGAAATCAAGTATTTCTGAATAATATCATGGCGTTTTTAATCTTTGAGTCAGGATTACACTGAAAGTAAGTGTTGGAGTGTGTACCTCATGTGGCTGGAGCTGTTTTTACTTGAACAAATTCTTCTAAATATTACCACCAAAGCATCACTTTTCAAATACCTTTGAAAGCCTCCCTTGCCATCTTACCTCTCTCTACACATGGCTCCTGTGGAGGGGCCACCTCTGAGCCACTCTGTGGGCAGTGGCCTGGCAGGAGTCCCCTCCCGGCAGCCTTGAGCACAGTTGGACTTCTGCACAGCAGTGGCCCCGGCAGCATCATCGAACCTACCAGAAGAGAAGATACCTGGGTGGAAGAAAATGTTTCTTAGGCAACTGACAGCATGACTGTGAAGAAAGTTAAAATGATCAGCTTGCAGTGGCCTCTCAAACGCTACACTGTTTGGACAGAAGCCCGAAGCCACCTTGCATGGAAAAAATCTGTTCCAACATGATACTTCATTTAAATATTGACTTAGTAAGAGAAAATGAAGGCTGTATGTACTCGGATCAATAGGAAAAAAATTACAGCAAGGTTAATTTGAACCATACAGCTGAATGATATCATACAAGAGAACTGTTATACTGAAAATATTTTCTTACAGAGTAAGCCAGTGTATCTCAAAAGAATGCATTTTCCCTCTGCTTCAAAGCCAGCTGGTCTCATTGCCTTAGAGCACCGTCCCCTACCATGTCCACCCACATCCCACCCCCGTGCCATTAGGCAGTCCCCAAATGAAAGATAATTTGTTAAGCAAAGCAGTTGCACTGATATTCATTTGCAGCAAGGAAAATGGGAAAAGGCCATAGAGCCTGCTTACCAGGCAGTAAGCTTTTCATCCTTTTTCTCCCCCTCCATCCACAAGATTATCCCAACCCACCGTGACTTCGCAGCAGGAAGGTGTCAGCTGCCAGCATGTGGGAAATGCAGCCAAAGGAGTCCTCCACAGAACCGCTGATGGGGCAGTCCTGGCCCACCCCAAAACCACCTGCAAAGAGAGGAAACGCAGGATTATTTGAACCAGCTGACCTATGAACAATTAATACTTCATCAAAGAATTAAGGCAGAGGAGAGCAATAACCCACGATTAGAATGGGAAAATAACATTTCTTTAAGTCTTCTGGGGTCAGCAATGATTTAATTAATTCGTTAACTTCATTTTTAAAAGTCAGAATAGCAACCTGTATTTGTCAAAGTTGCTCCAAGATCCTTTTGTAAAAAGCTGGTGCCAAATGCTGAAACACAAACCCAATCCTTAGGGAATTTACATGGCTTCAATGTAGCCCTTGTAGAAAGTGGATTTTATGGACATAAAGGAATTATATTAACCAAATGATAATAATAACAAACATTTTGCATCAACAGCAAAATTCTGAAGACACAGGATGGGATACCATCATGATAATAATTTTTGCTAAGTATTTCAAGTGTGGTATAAAGTAGAAATATATATTTTAAAGAGCACTTGAGATAACTTCATTCATCCTAAAAACAAAGATATAGCTTTCTGTATTAGACTAAAAGATTTTTTTTTAATCACTGTAAGTTTTTGATTGATTTACGAGTAACGCCAATTTAGAAGTGAAAACTAATTTTAACATCAAACCTCAAGGGCAATAAAATTTACAAAGTTATCTCAGGGCATACCTATTTGCAGAGAAGAAGAAAAGAATAAACCTACAAGATACCAGCAGCTCAAATAAAACTAATCTCCTTTACGTCCGCCCCATGTTTTGTAAAGATATATTTAAATTTATGTTGTATATATAGTATGTAGCAAGTCTCCAAAAATGGTGCCTGATATCTATACCTCCTGGTATTTTTTCCCTATTGTAGACTCCTGTCTTTGAATTTAATCTCTCTTTTGATCAATGGAACATGGCAGAGGTGACACTGAGGTCATCTGTGGCTGGAGCATAAGAGGAAAGCCTGGGTTTCCCGGAATGCTGTTCTAAAGGATGCCAGCTCTCAAGTGAGAAGTTCAAACGCCCAGGGTCTGTAGGTTCCCAGGAAGCCCAAGCTTGCCAGAGGGAATGGCCAGATGGCCGTGCAGCCACGTCTCAGGTGTTCTAGCTGATCCCAGCTCAGGCACCGGACACTGGCATGAAGACACCGTGGTGCTGTCTTCACCAGTGATACCTTCAGCTGTCTGCAGCTCCAGTCACCATGCCGCTTGCCAGAGAGATCTCAAGTAAAGCTCAAGCTAAGCCTAGTCAACCAACAGAACCAGGAAAGGTAATAAATTATTGTTGA
Organism: Mustela nigripes; assembly: GCF_022355385.1. Taxonomy (NCBI): domain Eukaryota; kingdom Metazoa; phylum Chordata; class Mammalia; order Carnivora; family Mustelidae; genus Mustela; species Mustela nigripes. The sequence continues at coordinate 54,490,609 of NC_081571.1, forward strand.
CGGCGCTAATTTTGGTGGTACTTGTTACCCAGCAATATATACCCGGAATACTTGGTACATAAAACAGCAGTAAGCAACCTGTTCAGATGGACCTGTAAGCATCCACAGCAACACACTCCTTATCTGATTCTCACTGTAGGACTTCTCCAAACCACCTTCAAAGATTTGAAGGATATTGTGAACATTTAAAATAATCTTAAAATAGGGGTTGCCTGGGTGGTTTAGTAGGTTAAGTTGATCCTGGCACTCTGGGATCAAGCCCTGAGTCGGGTTCCCTGCTCAGCGGTGGGGGCGTGGGAGGGGAGGCTGCTTTTCCCCTTCTCTCATGCTCTCCCTTGCACTCTCTTAAATAAATAAAGTCTTTTTAAAAAATAGTAATCTGAAAATAGTGGCGCCTAGATGGCTCACTCAGTTAAGCATCTGTCTCTTGATTTTTGGCTCAGGTCAAGATCTCAAAGTCATGAGACTGAGCCCTGCATCAGGCTCATGCTCAGGGAGGAGTCTGCTGGAGATTCTCTCTCTTCTCCCTCTGCCCCTTCCCTGGCTCCTGTGTGTACACAGATGCGTACGCATTGTCTCTCAAGAAAGAAAGAAAATCTTAAAAAATAGTAATCTTAAAATAAAACCAATTTTAATAGTTTAGGCAAACTGTAAACAAACTAAACCTGTTTAGTTTGAAAAAAAGATCAATATATAACATACAGTTCCTTAGGAGGGGATTAAATAAGAAGTAAAAAAATCTAAGACAATTATATTTGTAAATCAATCACTTATTTTAAAATGTGGAATCACCTATCTATAAAGTGATTTCCACACTGAAAAGGTCCAGAATCAGGTAACCCTCCACTGTGATTTCCAAAGTCTCAAGGCCTCAAGACGTGGGCTGCCTACCACGTGCCACCTGTCCCCTGTCACCTGGGAGCTGAATCAGCACCTGTACTGGAACAAGAGCTTCAGGTGATTCACGTACCTATTAAACTTAGAGACATGCTTTTATAGAGATGTGGTTCCCAAACTTATCTGCATATGAGAATCATCAGGGAATCTTAAAAATTCCAAAATCCTGGTCATAGGTACACAGGCATAGATGGTTTTAAAGCCCTCCAGGTGGGTCCAGGTACAGTCAAGTCTGTGAACCACTGGTCACTCTTGATAGGTACTGGTTCTCAAGTTTGGCTGCACAGTGGGAGAACCTGTGGAACAACAAAAAAGCACTACCATCTGTTTCCACTCCCAGAGAGTCTAACGCGAATGGTCTCAGGTGTGACCCAGGAGCTGAGACTTTTTAAAGGCTTCCCAAGTGACTTCCAAGTACATTAAAGTTTGGGAACCGTGACCTAGAGCCTGGCACAGAGGCTTCAAAATGGGAGCTAAGTCTGCACTGCTCTTTCTGGAAAGGGGTTTAAAGTCAGTGAACATTAATTAAAACGAACAGTTGGTCTCACAGCTTTTAGCTAACTCACTGGTATAATGACAGCTTCAAGCTTGCTGGAGTTCAGGTCTGCCAATTCTTGTATGTCCCCACGGGCTCTCCTGGCACTTCCTCCAGCACATTTATCTTCTGCTGGGCTCTCTTTCAAGTGATTAACAATGTACATCTGCTCAGCATTAGGAGCAAATAGCTTCACCTTTAAAAATAGAAATAAAAACAAATGATGTCATTGCCTCCATGAAAATAATCAAGCAAATCAATCTCAAACCAGGAAGGAAAGTCAGAAAACCACTAAGTAATTCCATATGCCTTCTGGGCCAACACCAACTACAAATAGTAGCCATAAGGAAGAAATTGTAGGAGACTTCTTGAGGGGGTGGTGAGCTCTAAATTACCTTCTAGAAAGAAAGTAGAACAGAAAGTTTGGTTTCCAAATACACATATCCACATATCTATACACACACACAGAGTAATTAATATGTGTACGTGTGTATACATGGACCTTAAATAACACACCTATGCAGCCAAAAATTCATGTATAATTTTGACTACCCAAAAACTTAACTACCCATAAGCCTGTTGACATAAAGCCTTACTGATAACATGAACTGTTAACACATATTTTGCATGCTATATATATTATATACTGTAGCCTTACAAGGAAGTAAGATGAAAACGAAAATGTTAAGAAAGTCATAAAAGAGGGCATCTGGATGGCTCAGTCAGTTAAGTGTCTTCCTCCAGCTCAGGTCATGATCCCTGGGTCCTGGGATTGAGCCCTGCATTGGGCTGTCTGCTCAGCAGGGAGCCTGCTTCCCCCTCTCCCACTTCCCCTACTGTGTTCCCTCTCTCACTATGTCTTTCTCTGTCAAATAAATAAATAGAATCTTAAAAAAAGAAAGAAAGAAAAAGAAAACCATAAAATATATTTATAGTACTATATTGTATTTATATTAAAAAATTCTATGGATAAGTGGACCTACACAGTTCAAACCCATGTTGTTCAAGGGTCAACTGTACAGGCTTTTTTTTTTAAGATTTTATTTACTTATTTGACAGAGTTCACAGCTAGGCAGAGAGAGGAGGAAGCAGGCTCCCTGCAGAGCAAAGAGCCCGATGCGGGGCTCCATCCCAAGGCCCTGGGATCATGACCTGAGCGGAAGGCAGAGGCTTTAACCCACTGAGCCACCGAGGCGCCCCCTGTACATGCTTTTTAAAGAGATGGAAGAGAGGACTTGATTTTATTTTAATATTTTATTTATTTATTTATTTATTTGTCAGAGAGAGAGGAAGAGCACACGCAGGAGGCAGAGGGAGAAGCAGACTCCCCACTGATCAGGAAGCCTGTGCTGGACTCTGCCTCAGGACCCTAGGATCAGGACCTGAGCTGAAGATAGACACTTAACCAACTGAGCCACCCAGGTGTTCTGAGAGGATCTGATTTTATAGATAGAAACACAGAGGGCTCAAAACCATAGAGGATTGATTAAATCTATCATTAAAGTCTTTCCAAAGCTGGGATTCTCAAGCCTGCTGCATATTAGAGTCACCTGGAAAGGCTGAGGCCCCGTCACATGGACTCTCTGGGACTGAAGCACTAGCTTGGTTACTGGTATGTCTTAAAATCTCCAGAAGTGATCCCATCAATTATCAGAGTTGGCAACCACTGATCAAAGACAAGTAGGAAATAAAACTCACAAATTCAGTTAAAATTTCAGGGGTTTTATTTATTTATTTTTAAGATTTTATCTATTTATTTGAGAGAGCACAAGCGAACAAGAGAGGGGAAGAGGGAGAAGCAGACACCCCGCTCAGTGGGGAGCCTGACACAGGGTTCAATCCCAGAACCCTGGGATCAGGGCCCAAGCTAAACGCAGACACTTAACTGAGCCACCCCCACCCAAGCACCGCTAAAATCTAAGGGGTTTTAATGTAAAAAACCCAAAGCAGACCATTTGGTCTCAGTTGACTCACTTCCACACAATCAACCCAACCAAGCTCTGGATTATCACCCCCAGTCTGCCATCAGAAATAATTCCTCTTTCCGCAACCACTGGACCCTGCAGGGTCAGAGTCATGAAGATTAGGAGGCAAGGAAGGAGGCTCAAGTAGGCACCTATATACTGGGGCCCTTGGTGTCATACTTTCTCCATTGACATCCACCTTACCCCAAAACTTGCAGGTCCACTTCTCCAGGAACTGGATAAGGCTGGTCTGAGACAAAGGTCCCTTGACTTGCTGGGAAGGTTTTAGCCTCCTGTTATTAACCTTTGTATTTGTTTAAAATATATATTAATAGTCTAAACATTCTCTCTTCCCTGTATTTTTGGTTTTGTTTTTTTGTTTTTTTTTTTTAAGATTTTATTTATTTATTTGACAGATCACAAGTAGGCAGAGAGGCAGTCAGAGAGAGAGAAGGGAGGAAGCAGGCTCCGCGCTGAGCAGAGAGGCTGATGCGATGTGGGGCTGGATTCCAGGACCCTGGGATCATGACCTGAACCGAAGGCAGAGGCTTTAACCCACTGAGCCACCCAGGCGCCCCTATATTTTTGTTTTACAAAACCAAGTAATATCTCCAATCTATGTGATAGATCCATGGGAGAGAGTCTAAACACATATATAGCCCATTATTAGTATAAAGGGAAAAAAAGCTTACAACATTCTGATGGGCTAGAAAGATGAAAAAAAAAAAAAAAAAGTTGACTGGTTTTTAAACCAGTAATTCTGGAAGCAGATTGACTTGCAGTTGCTTTGAGAAATTAACCAGATCTACCTGCCCAATGTACAGGTGAAAATAAAAATTTAAATTTCACTTAAACTCTACCCTTCTCCAGAGAATCCTATAACTCTATTTTTCCCTTTGAGGAGATGCCATACAGTTCCACTGGTGGGCAAGAGCTCAGTGGTTGATAAACATGATTTTATCAGACTACACTAATGTTCTGAGTACTCTTAAACTGAGCAAAGACCCAAGGGAAACCGATTGGATTATAATTCAATCCAGTTTTTTTTTATGGATCTTCAAGATTTGAAAACCATGAACTAGGGGAACCTGGGTGGCTCAGTGGGTTAAACCTCTGCCTTCTGCTCAGGTCATGATTTCAGGTCCTAGGATGGAGCCCCATGTCAGGCTCTCAGCTCAGTGGGGAGCCTGCTTCCCCCTCTCTCTCTGCCTGCCTCTCTGCCTATTTGTGATCTCAGTCTGTCCAAATAAATAAATAAAATATTTTTAAAAATAAAAAAAATAAAAACCATGAACTAGAGAGAAGTCAATATAATGAGGGATCAGGCAACAATAGTCTATCTGCATCTTTAGCCTGGGATACTGGGGTCATAGCCAAAAGAACAGAAGGCAGAACCAGACCAGAGCAGATGGGAGCTACAGAGAGACTGAGTTAGGGCTAATATGAGGGACTGCTTTCTCACCATTAGAGCTCCCTACACCCGGAATGAAGAGACTGCAGTCCTAAGAGAGAAGATCCTCACCACTGACAGCAGTGAACTTGAAGCTTGTTTCTATAGCTCCAGGAGGTCCTGAGTAGGATGAGAAGCTCCCCTGTGTTCCTCTAGCATATCCCATTATTTGTAAACTGTTACTTCGGAGAGCTGTATTAAGCCAAGCTCCTGTAAATACCCACGGGGAATCCTGCGGGTGCCCTATCAAACTGAACATTACATTTCAGCTGCCATAGCTAGGATGTGTTGCCCACCCTCCTTCACACCCCAACCCCTCCCCCTTCCCCGCCCAACTCGTTCAGGTCTTTGAAGAGGTCATTTCAGCCTTGGGTATGCAGGAAAGCTAGGAGGGCAACCACCTAAACGTTTAGATAAGTGATGCCCTGACTGAATTTTTTTTTTTTTAAGATTTTATTTATTTATTTGTCAGAGAACACAAATAGAGGCAGGCAGAGAGAGAGGAAGGGAAGCAGGCTCCCTGCTGAGCCCAGAGCCCGATGCGGGACTCAATCTCAAGACCCTGAGATCAGGACCCGAGCTGAAGGCAGCGGCTTAACCCACTGAGCCACCCAGGCACCCGCCTTGACTGAATTTCCACAGAATTCTCCAACCTGGGGCAGCAAGCGGGCAAAGGTGGGGGGCCTGGGGGTTAACGAGTTCCCATTAGCCCTCAGAAGGCCTAGTAGGCCTGAGGAAGCCAGTGCCGCTCCCTTCAGCCCAGCATGGTTCATGCGGGCGCCTGTGGTGGCATCAGCCCCCTCACGTACTCCCAGACGCTTCCAGATACTGTGACGGTTCACAAGGGCTGTGGGTGAAGTGAAGGCAAGATGCTCTCTCGGGAAACAAGGGACAATCCGTTATAACGCTTTTAATGGACATAGGTCAGTATCTTTGTATCAAAGTATGGTAGGCCACGGGTATCTCACCAGAAGCAGGGCTGTCTTGAGGTGGCTGAAGGGTCACAGAGGGGTACGGCAGAATCTCCTTCCCCACGGAAGTGGTAGATCCCAACAAGGAAGAGCATCTGGGGCTAGGGGACGAGGAGGGTTAAACGGCGTTTAGAGTGATGTGCTATCGCGGGGTAGGACCAGTCATTCCTCCATCCCTGTCGTCCTCACCGCACCACCACCGCCAAAGGAAGATTCTCTCACGCAAATGTTTGCGGTCAGCTAGTCTGGACCCTGGGGAGCGGCGTGAGAGTTCCGTGCTAGAGACTCCAAAGAATGGGCCCAAAGCTGGATTTTTTGTTGGTGGTGGTTTGGTTTGGGGCGTCGTTGCGGAGCGGAGGTCGGAAAATAGCTCCAAAGAAGGGGTGAACTTTAAACGCAGACGCGGGGCCAGAAGCACGGGCATTCTGGGTCCGTTTCTTAAAAAGGAGGCTCCGAGGCCCGGATGGAGCGGAGCGGAACCCGAACGCCTTCCTGGTCGGCGAAGCTAGAAAGTCGCCACCGTGCAGGCCGCAGTGGACAGGAAAAAGAAGCGCGCCGAGGGGCTCGGCTCCCTCCCACTCAGGCGGGCGACGGGCGTCGCGGGCCGGGGAGAGGGCGGGGCCGGCCGGACCCTAGGGGCCGAGTCCCGGGTTGGCGCGGCGCGGCGCGGGGGCGTGGCTCCGCGCATGCTCAGCTCGCGGGCTGTCCGCGTCGCCAAGCTCGAGAGGCGCCGGAAGCACCGCGAACCGCGCCATGGTGCGGGAGGGGAACGCCGACCCGGGGGTCGCGAGGCAGCGGGCCGCGGGCGCGGCGCCAGGGTGCGCGCTTTGGTGCTGGGCCCTGGTGCTACTGTGGCTGGCGACAGCCGCGGCCGGCCCCTCCCGGCGCCAGTGGCCCGTGCCCTACAAGTGAGTGCGCGCGGCGCGCGGGCGGGGCGGGCGCGCGCACGGCGGGGGCTGGCGGAGAGGGGAGCCTGGGGCCGAGAGGCGCTCCCGGCGCGGTGGGAGACGGAGTTCAGCCCGTCCGAGTCGCTGCTGCCTGCCGCTCGCCGCCCTCGGGCCTTTCTTCGTCTCCTCTAACACTTGAGCAGATTTCTAGGTGATGTAGGCTCAGGACAGTCCCTAGTCAGGGAAGAAACGGGGAGTAATGTCATATTATTGAGTGACTTTTAGATGCAAGTAACCGACTGTTTGAAGAGTTTGGGGAGACTTTAACGCCCTGCACGCCGTTAGTTATCATGAGCGCGTACCCGTTGGCACAATTTACAGCATGACCTACTGGCCTGGGTTCTCTGAGACTGACGTTTTTATCCCCCAAAGTCACGTGTCCTTGGACCCAGGCACCCCCGGAAAGTTGGTGACCTCGTTTGTCCCCCGTTTCCAGTCTGCGTGTGGGATGTGGTCGTAAGACCAGGATACAGACTGCGAACCTGTGACGCTGATTGGAGCCTCTGACGTAGAAGAGGATTTACACGGCTTAAGACGACCAGGTGGTTAAACACACCGAAAGAAAACGTGTTGTTCACAATCAGGCAGGGCTTTTGAAAACGCACAGCCATTTGGGAGGACAGAACAGTGAGTGGGGTGTCAGGTGAATGTAATGGTCAGGAGAGAACTCTGGGTTCCAAGCTGGGCGCCACCGTCACTAGCTGTTCCATACTCCGGATCCCTGTGACCTCGGGTCCCGAGTGAGCGGGAATAGTAGCAGCATTTACCCCGGGTTTGTTAGGAGGATTACATCTAGTAAATGTCAGCTGTTGTCAGGCCTCGATATTAGTGTTTTCTGCTCACTGAAAGGCTTGCACCACTTCCTTGTTTTGCTTGAGATATATAAAAAGAGAAGTTTGGGGTTTCTTGGGGAAAAAATTCAATAAAAGGTTCATAAGAAGTAAAAAAAATTAAATGTTCAATAAAATAAGGGATTGTAAATCCAAAACTACTTGATTTAAAATTAGGGCAAGGTATGGACTATAACTCTATGATTCTATAAAAGTTTCTAATCTCAAGTGAATATAATAAAATTTAACTTTAATAAGCTCATACAAATTATGCTTTTGAAATTACCCTTAAACCTACAAGAGGTTTAGCTGTGGCCAAGTGAAAACTATATAGTTATGTATTTGTTAAAACCAGATGAGCACCTGTAAAACAGGTAAGAAGTATACCTGAGTCTTATAAACTTTGTGTGCGGTGGGGGATATTTTTGGCTAACATCAGTATTCTTCTTAAAATAAGACATTTTTGTTCCTGTGTTAGGGTTAAAAGAAAACAGATCTTTCTAAACCCTTAGAGATCCAGGATTCCTCGAGGGTAGATGGAGGCAGCCTCCTTCTTTCATGGGTATATTCTAGTGCCACATACGGAAGGTGATCGGGGTAGGTACTACTACTGTCCACACCCTAGCCCTACTGCCACGGCCTTCTCTGGGGTATTCTAGTTACATTATTACAGTAATCTACCTGACCTCAGCCTTAACTTCCCTTCTCTCACTGCTGTCCTCTAACTCATAGAATAAGGTTTGTTTTGTGGCAAATCCAGTCAGACCAGGTCTACTACTTAAAAATCCTTGAACCTCTCTGGGGCTCACTCCTCGCCAGTGGCCAGTCGTAGCTTCCAGGGCTTGCCGATCTTGCTGCGTCAGTGCAAAATGACAGTCTCTGCGTCCCTCTCCTGCCGGGAAGGCTGGATTCCTCATTCATAGTTTTATTTACTTGCTGTCTTATAATACTTAATGTTTCCTCTATTTTTGTGTCCTGACCTTCAGAAGTATTTTAAAACCTAAACCAGGTCTTCATCTCTTTCTTTCCCCTCCTCATCTCCACATCAGGTAGAAGTGATTTCTTTTTTGGGCCCATAGGACTCTGAAGGGAACATCATTTTAATTTTGTTTTCCTTCTTCCTACTATAGCGTCTGACTCATAGTAGAGCTTGAATAAAATTGGTTGAAAATAGAAAATATATTCTATTTAGTCATATTTATTTTGGAATCATCTTAACATGGAGAGTTTAGATAATTAAATGTCACTTGAAAAAACTACTTTATTCAGTAAATATTTGTCTACTAAATAAGACCTGATCTGTCAACATTTTAAGATACAGCCCCCATTTTCAAGAATTTCACAATGGGAGAAGGAAACTAAGAAGCATGCATTTAGCAAAGTGCTCTTAATATATCATTTGCTATCAAAGCCATCATTGCTGGGCACCTGGGTGGCACTCAGTGTCTGCCTTCAGCTTAGGTCATGAGCCAGGGGTGCTAGGATCAAGCCCCAGATCAGGCTCCCTGCTGAGTGGGGAACCTGCTACTCCCTCTCCCTCTGCCTGCTGCTTCCCTTGCTTATGCTCTCTCTCTCTACTAAGTGAATAAATAAAAATAAATAAAGACATCATTGGCATTTGTTCACAGGATAAAGAAAATGTTTAAACACCATGGGCTAAAGTTTTGAATGTTTTCTCTGAAAATGTTACATGTTCTGGATTTGAAAATGTGCAAGAAGAACCACATTCCTATTAGAATCTAAGTTAGTGGTTTCTTTTTCTCTATTAGACGCTTTTCCTTCCGTCCAGAACCAGATCCTTATTGTCAAGCTAAATACACGTTTTGTCCAACTGGCTCACCTATCCCAGTTATGAAAGGTGATGATATCATTGAAGTCTTTCGGTTACAAGCCCCAGTATGGGAATTTAAATACGGGAACCTCCTGGGACACTTGGTAAGGCTGCATCTTGATCTTATAACTTTGGTTAATTAGATGATTTATTAAGTGGATGAGGGAATAATTGCCATTCAAAGGGCTAATGGGAGATAATGTTTAATTGGTGTTCTTCATGGTAAAATGAATAGTCAGTGGGGTGCCTAGGTGACTCAGTTGCTTAAACATGTGACTCTTGGTTTGGGGTCAGGTCATGATCTTGGGGTCATGAGATCCAGCCCTGCCTCAGCTCTGTGCTTGGGGGCAGACTCGGGTTAAGATTCCTTCTCTCTCCCTCTGCCCCGCACCTCTCTCTGAAGGGCACCTCTCTCTCAAGGGCATGCACGGATTCGCAAGCTTGTGCACATGCGCTTGCTCTTTCTCTTTCTCAAATAAATAAAATCTTTAAAATGTGTAGTCAAAAAATATTACCGTATTTTGTGACCCTGACAATAACAAATGCAGTTGCTCTAATCCTTTTTGATTGTCCTGTATCCATACCCCCCTCCTGTACCCAGCTCTTGGAAAGTAAGAAAGGAAGTCCAGAGGAAGGGGCAAGGCAGGTGAGAAACATTTCACTTCCAGTCCCTGCTGTGCACATTTCTGCTAGGATCGCTCACCGCTTGACCCGCTAATGCCCCTGCAAAGTATATAGACTGCCTGAGACTGTGGCACGGAGCTTCTCAAATCAACTCTAAGGAAATTAAGAGCATGTCCATATAGCAGACATCCTTACTATCTGAGATAGGCAGCAGTGGTCAAAACCAGAGTGGAGGGGCACCTGGGTGGCTCAGTGGGTTAAAGCCTCTGCCTTCAGCTCAGGTCGTGGTCCCAGCGTTCTGGGATCAAGCCCCTCATCGGGCTCTCTGCTCAGCGGGGAGCCTCCTTCCTCCTCTCTCTCTACCTGCCTCTCTGCCTGCTTGTGATCTCTGTCCGTCAAATAAATAAATAAAATCTTAAAAAAATAAAAAATAATTAAAAAAAACGAGTGGAATGGTGAGTGCTGTGAAATGTGTAAGCCTGATGATTCACAGATCCGTACCCCTGGGGCAACTAACACATTATATGTTAATAAAAATAATTAAAAAAAAAAAACAGAGTGGAGGAGAGCCTGGAATTTGAGGAGCCATAGAGTGGACACAAGAATAGCAACATGGAAGAGGAATGGCTGAGCAGTTGTTCTACCTGAACGCAGTTGTGGTATATTAACATTTTCTCCCATTTGGTTCCTGGACCAGTAGGTCCTTCACAAATGCTTTTATTTTTTATTTATTATTATTTTTTAAGATTTTATTTATTTATTTGACAGAGAGAGATTACAAGCAGGCAGAGAGGAAGGTAGAGAGAGAGAGAGGAGAAAGCAGGCTCCCTGCTGAGAAGAGAGCCCGATGCGGGACTCGATCCCAGGACCCTGAGATCATGACCTGAGCCGAAGGCAGCGGCTTAACCCACTGAGCCACCCAGGCGCCCCACAAATGCTTTTATACATGTATGGTTTTTACACAGAAAATTATGCATGATGCCATTGGATTCAGAAGCACTTTAACTGGCAAGAACTTCACAATGGAATGGTATGAACTTTTCCAACTTGGAAACTGTACATTTCCCCATCTCCGACCTGAAATGAATGCCCCTTTCTGGTGTAATCAAGGAGCTGCCTGCTTTTTTGAAGGAATTGATGATATTCACTGGAAGGAAAATGGGACGTTAGTTCTAGTAGCAACCATATCAGGTAAGTTTCAAAAAATATGGCAGTATCTGACGATTACATCAATATCCAAATGAAAAAAAAATTATTTCCATTGAGACATTTCAGTCATGTTCTACTCTTGATGTCAGTTTACAAAATGTACTTCTGGAAGCAATAACTTTTGACCCAAACTATTGCCCATGGCAAGTTCACTTTTAGGTGATGGATGGTGTCTCTCCTCTATTCCATGGGGTGGGGGGGAGAATGAATTTTCTGCAATTAAATTGGACTTAATAAATGAAATAGTGGAAGAAAATCCACAAAATGCTTGACAAAATAACTGATTAAAGGTCCTGTTCACTGTATCTGGAAAAAGACTTAGTGATGATACCATATTTTTATGTCAAGAAGTATTAATAGCTGTCTCTCATGAGGACTTAACTTGGCTCAGCGGTTCCAAGTGCTTTATCTATATATCACATCATTTATTATCATAACCACCACCCCCCGAAATAGATACTGTTACTCTGCCTCCCCCGTCATTTTACAGATAGGGAAACTAAAGCACGAAGTGGGATTCCAGACCTGGCAGTGAAGCCCTATTGACCATTTTCTTAACGACTTCGCGCCATTGCTTCCCAAAATATGCATGATCTTACAGACTTGAGGCTCCTTGAGCAATTGAAATATTTTATCTCTAACATTTTCTTAGATTTTTTTACTTTTGAATGTATTGGAAAGTTGCTGAAACACTTAGAATTTTGCTTCATGTGTTGTGTTGTTGGGTAGTGATGAAAAAAGTTCAGAGCTTTCATCAGAAACTAGTGTGTGACCTTGGGTGACCTTTTACTTTCTTGACTCATAACCTCATGTTATGAGTGGGGATGAGACTATCATTGGATCCTAGAGGTAGGGAGCTTGCCCATAGGATTCATAGAGCTCTGCATTATAATTGTTGCTCTCCTAGAAAGGGAATAATCTGGAAGGAAAGCCCTGTTTGTGATAAGAATTTTGCAGTCAATCACAAGACCTGAGGATGTTAACATGCTTTCTACTTTGATAGCTCTTCGCACAGCATTTTGGATTATGTTATCTGACAGTTCAGTGAGGAAAAGAAAACACTCTTCTTTAATATGTAAGGAATTGAGGGTCAGCCAGGTAGCATGATTTACCAGTCTCTTAGATCACAGGTCTGGTTGTAGAACCAGGGATAAAATGTCATCTGGGGATCTTCTAACTATAGTCCATGCTGTTATCTGATCTTCCTTACTGCTTTCTAATTGATATGCCCCAAACCATCCCAACAATATCAAAGTCCATTTCTCTTTTAACTGTGCTCGGTGTTCATATTCTTCTTTTCATTCCAGATCAGTTACATTTCTTTCTCTTACTCTCTGAAAATCCTGACAACGGTATATGATATGAACAAATGATCATTATTTCATGTAAAATAGTTTGTAATATGCTAGTACTTAAATCTTTCAAGTTATCCTTCTGCTTTGTGATTAATCCTGTTCATTGATGTTTTCTCATGTTACATAGTGTTTTGAAGTATTCTTATCTCTTAATTATAGCAGTGACTTTTTAAAGTTGAAGAACACTAAGAACAGTATCCCCAGTTCTAAGAAAACAGGCTTTATATTATTCCACACTTTTAATTCCATAAATTGATCAAAGCAGCCACTCTTCATTTTATAGGACATGAAGTATTGATTTTATAGACTCAAGTTTGAGCACTTAAGAAAGGTTCACATAAGGTAACAAGGTGAAATGTTGGGGCCAGGCTCTATTAGACATTGTAAATGCTCAGAGGAGGTTGTAACCATGCAAAGTATGGCATTCTGTTAAATTTTGGGAAGATTAGTGTGGTACAAGATGTTAGGAGAGTGTGAGACGTTCTGGAATCACATCCACAAACGTGGCTAAAAACATTTCCACTTTAGTTCTTCATTGTAAGAATGGTTAGGGGATGGTTGTAAGCAGGACCCCAACAGCTACAAGTATAGAGAGAAAAGGGAAATAACAAATATTCAAGGAGGATAGGGCATAGTAATTACTTTCTCTTGTAACATTAGTAGGCCAGCCTTCTAGAGTAGCCGGTCCCCCGGCTGCTGTTCATACTATATGCACACTGTGCTGCATGTGACAGAAAAATTCTGCATGGCCCCCTCCTCCATTCTTAACACTGCCTTTGTCCCATTCACTTTTACCTCTTCCTCAAATTTTTCCTTGTTTTCTTTTGCCTCTGAATCCAAGAGTTGTTGAGTGGGGTAAAGAGAGGGCTCCTGCATGTATCTAATTTTGCTTGTGACTATACTTTAAATGTTTATAGAACTGGTATGTAAGGCTTTATGCACTTATTATAGCTGATGTTAACGATTCAGAAATACCTGGTGCCTTGAAAAATAGAATAAAAACTGGCTGAGCTTGGACTCCTATTGTGAGATGCAGGTTTGGAACTATTAGTATAAATAATAAATAATTAGGTAAATAAAGAATAATAAAAACTATTATTTATTCGTGCCCTTAATCATCAGGTTAGAACATTTTCATAAAACTATTTGATTCGCTTTGATGCTTACATAGGTAATTTTTTTTTTTTAATAGGAAACACATTTAACGAAATGGCAAAGTGGGTAAAGCAGGACAATGAAACAGGGATTTATTATGAGACATGGACTGTGCAAGCCAGCCCAGAAAGAGGGGCAGAGACATGGTTTGAATCCTATGACTGTTCTAAATTTGTGTTAAGGACATATAAGAAGTTGGCTGAACTTGGAGCAGAATTCAAGAAGATAGAAACCAACTATACAAGAATATTCCTTTACAGTGGCGAACCTACCTATCTGGGAAATGAAACATCTGTTTTTGGGCCAACAGGAAATAAGACTCTTGCTTTAGCCATAAAAAAATTTTATTACCCCTTCAAACCACATTCGTCAACTAAGGAATTTCTGTTCAGTATCTTGCAAATTTTTGATGCAGTGATTGTACACAGAGAGTTCTATTTGTTTTATAATTTTGAATATTGGCTTTTACCTATGAAATTCCCTTTTATTAAAATAACTTATGAAGAAATCCCTTTACCTAACAGAAACAAAACACACTCTGATTTGTAAAATTTTAATTCTACTGCTCTTTTTTTCTGTTACCAGCATGTGTTTTTCAAGGGGTGATTACATTTGTGGATTTCTTAGGCCTTTCTGTCTTGGAGCAGAAATGCACCTGGGCAGAACTGCCACCTATCATCTCAGGACTTTTCTTCAAGAGAAGCTGAAACACTGCGTTGGCCAAAGTGAGCACATTAGGTGACCTTGATTGCAAACTCCAAGCCTCTGCTAATAAGAATTATAGTTCGTATCAGATACGTAGGATCTTCGGGTCCTGTATTTTTTTAAATTGTGGATATGGTGTGCCAAGATTTTTAAAATACCCTCAGTGACATTCATGATGGGAGGTACTTTTTTCTGGTATGGTAGTTAACGCTTTTTCCTCATTTTTTGGTAGTTTAGACTGACTTGACAGCTTTTATAACTTTGGGGACCAGGTCTAGTAGTTTGGTTTTGTTCTATTCACTTAAAGACTAATTTGGACACCCTAATTGCTGCATTTGTGCTTCCGGATGAAGTACAGTGTTAAAGAGCACAAGTTTCCAGCTAGCATTTTAGAATTAGCTAGTAACTGGCATTTTGTGATTTAGGCAGATGAGCATTTCTGAACCTTAGTGTCCTTATCTCTGTGATGAGTCATCTTGTCAGGATTGTTGTAAAGGTTGAAGCCATATATGTTTGTCATAGGAAAGTTAAAGTAAATGGTCGCTATAATGATGAGTCAAAGAATAAAGTGCCATCTTTGACTTGGCCTAATATAGTTTACATGCCAACCTTTCATGGGTTTTATGGTGATACCCTAGACTTTGAGCTGGCAGTTGAATGCGTCTGCAGTTCTTTAAACACAGGGGACACAGAAGTATCTGACTGCAGATGCACCTGGGTGAGCAGGCACCCCCTGACTCCCCTACTCCTCTGGTATTCCTTCCACTCAGTAGAGATGCCAGCTCAGTAGAAGAGGGTACACTTCTGACAGGGGACAGGTTTTTGTCAAGATCTCCAAGTAGCTGTGCTTCCTTCCATTTAGGGCCATCAAACAAGGTTTCAAACCCTAAGTTGGATGATCAACTGAACACTACTGTTCATAGGAAAAACACAAGTCAGTAAGATGGTGAAGCAGAGACAATCTGTTTAACACATAAATTATGTTATTTAGTTTCTACTAACAGTTGAGTGCCTCTTGAGAAGTTAGGTACATTATCATTGAGTTCTCTTAATCCAGATGATTAAATTGGGGCTTAGAAGGTTGAATGACCCTTCCCTGGCTACCCAGTTAATGGTAACGGAGCCATATTTGAACCAGTTCTGTTGACTGCATGGCAAACATTATGAAGTGAGGTTTAGTTGTTTTCCTCAGACAAGTGTCCGTACCACAGGTTACCAACACTAGGTTACTAGTCAACTACAGATACCAAAACATTTTAAAGCAACTTATTGGAGTAATTTTGTTTCTGTTGAATCTAATAAAAAAAAAATGGCTTGTACTTTGTATGTCTTTTATTTCATTTGTCTAGGAATTCTTTATTGACTTTTTAGGCACTACAAAAAACCCAGCCCTTCACCACAGATAGCTTGAGAAGCACTGCATTATTTTGCTTACTGCAGCACAAAGGCAGTCTTGCTCAAATACATGGGAAGAACTTTGTTTCACTGCTTACCATTTGGCCTATAAACTCATATTAATAGTGCCTAAACATCCCTAATTAAGTTTGTCCCTTTAACCTGCTAGTTTAGTTGTCTTCAGAGTGTCACAGATGTGGATCTTTGCATTATCTCCACCTAGTGGCTGAATTTGGGCAATGCCAACTTTCACTGGATTTTTAGGAAAATTGATCTGGGAAAACAATTTTGTTTTCTAGAACTACATTGGGCAAACAAGCAAAAACTCCTGTGCCACATTTGTGTTAACTCTAAAGCACAGAACTTGGTTCTGTAGCAAAGACAAATGAGGACATCTGGATGTGGAACTTGAATTTTAAAGCAAGATTCTAGTTTAAAAAAAATCAGTATTTTTCAGTTCCTAAGAATATTAACAAATCAAGGAATTCTCTAAAAATAACAGGCAGACTGGGTGACTAGAGAAGAGCATAAAAATCCCATTAGTACTTAAGAATTTATCAAACTTGTCAACTGTACTTATAAGATGAAGTAGGGCTTCTGGAGTGGAGATTGAATGAACATGCTTTCAAAATGTCTAGGCAGGAATTTGCTGATTAAATTTTGCTGCCCTTTGACCTACTATATAACTTAAATGTGATTTCTATTTTTCTATTTGTTATGAATATATAAAATTTCCTGTTAAGACTGATTTAAGGCTTTGGAATAAATATATTCCCACTTATTAATTCTGGTTCAGTGTTAAGAAAGTATCCCACAAAGTGTCATCAAATATATTTTAATAGTTACAGGGGAACAGTCAAAAGGTTAAAATACTATTTGGAACCCTTGATATTGGCTCCTTTGAAATCAGGGGGAAAAAATTTCTTTGGAAATTGCATCTAGCTTTATAATCTGGTCTGGTGGTACTTAATGAATTTTGGGGGGGACTTCATTTCCTTTAAGATCATTTATTTATTATTTTTTAATTTATTTGACAGACAGAGAGGGAACACAAGCAGTGGGAGTGGGAGCGGGAGAAGGAGGCATCCAGCTGAGCAAGGAGCTGGATGCTGGATCCCAGAACTCTGGGATCAAAACCCGAGCCAAAGGCAGATGCTTATTAAGGGATGAGCCACCAAGGTGTTCCCCCCCCCCCCCCGCCCCCGCGCCTTTTTAAAGGAATTGTTGGTATGTTATACAAAGAACAGTGTTCCAAAAGCACACACACATTTTTCCCTGTTCACAGCCAAGGCAAACGGGCTGGCCAGTTTGTTTCCAGCATCTTCCTACTTACCCGTCATTGTCCAGGTAACTTCCTGTGCTCTCAGATTTGCCTATCTATGTTTTCTCCCCACTACTTAATAAAGCCTTTTACTGGACTGATTATTCTAAAGAAACGCTCTTGGTTCACTTTTGGAATAAATGGTTTTGTGTCTATTGTGTCCTATATGTCCTTGTGTTTAAAGTAGAGTTGGGTGTCACAAAGCAGGTAAAATTTTTCTAGTTGCTTCCTAACAGTAAAATCTCAAACTGAAGCTGGAGTCTGCAAAGACTGTTCCATTTTGTATGGGGTACAGATTACTTACAGCTTCTTAAAGGACCTAGTTCAGGCCTGGAACCTTCTTCACACCAACCCCTCCCCTCCCACTTATCTATTCTAACCTTTTCTGTAAATATAAATATTTCTTTAAATGTGTAAATTGACTTATCTTTAGTCGTGCTCGTTTTTGTTTTTTGTTTTTTTCTGGTAGTATTGTTAAAATAGCCCAGATTACCAAGGGAAACTGAAGTTATTTTCTGGAAGCTGTGAAGACAGGAAATAAAACAATCTCAATAGTTTAGCAACTATTCTGGTTGGGACAGCTGGGTGGCATGGCACAGACCATTAAGCATCATACTCAGGTTGTGATCTCTTAAGTCATGAGATTGAGTCCCAGGTAGAGCCCAGTGAGGCTCTGTGCACAGCACGGAATCTGTTTAGGAGGACTCTTTCTTCCTGTGCCCCTCCCCCCAGCTCTCTCTCTAAATAAATAAAACTTAAAAAAAAAACCCAAAAAACTATTGTGATTGTATGGATTTATAGAAGACATTTCTCTATGAAAAGACTACCTGGGTTTAAGGACTTTTAAGAATTCTGTTTTAAGGGTGCCTGGGTAGCTCAGTCCTTAGGCATCTGCCTTCGGCTTGGGTGGTGATCTGGGAGTCCTCAGATAGAGCCCCGCGCTGGGCTCCTTGCCTACTTCTCTCTCTCCCACTTCCCCTTGCTTGTGTTCCCTCTCACTGTCTCTCTGTCAAATAAAATCTTAAAAAAAAATTCTATTTCAAAACACCTGTTTTATAATTCTTCTAAAAGCATAGTCTATTCTTTTTTATTTAACCATTTTCCTTACACAATTTGAAAAATAAATTGACATTTCACAGTCATTTCCTATCACTTTGGTCATCAGAGTTTATCTCAAGAAAAGATTTCATTTGCCTTAACTTACTACATCTTCAAAACAGTCATTCTACCATAAACTTAATATTAAACACTGTATTTATCAAATACAAATCCAAAACTAAATCCCTAAGTTTGTATGCTTAACTTGTTGGAAAACCAAGTATGTATTTTAGGGTAGTTTTTAAAAATTATAATAATACAACAGTGTTAGTAACTATCTTTATTCTCAAATTGATAAAAGCATTTAACATATACTTTACAGTATAAACAAATTAAGTGCTACGCATTTTGCTTATAAAGTGACTTAAGTATTTCAAGCATTAATATTCAATTTGTACAAAAAAGTACATTTCCAAATAAAGCTTTGGTTAGTAGAACTCATTATGTACTGTCAAATCCATTGTCCAAAGTTGTTCAAGGAAAAAAGCTTCATCCACTAACACAGGTATTTCTTGTACAAAGCTATTTACTATTTAGTAAGAGGGGAAAAGATTACAGTAATTGCTTTTAATTTCCAAGTCTGGATCAGCCTTTTTTCTTCTCATTTATATGTGGCCAGAATACCAAGACTTTGAAAAATCACCTTTTACTTTATTCTTAGGAAGGTAATCTATTTAAAAAATAGATTAGATCTGTAAGACTGTTAGTTTCCATAATTACCAAGATGCTTTCCAAATATTTCAAGCATTATTGTATTAGTCAATTGGGGTAAATCACTTCTAATTTCCCTTAGGAAAGGTGGTATCTACTAGCACTAGTGCTCAGAATCAAAGCTTATATAATACCTCAAAAAACTAAATGTAGCCCCAAACTTAATATTTTTATAGCAACGTGTGGATTACCTTTTATTCATATGAAAGTAATAAAAATGCTACCTAACTTAAATAATATAAAACAGCGTTTTAACCAAATTAACAATCACAAAACTTAAGACATTTTTCTATTAAAATTTTCCAGTCCACTGAGCAATATTTACTCAAAAATATGATTATGAACTTAAATATATCCTCTTTTAAGTTTACTTGTTTATGCTAACCTGTACACTGGTGCTCCTTTTATGTTTTTTGAAAGCCCTGCTTACGTAACTATTTAATTCCAAAATGGAAAAATGAGCCATCACTAAAATTCACTGGAGAATAATATTCTTTCATGGAAATAATTTATAAATATTTTAAAGTTCTACTTTTAATTACTTCAATTTGGCTTTTTTATATAGATAAGCTTTTCATTTCAATTACTGTATATTTCAAAACTAGCTTAAACAAAGATAAACAAAACCAAGGAGAACTGGTAAAGCATTCCTTACTTTACATAGGATGCCTCAAAGTGTCACATACATAGTTAACATCACAGAAGAGAATTTATATGGTTTAGCAGATTATAGAGCAAACCTGAAAGTTTATACAAAGTTAAATACTGCCTCCCTTCCTGTTTTTTTTCTTTTAATTTGATCTTGGCTCTGTTTATTATCCTTCTATAACCACTGTGACACTTCCAGTTGTCTACGAGATCCAATTACCTATACATACCTCTTTAAACAGCTCTGTAACATATTTCAGAAACATTCAACCAATCTTTTTCATTCAATATGACATATCCTACATTTTTCTCACAAAATGCTCTGTCCTGAGCTATAGTAAACACCTTATAACAGGTGTATGTATAACTGAAGACCCTAAAATGTCAAGTTTACATTTTTAAAAAATGCATAGAGAACATAACTTTGGAAAACCTATTAGTACTCACTTCTCAGATACTGTAAGACACAGGTTTTGTTTCTTTCAGACTATTAATCTTCAATAACTGGTTATTACTTTCAGATCTGAACCACATTTAAAAAACTTTTTCTGAGCTTTGACTGCTATTAGGCTGAAGAAAGAGATGAAGTTTTCTGACCAAAACTGGTCCATGGGTCTTCCAATAAACAATCCTTACATATTCAATGCAGGTATCAAATTTCCATGCCACAAAATAGAATTACATCAGAACTACAGGATATAAACTCTTATTATAATACAATATGCTTAATATTAAGGTGCTATTCATCATGTCCTACATCATTCAGTCTACCAAGTGGGCATCATGTCTGGAAACCATACCCTACCAAGATGCTTGGACACCTCCCAATGGATCTGCTCCAAACTGTATTTTTGGTCAGGAATTAATACTTCTTCCATAATGGATAACTGAGACAGGCGGCCACCACACATCTTCACAAACTCAACAAAGGCACTACATGAGACTTCACATTCCCCTAGTCCAATAGCTGACAAATTTTTACAACGTTCTGCAATGCGAATTAACTCTTCATCAAGTGGCCGTAATCCATTAGCACATACTACTAATTCAACTAGTCTAGGGCAAGTCATTCCCACACGGCCAAGCACATCTTTGCTTACTGATCTCCCAAAGTAAAGATGGGTGGCAGGTATTTCATACCGAAAGAATGGATCAAATTCCTCTTCATATAAAAAAAAATACATCACTAAGTTCACTTTTGGTGAATGTCTGATGAAAGCATCCCAGCTGCTTTTCTGAATAGTATGGAAGTGTGTCTGTCCAGGATTCTCACTGACTACATCAATGCGCAAATGTTCTAATCGGACATGTTTTTCAGAAGATAAAGCAAGCAGCAATTCATCACTTAACAAGTGGTAATTCAGGGCCAGTTCACGTAAGCCATGACATTGATCAGCCACACAGAGGATACCTTGAAAGAAAAAAGACCTAATTATTTACAGATTTTTGTACAACTTCATTATCTGTTCAAAAAAGTTAATCAAGTACATGTCTCACAATAAAGGCTTACATATTTTCCGATCACAAAACTACAATTTAGTTATGTGGTTGGATGAGCAGAAAGTCAAACATTCAAAAACCTATTACTAATTCTGTCTATTAACAATGAGACAGTAAATCTGATACCTTAAAAAGAAGGTGAAGCTCACTTAACAACTTACATCATAAATTATTAATAAATACAGTTGACCCTTGAACACCGAGGTTAGGGACACTGACCCTTGTACAGTTAAAAATCTGTGCATAACTTTTGACTCCTCCAACACTTACTCACTAATAGTCTACTGTTGACCAGATGCCTTAGTGATAACAGTCAATTAATACATACTTTGTATGTTAAATATATTTTGTGCTACACTCGTACAACAAAGTTAGAAAAAAGAAAATACTAAGAAAATCTTAACAGGAAATATATTTATAGTATATGTCTGTATTTATTGGAAAAAAAAAAAACAACAAGAAACCACATGTGGACCCACAAAGTTCAAACCCATGTTGCTCAAGCATTAGCTATATGTTAATATTCCATAACTTAGTAACGTTTACCCTAGTTATGCATGGACAATGCCATAGTCTTTAGAAAACTTATTATTAACACCCAACTTGTAAGTTAAGCCAAGAAAAGTTAAGTGATCATTGCTATAGAGGCCAAAGGACATTTTTTTAAACTGAAAACTTAATCCTAATTAAAAAGAAAAAAAAGAGGCAAAGCCAAATAAAAGAATCAATGTAACTTAAAAAAAAATTAGACAAATTTTAGAAAAATATTTCTAATAGGTGAGCAACAAAGAGTTTTAACTGCTAATAGTGCAAGATACCACTAGATAAATGAGTCCAAGGTAACTAATTCACATGAATGGAAATATTAAATATAACTAACATATTCTAACATATCCAGAAAGCAGTTCTATAAATGTTTCCCTAAACTCAGGGCACTATGCTTCAGAACTGCCCCAAACCCCTATCAGCAGATCTTACCAAAGGTGAGTACCTGATCTCAGAAATGGCCTAGTATAAAAATTCTACCCCAAACAGAGAGCCTGTACTACTTGATAAATGATCCATTCAAACCATTTATTTCTTGTATTTAGAAACAAGGATAGAAACAAAACACACATCACATTATCTACTATTTATTGTGTAATTATGGTATGTCAGATACTTGATATGCTATCCCATGAATACTCAAAAAAATCTAGAAAAATAAGTATTATTTCTATTTTGAAGCTGATGCAGCTAAAGACAGCAAAGCTGGAATTCAAACACAGATTGACTCTTAAGTTCATGTGCTTAACTACTGCTTGAGAAGTGACAAAACAGAGAGGGAATTATAAGATAAAGTTTAACAGCAGTGGAAGGAGAATATCGGCAATACAATCAGTGAAGAGATAAACTGAATCACCAGTATAAGAGTCACAAAAGAGGGGATAAAGGATATCTGTGCTGGAGCACCTTGGTGGCTAAGTCAGTTAAGTGTCTACTTCTTGGTTTCAGCTCGGGTCATGATCTCAGGGTTGTGAGATCGAGTCCTACATCAGACTCCATGCTCAGTGCAGAGTCTATCTGTCCCTCTCCTTCTGCTCCTCCCCCACTATACTCTCTCTAAAATAAGTAAAATCTTAAATTTTTTAAAAAGATTTCATTTATTTTAGAACACAGGCAGAGGGAGCAGGAGGCAGAGGGAGAAGCAGGCTCCCCACTGAGCAAGAAGCCTAGTTCAGGACTCCATCCTGGGACTCCAGCTAGGATCATGACCTGAGCCAAAGGCAGATGCTTAGCCAACTGAGCTACCCAGGATTCCATAACATAACATATAACATAACATAACATAACACATAACATAAAATGTAACATAATGACACCTGTGCTTTCAGCCACAGCATTCAGCCATGGCTGAATGAGTTTCCACTCTCCATAAGGTGTGTATATACTTTGAAATAAATCATTACCCAAGATAACATGATATCTCTTCTTTACAATCTCATAAAGCCCAATATAAAAAGAAAACAAATACCAGACCGTGGTGACTGAAGGGATATAGAAAGGGCAGCAAAGGGGCGCCTGGGTGGCTCAGTAGGTTAAAGCCTCTGCTTTCAGCTCAAATCATGATCCCAGGGTGCTGGGATCAAGCCCCGCATCGGGCTCTCCGCTCAGCGGGGAGCCTGCTTCCCATCCCCCTCTCTCTGCCTGCCTCTCTGCCTACTTGTGATCTCTGTCTGTCAAATAAATAAGTAAAATCTTAAAAAAAAAATTAAAAAAAAGAAAGGGCAGGAAAGAATCAAGGATGTCGGCCAGGTCTCTGACAACTAGGATGGATGGTACCATTTACCAAGACAGCACACAAGACAAAGGAAGAGATTTGGATAGAGAGAAAAGAAAGTTCATTATTAGTCTGAAGTACCAGTGAGACACTCCAGAGCAACTGGGCCACCGGCAGCTCCACACATTGCTCTGGAGTTCCAGAGTAACTGTAACTGGGAAGTGTTAACATACAGAATGAAACTGAAGCCACAGATGACCATGCACAGCCCAGAGTGCAGAGTAAAACAAAAAAAGACCCAGCACAGAACACAGTGAAACACCAAAATTTAAGGAATGAAAAGAAAAATCAGCAAAAGGAATGGTAGGAAAAATCAGAGGAGGAAAATCAAGAATACAGTATCAGTCAAGTCAAGTCACTAGTATCAAATGGTGCCTAGATCAAGCAAGAAGACAATTATAATTACTATATGAAATGGGAAAAAAGTCTGATAAAATATTCAGTGAAAAAAGAATAGAAAATAGCCCTTAATTTCAACTTAGAGAAAGAACAGTCCCAATATGCAAAATATAGATAGAAAGAAAATATGCAAATATATTAAATTTTAAAGTGAAATTCTCTACGGTTATACTCTTAAATTAAAAAGCATTACAAGTACTCTCTTTCATTTCCCTTTTTGAACAACTTGCCCAAAGCCATTAGATAAGACCACACAAGTTTATACATGCTATCAGAATTGATGTGTATATATTTAATAAAAGTAAATGAACAGGAGATGGGCTAGGATAAAGAGAATAATGAACTCACAGTTTCACAGAGAAACTAGAGACCTAACGGCTCTCTTAGTATAGTCTAGTATGGGAAGTACTGTAAGTTATGTTTAGAATACTATGGAAACAACACATGGGTGAATTAAACCAGAGAGGAGGAAATAAGAACAAAACCAGAATTCTGAAGGCAGGCCTGGAGTTAGCTAGAGGAAGAAGTGGGAGAAAAACTGAATTCCACAAAGTACAGTGTATTAATGCACACACAGGGACTAAGAACCATAGTTATGTAGGACTCAAGTAAAAGCAGAAGGTAAATGAATAGCAAACAAGATTAAAGAGACAGGAGGAGGTAAGGATACAAAGGACCTTGTACGTTATGAAGCTATGAAATGTGGACCATGCTCTCACAGCAAACTTATAAAATAGACAGAAAATGTGACCAAGGTCACATTAGAATTAAGTGCCAAAGGTCCATTCTTCTTAAATTCTCTTTTATTAGATTATTACTTTCAGTAGTAATCTAGAAGGGGCAGAATCAACTAGGGAAATACTGCAATACACCTAGCCATTCCAATCACCAAGACCCTCCATGTAGGACACATGGACGACAAGTAAGTAATCTCCATCCAAAAGGAAATCATTTTCTTGGGGGAAAGCCAGGCTTTAGTCATGGTAAGAAGGTGGGAAGTATCCTGCAACGACATCAAGGATTTAACGGTCTTAAAAACAGGTTTCCTAAATAACACAGCCCAAAGACTGGGAGGGATGTCAACAGTGGGAGGATGTGTCAGAATGGAAGCCTCAGGGAGTAATAATACCAAGTGCAAGTTTAGTGCTCGCTTCGGCAGCACATATACCAAGTGCAAGTTTATACTTAATTTACAGTACGAACCATTTGGAATTTAAAAGATCTCAAACTGAATAATGTAGTAATGCTTAGAAAATTCTATAAAAGTTGGAGAGAGCTTTCATAATGCTACTCCCCATTTAATGGGCTCTCAGCTCCAAAACTCCACTTAAGGGTTATTTTGCAAAATCTAAGGTGGCGACTTTAGCATAGTTCTCCTCCTTCTACACAGTGAGAAGAAAAGCAATTTTGAAATTGCTCTGATTCAAAACCTACACCCTGCTGGCTCAACTACAATTAGAGTAAATTCTATCTTACCTGAATGGGCAACCTCAGGCAAATCTTTTTTTTTTTTTTTTTAGTATGTCCATTTTCTTGAACATGTTGGACACAAGTTGCCAAATAAGAGTAGAAAATAAGTGAAAGTTAAGTGTCTAGGTTAGGAATGCCACAAACTTTATGTTATTGCATTATGACATTAATATTAAATATTTATCCAAAAAAGATGAAATAATATTGACCGATCTATGTATGAGGTTAATGATCACAGTTTTTAATTTGATAAGTGCATCAATACATTTTACTAACATGTTATCTGGCAAAACACAACACACCTGCTGGAGAGACGTGAGGACAGCTGCTCATTTTCAGAAGCTTGAGTGTATCGCTGTTGTTGGCCACTAGTACTTTGAGGGATGGATCATCTACTGGGGTATCATCTATTTTAAGCGAGGACAAGGATTTGGAGTTTACAAACACTACCGTCAGTGCAGAAATAAAGTGAGACTGAAAAGCAAAAAAAATTAAAACAGTTGCAATCTTCATAGAAGAGAATAGAGGGGTGTTCATATAATTCACATAAGGATCCATCTAAACCCCAATGATATATTCCATAACTATTATAGGGGTAGCATCCCTCCACTTTGTTGTTGGAGATATGGCAAAAAAGAGAGGTGACTATTTGTTATCTTTGAGGAAAAGATTTTTAGTTGTAGAAGAAAGAGATTTTAAGCCTCAGGCTGCGTGTCTCTAAATCACAACTGTCACTGGTGAGTAAAAAGACAAATTACGGAATCCAGGATGAGAATACCTCTCAGATACTTCGTATCATCTTATCTGGAAACCCTATTCCATTGTTTTATAACACTGAACTGCATTTTTTTGGTCTGATAATGACCATTAAAACATTTATAATTATTAGCATAATCATTAAAATTATAATAAAGATCAACTCAGAAGCTATGAAAGACTCACCTAGAATATAAAAGCTCATAGAAAATTTGATTCTAAAATAAGGAAAAATCATACCTAAACAAAATTCCAAGTTTAAAACTCCTTTAAATATGTTCAATTATCTACAATATTTTCAAGCTATTTTATTCCAATATATTTCCCCACAAATGTACCAATTATTATTACTGCATTTATTATATACATATAATTATGTTGGAATCTGACCTAAAGGAACCACTGCAGAATAGCAGGAATTAAAGCATGGTCAGCATATGTAACTTGGAATCAGCTAAACCAATGGACGAGGAATTCAGGAGTAGGAAAGAGAGGTAGACATATGCTCCAACATCATCTTCTACATAACCAATCTCACCCTCCACTTAGCTTTATTTATAAATTCACTACAGCAGTTAAAAGGAATGAGGGCAGGCTAACACAATGAAACACCATTTTCATGGTCACATTCCCTAACTTTCTTTTCACCTACAATTAAATAACTAGTTAACTAATTAAATTTTGACCTATCTTCTCTTAATACTTTGACATCAACCTCAATTCTTTGACCTTGTACAGTCACATGTCATTAGCATACTCACAACTGTATTACTGCCCTTTCCCCATTTCCCTCAGATTTATCTCTGGTCAAATACAACTTCTTTTATGTTCTTTTCTGTTCTCCCAGGATTTCCAAGATATAGAAACACCCTATTTCAATCTTTGACAAGAGCCAAAATGGGGATCAAGGTGGAGGCAGAGAGAACTTCTACCAGATGCATCACAGTACCCAAAGAAAAACTACTAATGTACACATTTGTTTTTTAATTAGGTACATAGAAAATAAATTCAGAACATATAATTTCCTATATAGAAGTCAGTACTCTGACTTAATCAGAATCTCCTGTACTGCTCAAAGGAGGGGGGAAATTCAGGATAGGGAAAGTAATCTAAAATCTCAAAGCTTCTCAGGTGATTTTCATGCACATTAAGTTTGAGAACCACAGTGCTCTGACTCACATACTTACATTCTTAAATGAGGAAAACATTTTCTCTCAAATGTATGTAAAGAACCATTTAAAAAAATCAAGTAGGGATGCATAGGGGCTCGGGTCATAATATTAGGGTCATGAGATCAAGCCCCATATTGGGCTCCACATGAGGTGTGGAACCTTCTTAGGATTCTCTCTCTCCCTCTCACTCTGCCCCTGACCCCAGCTGCTCCTGCTTGCTCTCTCAAAAAACAACATCAAATAAGACTTTTAATCAATTGGTGATACATTTCTTACTGATATTCCATTCTATTACCACCTGGGTTATAACACACACTCAATTGAATACAATTTCTTCCTAAATCATCCTTGTAAATTAAACTGTTAGGTGTGTTAAATGGATATCTAGATTTTAGTTTGCAGTGTACTCTGATAAAAAAAACTTTCAAATTATTGTTAGATGCTAATATACCCAACATTAACTAACATACTTAGGGGACCTTTATCAATTGCCTTTCTAAAAACACACACTTGGGGCACCTAAGTGGCTCAGTCAGTTGGGCATCTGATTCTTGATTTCAGCTCTCGAGGTCATGGGATCGGGCTTCACATTGGGTTCCATGGTGGGGGAGGAGTCTGCTTGGGATTCTCTCCCTCTCCACCTCTCTTTGCCCCTCCTTCCCACTAGAATGTGCTTTCTCTCTAAACTAAATAAATAGGGATGCCTACATAGCTCAGTCAGTTAAGCATCTGCCTTTGGCTCAGGTCATGATCCCAGAGTCCTGGGATTGAGCCCCACCATCAGGCTCCCGGCTCAGCAGGGAGCCTGCTTCTCCCCCTCCCTGCCTTCTGCTCCCCCTGATTATGCTCTCCTTCTGTCAAATAAAATCTTTAAAAAATATAAATAAAAATAAACTAAATAAATCTTTAAAAATGTATTTTTTCTATTTTAAGAGACTAGTTATTAGAGACACCATCTAATTACATGTAGGATTATGTTGGAATATATATATAAATATAAATAGTTCACTCTTCACAAAAAACAAAAAAACTTCTCTTTAAATAAAATCTATGCATTAATCCAAGCTGTACTAATTTTTGCTCAAGAATAAATCTTTACCCATTACCAGAAGATTTTATAATTAATCTATACTTGTTCTCACTACTGGCACTGTCTACTTTTCTTTGATTAAAATTTCACCAATCTGCTCTGAAAGTCCAAAAAGGAGCTGCTATATGCCTTTTTTCTAATATGCTTCTCAGTTTTACTTAGTCTCTTTTAGGGTGTCTTGTTGAACCCTCTGCAAATTTCTTTTTAAAGATTTTATTTATTTATTTGACAGAGATCACAAGTAGGCAGAGAGGCTGGCAGGGGTGGGGGGGAAGCAGGCTCTCTGCTGAGCAGAGAACCGTATGGGGGGCCTCGAGCCCAGGACCCTGGGATCATGACCTGAGCCAAAAGCAGAGAGGCTCAACTGACTGAGCCACCCACACACCCCACCCTCTGCAAATTTATTCACTCTTAACTTTTCCCACCAAGAAGCACAAGGTGATCAGAAAAAGGAAAAGCTTTTAAAAAAAATCCTATTGCCTAACAATCTAAACAGTAACCAGTTTTCCAATGAGTGTACTATTTTTCTTACACTCCCATTGTCACTACAAGAAATGTAACTACCAGTAACAAAACCAGCAAATACCTTTGGTAAATCCATAAAGCTTGGTCGAGCCGTTGAAATAAGTCCAAGTGTTTTTAAAGAGCAGTTTACCAGTTGTGATAATATATCACAAGCTGCTTCAGCAGATTCTTTGCTGCTGTCCACCTTAAAAAAGAACAGATAATTTAGCCATGCCTATATTTACATTTCTATGCATAATCTTAATTTTACAAAAGCAAGTTATTAATTACATTACAAAGAATATTTATTCTTTCAATCATATACCCTCATGTACAATGTCAGCTTTTTCTGAGTCTCCTTGAAAAATTTTAAGTGCAACTGTCAAGACTTAAATTTTGTTATGATATAATAAAGGACTTGATTTTTAAGCTGATTTACTCCAAACTGACTATATAATATATAATCTAATGGAACACATGAATTTATAGCTTTTGAAAAATAATTACATATTTGGTAATAGATCTAATTCTACATGCAAATACAGTGTCTATGGTACACAGGTTTCAAGGCACCAGAAAGTGAATATTTACTCAAAAGGTTCAAATTAATCAAAACCTGGGATTATCACTAATGATATTAACGGAAAGATGAATGTCAAGTAAAATGAGGACATCTGACCAGTCAAGCATGAAAATCTGAATCAAATGAGAAGCAGCTGCTCCCACACAGAAACATTTCCTAGTGAAGAGTAATATGGACAAAAACTCCTGTGGGATATGAGAAGGAGCTCTAGTTGTTCCATGAGCTAAAAAACATCTTAAAAGAGAACAGTTAAAAGTAATATGACTTTCATTTCTAGAATGATGTACCTTACCTTAACCCAAAAATGTTCTGAAGAGCTGGCTGTAAAACTGTCAACTGTTTCAGAGCTGTTTATAGTACTTTTCTTTGACTAAGTATTTCTACAGAAGTGGTTCCTAATGTGTGCTCCCTAGACCGGCAGCATCATCATCACCTGGGAACCAGTTAGAAATGCAAATTCTCAGGCCTGTCCCAGATCATCTCAGTCAGAAACTCAGGGGGTGGCACCCAGCAATCTTTGTCTCAACCAGCACTCCCGGTGTTTATGATACACATAAAGTTTGAGAACCACTGTTTTATACTCATAATTACTAACGCCTGTCTGGCCTAGTTAGTGATAAACTCCACACACATATAATCAGGAGAGCTCAGGAGACTATTACGGTATGGCTCTTTTGGTAAATAAGAAATTATTTTCTCAGGAAAATAAATAATCCCTAATAAAAATGTTTAAACTTACAAGAAAGATGTTTTGTAAGGATTATGCAAGTTGGATACAGCTGAACTGTGTCATATGGCTGTAAAGGAGTAACACTGACCCAGCCAACCCCTGGATGGAAGTGGTTTTTAGATCTATGAGATTATGTTATTATGCTCATCTTTTCTCAAATTTATGACAGAATACTCAGACAACTCAAAGATGACTGAAACCGAAGGAAGGCTCTTGAGCTTTCTTCATGGGGAGATGGGGGGAGGGACAACACTTGAGGAGTTCTGGGATTTGTCTGATTCTCTCACCATTCCCTCACCCTTACCCTCAGGACTGCCAGGTAACATACAGGACATCCATTTAACTAAGTATTATGCCTCAAATAATGAATGGAATATATTTACACTAAATATTATATGTTGATTATCTAGAATCAAAACTCAATTAATAGGCATCTTCTATTTTTCCTTGATAAAGCTAGCAATCATATCCCCAGCAGACTAAGAGCCTTTGCGCATTTTTCTGGGAAGACAGCCAAACGCACCCAACCATTCCTATCACCACCACTCTCCTCCTCTTCAGATACATATGGAATAATAAGCAGGTAATCTTTATCTAAGAAGGAATGACAACTTTGAGAGCAGTCAAGACTAGTTTTGGCAAAGAACTCTGGGTTGAGAACCACTTTATCTAGGTTTAATCTGACCTATTTAACAACTGCTACCTATGGGTAATCAGGTATGCCATGTGTTCCTTTTCAACAACTGTCAGGTATGTTAAAGGTTTAGTAAACATGTCTATGTTCCATTATTTATCCTCAGAACAAAACATTATAAGCCTCTGTACTCCTATAAACCACTGTGATTCCTTAAACTATTCTAGACATCTCAAAAAGCCACCCAAGTTCATTTCTCTCGTCACTGCATGAATTCCCTTCTGGCAACGAAAAAGAAATAAACAGTTCCCTTTGGCATTCTTCCAAACACCTTTGCCTATTTCTCTCTAAAACATACTCTTCTGAACCTTTTACATAGTATTTCTGTATCTCCTTTTTATTTGAAGATCCCATATCATAAAGCCATCAATAACCAGAATTCAGTCCCTATTAAATAGTAATAGCAATTAAGTTTTGGTCAATCATAATCTCCACATTTTTTTATTTTATTGTACATTTCTTTTTCCTCAAATTAACAATAATGCAATGTGACTGTCAGCTTTGGTAAATGATTTATACTTATTTAGAAGTTACTTCTGTTCTTTTAAAAAAAAATCAACAGTAATTATGACTCAGTGGAGTAATTTAGCTCAAAAATAATTATTTCTCACAGCTTCCAACGTATGCTATAATTCTCAATCTTTTAGGAACTTTCTCTAAAAAGGCAATATTCTAAAGACAGGGGAAGACATATTGGTTTAGGACAAAAAGCCAAAACAAAATATGCTTTTTTTCTTTTTTTAAAAGAAAGATTTAAAGTATTACCTTGAAGCTGACATACTGCAGATGGTTTGAATGTCTTTTAATAATCTGTTTGATCAGCTCTGGATGTGTAGCTTTCAAGTAAGATGTAGCTGGCTGATTCAGTTCAAATTCAAAACATCTCCACAAGTCAGGCATGTGAAATACCTGGTTCCAGTTGCGGCAAACTTGTGAAGCATGAGCCCGGTCAAGAAGAGGCAAATACTTAAACACCTGGAGAATAATGTCCTGAAGGAGATTACCCCAATCACAAGTCTGAGAATGCTCATTTGTAGTCCTCAGTTTCTTAGATTTCTCTGCAGTACCTTCTTCTGATGAATTATGGTCACTATCTCTTCCTCCTCGTTTCATCCTATTCAGAAAAATGCATCATTTTTTTCCACATTTAACTTTTGAATAAAAATTAAGCCAATACTCACTATCACTGAGATGCATATATATGTTCATAAATAGAAACACAAACATGCAGAAAGAACTGGATCAGTGATTCAAGGAGAATATCAAACAAAATGGAAAATGCCAGTGGAGACCAACTGTTATTTAAATATTCTATACAGGTGTTTTTAAACATCTATTTATACTATACTACTTGGGGGAGGGGAAGTATCGTGATTTTGAAACTAAACCAAGAATTGTATTTCAAAAACTACAGTCAACTAAAAGGAATATAAAAAAGAATCTACAGTGACACTTCCCAAAGGTTTCTTAAAAGTCATCTAAGGATACCTGCTATATTTGAGTTCTTAAATTTAAGGAGACAGTCCCAAGAACCTGTAGAAAGGATTTGAATTAAGTAACCACCAGATCTTTCCACAATGAGTAGTCTGTGATATGCATTACTACCAGACCCAATCTTTGCTTAAAATAAGCAAATCCACCCCCCTACTATGCATTGTTTGGTCCAAAATGTGGTTTCTTCTTCCAACATATCAGTTACTACTGCAATATTTACCCTAAGTTGTATTTCTGAACCAGGTTATGTATTTATTCTGTGTATATGTACTACCTTCATTTCATTTGTTTCTTTGAAATAGTCATTGTTGCAAAACAGTAGCGTGATTAAGAGAATGGGCTCTGGAATCAAGCTCCCTGGCTTTGAACTGTAGCTCTACCTCTCACTGGTTCTAGGGCCTCAAACAAACTACTTGATTGACCTTCCTGTGCACTTCAGTTTATAAAATGGGGATAAAAACATACAGGGTTCTTGTGAGGAATTAAACTGCATTAGGGCTTGAAAAGAGATAGAGAATGCTGAACTCAGGTACACGAAAGCAATCCAGCATTAAAGACATTAGTGTGTGACACACAAATGAAGTATGTGTGAGTAAGTGCAAGAACACATGCTTATGTAAGAGAAACACATACTGGAAGTAGATTTACCATATTAATTAACTATAATAAGCGGAATTATACTGTATTGTATTACATTAATAATATAGTAATAGGATTATAATAGTGGTGGCATTACAGGTGTAATCAGATAAAGAGGACTTTTTTTTTTTTTAAGAGATCTTGTTTTGATTTGTTATTCAGAAAAATAAGTACTAAACTAAAAAATAAGTACTCCAAATTAAAAAATAAGTACTGCATGATCCAAACTAAAGGAGTAAGTGCAGACCAATCATTAGTACCCCTATTAGTTTAGGCCTGCAACATTTTTATCTCTAGAGAATAGTTCTGGCAGGGTAGTGGTTTGGAGTCACAGCTTTTGCAAAGAATGGCTTGTGGCTCCAAACTCCCTTCTTCTGGTATATGAGTGTATAAAAATTTCTGATTTCTGTGTGGGATGAAGGATGTACATATGCATGACTCTTAACCAAATATGTCTCTGTAGACGCTCTCTATCCAGCAGCCAGCAAAACTTGTGAAAGGACTGGGGGCTGAAAGGAAACAGAATGGCAAAGGCCCCTTCATGCCATTAAAAATCTGCCCAGGTCTTAGCTCATGTGCAATAAATGAACTACATTCCTCACTGATCCTACTTCCAAATATGTGAGTTAAAGTAAACAACCAAAAGGGGAGGGGAAAGGAGAAAACAGAATGACACAGGTGATGGCAAGAGGGTAGTTTTATGAAAGATTAAAACTTGCGTGTTAATGTAAGAATATATTTTTTAATGTGTTTAGAGAAAAGGCTGATTATACCTTTTAGAGAAAAGAAATTTACTATACCTTTTAGAGAAAGGGTATAATTTACAATATAGTCTTTAATATTTTAAAAAAAAACCTCTTCTAGGAATAATGTCCCACTAGAGGCTGAGGTCACACTGTCATTATGACCCATTTTTCAGCTCTACCTTATCCTGGAGGCTTACTTTAATTTTAGCATAGAAAATTTGGGTCAAAGAACAAAGAGTCTGCTACCCAGCAAACTCATAATTTGGCTTATAATTTCTCTTCTGACTGCCTAAAACTACTCATAATTTTGAGATGCAGAGTTCAAAAAAGAATGAAGCTGTCTTTATAACTACTACTCCTTATTATACAATGCTGATTGTCTGTTTCTGGAGAAAATCTTCTAAAACCATAATTATTCAACTTACAGATGGAATGATTCATTTTACTTTAGAATATAGGGAT
Organism: Mustela nigripes; assembly: GCF_022355385.1. Taxonomy (NCBI): domain Eukaryota; kingdom Metazoa; phylum Chordata; class Mammalia; order Carnivora; family Mustelidae; genus Mustela; species Mustela nigripes. The sequence goes on from NC_081571.1 coordinate 54,524,814, forward strand.
ATATAAACAAAAATAAAATGACAGCCTTATTTACACAATTATCTTTGCTAACACTTTGCTGATACTAACAATAGTTCCTTTCTTTTGTCACTACAGCCATTTTAAGTATGTTTCAATATCTTTCCAAGTTGAGTGGAGAAAAAAAGGTAACATATAAAAAAGACATATGCAACACTGAGGAATAGTAATCTCTTGAACTAGATATAAGACTGTATGATTGCCAAAGTATATTTTAAGCACTTACTAGTTTATGAATACCTGAACAAAAGTCTGTAATATGTCAGAACTATAGTACATATAGCAACAGAAAAAAATGCAAGGCCAAATGCTGATAAAAATGGTTCTCTGTATTATTTTCATTCATGCATGAAAATAAAAGAACACTGTAGGCACCTAATAAAATTTTTAAATGTCAATCTTTTCCAAGATGATCTCGTTTATTCATGCAAAAAAAGTTTATATTGCTTCTAAAAGTATTTAAACCTATGTACACATGAAGCTCTTCTGTATAAAGAAAGCTAAACAATTCAGAGTATCCACCAGTCTGCAAAAAATTTACATCAATAGAGTATTAATCTCCTTCTTTTAGTCAAAGTGAAAACACCTCTTACATTTGAACAGGAAGAGTGCAGAGGAAGAAGCTGGACAATAAATGTCAATGACACTTTGCAGAGCACCAAAATCAGGTTTCTTCAGGGCTCCAGCAGTTCCATTTCCAACTGCAACTTCTCCAGGCCCCAAATAATTCATGCACCTTAGGCCCCAAGAACATTTGTTGGGACTGATATTATCATGATGCACCAAAGGAAAAACAAAACAAAACAAAAACAAAAACAAAAATGAGGAAAAACTACAGACCAGTTGAGCAGAGCACAGGGAGTTACTGAACTAATTATTAATATTTCCATACACTCTGAAAGAAGCAGTAAACTGGTTCATCAGGAGAGCTGAGGAAAACACTCAGCTGTGTCCACCATGTGTATTAAGCACTTTTAATAAACTGTGCATGTAGTAATTTAAAAAACCCATTTGTACTACGCTCTAAAAAGCCTGTTTTGGCATCACATTCCCTTTCCGTTTCTGTTCTGCTTTGACGATTATCAAAATTAACTTGCATGAATATCAAAATTAATTTGCATGAGTATCAAAATTAGTTTGCATGAATATCAAAATTAGTTTGCATTCTTCGGCAGGAATGCAAGAAATTAAAAAGTGGGAAGAGATTAATTCTCAGAACTAAATGGTAGGAAGAGTGAGGTGGTGACAATGTGTGTACAGTCATTTGCAGGAAACTCGGAGTGGACGGCATTTTTATAAATATTTCAAAAGAAGGCGGAAAAAAATAAGAAACTAATTAAAAGATCTGGGGCACTGGATTGGGTATCATCAACAACAAAATAATGGTAATCTAACCTCTTCGCTCGGACATGCAGGTCAATCATTTAATAGGCTGCTTCCTGTTCTCGGTCTGCAACTCCACCTGAAACGCTGCCCACGCCTAAGGCTGGCGCGAAGCTGCTCATCACAAGTTGGCCAAGTTTTCCACTTGGCTACGGGGCCGCAGCGTCCCCTCCTCCTGCGCCACCTCCAAGGATTGGCTCTCCCTGACATTTCTCACGCGCTCCACCCAGGGCAGTCTGCTTTGACGTCTTAACGCCCCTCGCTTTCCACACTACACGCACCCGCACAGCCCACGCCGGGAAGAGCCCGGCACAGCGCAAGCTCCACGGTGCCCGTCACCAATCCCCGCCAAGGGTAACAGAAGCGGGCGACAGCGGCCCCGAGCCCGCACACGCACCACGCCTTGTTGACATGTTTTGAAGCAGGCGTCGCGGGGAAACGCCCCCAAGCAGGCTCCGAGGTCTGGGCGCCGCGCCCCACACGACGCTCCCGAGGGGCGGCGAGTACGCGCCCGGGACCCGCCGCCCCCCACCCGCCCTGCCGCCCACGAAGGTCGGCGGACGCACCCCAGCCCCGCCGTCACAGGGGGGCTCGGGCCCTGCCCCTCCCGCCGTTACCTGCTGCCGGGGGCGGCTTCCCCCACACACCACCCCGGGCTCCGGGGACGGCGGCGGCTGGTCCCGCGGCTCTCACATGAGGCCCCCCGGGAACCCGGCTTTGCGCTCCCGCCGCCGCGGCCCGCCGCGCTCCGCCCGCATCCGAGACTCTGGTCCCGCGGCGAGCGCCAACCCGGCTCCACCTTTGCGGCTCTGGCTGCCCCAGGAGAAGCCTCCTTTCGCAGTCCCGCGCTGCCCGCGTCCTCCTTCCGGGACGCCTTGTCGCCGCGAAAGACTCCTTCAGCGAGCCGCGGCCACCGCGTAGCTCCCAACCGCCTCGGCCCAGACAGCGACTCCAAAATGGCGTCCGGGGCTCGCGGCCGCGCGCTTTCCCCGGCGCGTCTCCGCCCGAGGGAGCGGGCGCGTGTCCGCTGGGGCGCGCCCGCGGAGGGCGGGGGAAGGCGGCAGTGGGCTGCGCCCGCCGGGAGCGCGCACCCTCGGTGCAGCTGGGGGCCTCCGCCTCCGGGTACCAGGAGTCTGTTGTCTTCCTCCCCCAGACGCTACTGCTACTTTTAGGGGATTCTTCGTTTTGAAGCCAGTGTGGGAGGGCTGGAGCGGGCTAGATGGCTGAAAAGCTATCTGCGGTTGAAACTGGAAAGTTTAGGGAGGTGGAGCAGGAAGGGAGAAAGGAGTGTCTCCGCAGCTGGGGACAACTCCACAGCTGCATCTCCGCAAAAAGATAACCTGTAACGGATTACAGCGGACTCACCTGCGTGCTGCGGCGCCGGGTTTGGGAAGGCCACGCCTGCGCCGCGGAGCCCGAAGGGTTAAATACAGTCTCTGAAAACTGACACACGGCACAAGTCCAGAAGGTGTTGTTGTTCGTTTGACATATGATGTATCATTTGCTTGAGGGGTACAGCTCTGTGAACGGTCAGTCTTAGCCAGTTCACAGCACTCACTATAGCACATACCCTCCCCAGTGTCCATCACCCATAAAGCTGCGGCGGATCAGGGAAGAATGGTTGGCAGTGTTAACGTTGGGATTACGAATGATTTTTCTACTTAAAATATTTGTATTTTCCAATTTCTCTAAAAAACACTTTGGGTCGTCAGAGTTACTACTTGTTAAAAAAAAAAAAAAAAAAAAAAAAACCACCTTTAGGGGCGCCTGGGTGGCTCAGTGGGTTGGGCCTCTGACTTCGGCTGGTGTCATGATCCCAGGGTCCTGGGATGAGCCCCGCATGGGCTCTCTGCTCCTCGGGGAGTCTGCTTCCTCCTCTCTCCCTCTGCCTGCCTCTCTGAATACTTGTGATCTCTGTCTGTCAAATAAATAAATAAAATCTTAAAAAAAAAAAAAACACCTTTATAAAGTCGGATGGGACTACTGAAATTTGTAAACAGCTTTCTGAAACACAATGAGAAAGTATAAAGGAGAAGATGGTTATTTAAAAGATAACCTACAGGTGAAGCCTTGAGTCAGTCATGGAGTCTTTGTGTCTAAGTGCTACCTGCTTAACTTGTTTTAAAAGTGTGGGGTTTTAGATGCTGTGTTTTCTTTTTTTTTTTTTAATGTTTTTTTTTAAAGATTTTATTTATTTATCAGAGAGAGAGGGGAAAGAGCAAGCACAGGCAGACAGAATGGCAGGCACAGGCAGAGGGAGAAGCAGGCTCCCCGCCAAGCAAGGAGCCTGATGTGGGACTCGATCCCAGGACGCTGGGATCATGACCTGAGCCGAAGGCAGCTGCTTAACCAACTGAGCCACCCAGGCGTCCCATAGATGCTGTGTTTTCTTAAAGTTAGAAATATCCTTGACAAAATCATGACTTGAAATCATACACCGTCCCTCTCGCTTCCCCCCCCAAATAAAAAGAAAGTGATTTTTCACCCCAAGAGGTCTTCTCCGTGATCTGACCTATGTGTTAGAGCCTGGAAGCAGTGGTCCCTAGCCAGGACTCTACTCTTCTATGGGTCCCCAGAATTCACTCTTGGAAGTCAGGTGTAAAATTACATTAAGATTGTGGGAAAATGCCAGCGGTTCTTCTTTGAGGGCCTGGCTATCTGATCTTCAGGTCAAACGGATCAGTCTCTAGCAACATAATAATGTGGATGTACCTGAACGGCAGCATTTTTTTAGGTTGCTCAGTGACTGAATGATGAAGGACGACAGGAAGTATAAGACACGCAATGATAATTATTAGTGGAAGAAAAACAGGTAAATCAAATCAGGCCCATGTATTTAAAGCGAGTTTAACAGTATAAATAATTGACAAAGCACATTAAACCAGTTCACCAAACATAACTAGGATATATTGTGTTACGTTCAAACTCTCATACTCCAATCGTAGTCTGTTTTAAAATCCTCATCACGGTCTGTTCTCCCACTAAAGAAGATAAGGATCTAGACACATTTCACCTGTTGAATGTTCCCTCTCCTTTCCTGTTACTGTTTTTTTTTTTTTCATGATTTTATTTCACCTTTTTGTAACTTGTGTTTTAGAACTTGTGTGTGTGGGTTTTTTTTTAAATTATTTTTTAAAATTTATTTATTTGACTGACAGAAATCACAAATAGGCAGAGAGACAGGCAGAAAGAGAGGAGGCAGGCTCCCTGCTGAGCAGAGAGCCCGGTTCGGGGTTTGATCCCAGGACTCTGGGATCATGACCTGAGCCAAAGGCAGAGGCTTTAACCCACTAAGCCACCCAGGCGCCCCAACTTGTGCTTATTTTTAAACGAGTCAACACTTACTTACATTTGTCAGTTGTATTAGTCAAGATCAGTACCACTGAAAGGGAAGGAAGGGGGTGGCTGTGGAGTAGTTCGGTCCAGCACAGAATCTTTTACTGCCAACCCTGTTTAGAATTGCCAATACATGTGATAATAACAAGCAAACCAACATTTATCAGCATTACTACTGTTTTTAAATTCTCTACAGTATACCCCATCTGCCAAGGACAGGTTCTTCTCACCTCCACACCCACCTTGACCCTTGACCCTTGACCCTCACTGGTTAAGATAGATTAGGTTATGTTGAGTCCTTTCTAACACACCATTGTAATTATTCCTTGTTTTAATGACTTTCACAGTTAGGAGTTCTGCCCTAGGATTCAGTTTTCTATAGTGTTCTGCAATTAGGGTTTGTCTCGTTTTTCTCATGATTGGACTGACGGTAGGATTATTTGGGAGAAAGATCACAAGTATATAAAGTACCATTCTTATCATATCATATCAAGGCTACCTGTTGTCAAAAGGACTTATTCCCTCTTGGAGTTGACTTTCATCAGGGTGAGGTCAACTTGCTCTGCTCCAAAATTACTTTTCTCCCCTCTGTTTCCGTACTGTACTGTTTGGAAGGAAGTCACAAAGCACGGGTCATTCTAAAGGGTTGGGCAGTTATACTCCATCTCTGTGAAGGAGGGGAATGTCTACAGAAATTGTTGGAATTATTCTGCATGAGAGGATTGCCTCCCTATCTCTTAATTTAATATTTTTATGTCTTTATTGCTTTGTATTGAAATCTTTGTGATTTCCTCAGATATGTCTTTCAAGTCACTAATTTTTTCTTCAGATCTGTATAGCTTCTGTTAAGCCAATCTCTCCCTGTATTTTTTTTTTAAGATTTTATTTATTTATTTGAGAGAGAGACAGTGAGAGAGAGCATGAGCGAGGAGAAGGTCAGAGAGAGAAGCAGACTCCCCGTGGAGCTGGGAGTCTGATGCGGGACTCGACCCCAGGACTCCAGGATCATGACCTGAGCCGAAGGCAGTTGTCCAACCAACTGAGCCACCCAGGCGTCCCCTCTCCCTGTATTTTTTGTTTCTAAAAGTTACACTTGGTTCTTTTCACATCTGCTTGATCTTTCTTGATGTTTTTTTCTATTTTGTTTTTAATTCTTTCTTTCTTTTTTCTTTGATCATTTTAATTGCATGGAATGATTGGGGGTCTAATCTTGATTTTTGTAAATGTTTGTTCATGGTGGGCTGTTATTCATGTATTTTATGATTTGGGGTGGTGAGTTCATCTTCTGTGAAGCTTTAGGTGTAGGAATCCTGTGCAGCCTGCTTGGGGGGGTGTCACTCTAGAGAGGCTTTTTGTGTTTGCCTCTGCTAAGTGGTGCTGGGTGTTACTACCCTGGAAGAACTTTTTTTTTTTTTTAAAGATTTTATTTATTTATTTGACAGACAGAGATCACAAGTAGGCAGAGAGGCCTGCAGAGAGAGGGGCGGGGGAGGCAGGCTCCCTGCCCAGCAGAGAGCCTGATGCGGGGCTCGATTCCAGGACCCTGAGCCAAAGGCAGAGGCTTTAACCCCCTGAGCCATGCAGGCGCCCCCTGGAGAACTTTTTATCATAATTTCTTGACTCCTGGGTTCTTGGGTTATGACAGGATAAATTCAGGCTCCAACCTGAGTGAGGGCAGGCCCATGGCTATGAATTCTCAGAAAGAGAATTTTTCTTTTTCCTAACTTAGAGCTCAAGCTAAAATATGTCACTTAACTGTTAATCTCCCTGTGGTCTGGGACAGCTATTCCTTGAAAAGGATAAAGGTCTTCAAAACTCCTACCTTATGCAGGGATCTGGTTACAACTTCTTTCTTCTCTCTCTCTTTTTAAAATTATTTTATTATTTTTGAAAATATTTTGTTTATTTATCTGACAGAGGGAGACTACAAGCAGAGGGGCAGCAGGGAGCGAGAGAAGCGGGTTCCCACTGAGCAAAGAGCCCAAAGTGGGGCTTGATCCTGGGATTCTGGGATCACGACCTGAGCCAAAGGCAGACGCTTAACTGACTGAGCCACCCAGGTGCACCATGGTTTACAACTTCTTCTGCAAACTCATCTCCCATCCCCTATAAGACGCTGTCTCTTCAGATAGTTCTTTCCCTTCAGTCCTTCCCTTTGGTCACATGGGCTGCATGTTCACTCCTCTCAATTCATTTTCTATGTCTTTTAACTGCCCTTTCATATTTTCTCTCTTTGTTTCTCTTTGCCACATTACATATTATCTTCTAACTTACTGATTTTCTCTTTGCCTCCAATCTAGAGTTTATACCAACTATAAACTGAAATTGAAAATCCCATTCCCCAAATTTCTCATTTGCTTTTCATATTCATCTAATTTTAAAATAATTATTCCTGGGGCGCCTGGGTGGCTCAGTGGGTTAAAGCCTCTGCATACGGCTCAGGTCATGATCTCAGGGTCCTGGGATTGAGCCCCGCATTGGGCTCTCTGCTCAGCAGGGAGCCTGCTTTCTCCTCTCTCTCTCTCTGCCTGTCTCTCTGCCTACTGGTGATCTCTGTCTGTCAAATAAATAAATAAAATCTTTAAAATAAAATAAAATAAAATAATTATTCCTTGGGGGGCCTGGGTGGCTCAGTCAGTTAAGCATCTGACTCTTGATTTCAGCTCAAGTCATAATCTCAGGGTCATGACATTGAGCCCTCTTTCAGGTTCTGTGCTGAACATGAAGCCTACTTAGGATTCTCTCTCTCTCTCTTTCTCTCTCTCCCCGCCTCAGGGTTCCTGGGTCGCTCAGCCAGCTAAGTGTCTGTCTTTGGCTCAGGCCATGTTTTTTTGTTTTTAAGATTTTATTTATTTATTTGAGAGAGAGAGTATGAGCAGGGAGAGGGGGTAGAGGGAGAAACAGGCTCTCCACTGAACAGGAAGCCTGATGCAGAGCTCGATCCCAGAACCCTCAGAACACCTGAGCTGAAGGCAGAAGTTTAACCCACTGAGCCACCCAGGCTCCCTGTATGTCTATTGTTTAATGTCTGCCTCCCTGACTAGAATATAAGACCTAGGAAAATGAGAATCTCAGTCTGTTTTGTTCACAGATTCTAGGCCCCTACCACAGTTCCTGGCTCAGTAAATGTTTCTCTGAAGAATGAAAGAACAGGACAGGACAGGGCTTATGTTCATATTACACAGAGCAGCAGTGCCTGGACTTGAGCCATGTTGTGGTTAAAATAAATCTGTCCTGGGGAATAGCTGTGCAGTTAGATGTTGCAGGGGAGAGGAGAATCTTAACATGTGAGTAGGATGGTGACAAGAAGACAGTCATAAGTGAGTTTGCTTATGGGCCAGAGGACGCAAATTATACAAAGAACTCTGTGCATTTATGACTCACCAATTTCACAAGGCCCATAAGGAATGGGAAACCTTCTCACAGAAAACAGGGAATCTGTTAGTAGAACCCAGGAGAAACTAGTGCAGCCACTGTGGTCCTCCTCTTCCTTATTCTCCTTCACCTCGTCTATATCTTCTACTTCCTCCTCATCCTCTTCTTCTTCCTTCTTCTCTCTTCCTCCTCTTCCTTCTTCCTCTTCTCCTTTTTCTCCTCCACTGTCTACAAGAAGCTTGGTGGTTGCAAAGAAAAAGAACAAGGTTTCTGTCCTTCCACAGCTGTCTAGAGGTAGAACATCCACCAGGGAGATTAGAAAATGCTTGTACAACACTTATTTCATACAAAACCCTTGTATGAAAAAGTTCCTAATAATAAGATTAACACTGTATACAAAGGTGCGGAGGGCATGAGAGAGAATAGTAATGGGCAGGGAGAGCTCATTCATTGAGCACGGTCAGTTTTGAATCAAATCTTGAAGAAAGTAATGGAGTTTGGCAGAAGGGAGGCAGGCAAACTATCCAAGTGGCAAGAAAAGCACAATGCCAGGAGTTAGTAAGATCCAGAATCATAACTAGAAAGTCATCTAGACTTTCATCTAGAAAGTCATTTCTAGAAAGGACTGAAGTCTGTTAGGGCATCTGTAGTGGATACCTGTTCAATTGTCTACCTAGCATCTCTTTGGCGGGGGTGGTGGGGAGCACTTCCCCATCTACTTGGTTTTAGTCTCAGCTTCCTGGAGCTCACGAACCTTGCCCCTTTCCATTCAGTCTAAGACAGTCTGTCCCCAAGGAATTTTGAATTAATTCTGAAGGAAAGAAAGTTGCTTCCTTGAGTGCTTGGACTTGTAGCATCTAGACTCAGGAGCAGTAGGTAGTCACTTCCTACCACATGGTCTGGAAAGTAATAACAGGTGCTCCGCAGTGAGAAAGAAGAAGAAAATAGAGGCAGAGAGGGGACCTAAAGGAGAGACACCGCCAGAGCCCCCAGCCCTGGTTCTACTCTATTACCAAAGCCTGGAGGTATCCCAACAATTGCATCTGTTTTGCTTGGTTTTTGTTTACTGAAGTTATTTTGAATTTGTCTTCTTTTGCTCATAACCAAAACTCCTTACCCTGCAAACCTGACCTGGAAGTTTTCTTCCTTGGGTCTCAAATGATGTTTCTTTTCAACTGAAAGGTGACAGTGGAATTTGGTCTCACTGTGTCCGATGTCCAGAAGTGGGACTGGGATGTGGCATCAGAGACTATAAGTCAGAGACTCCATAGCTTACATGAACCAAGTTCATGAACCACGAACCCTGCCTAGTTATGCAGGGACAGTGGAGCTGGAGATGGGCTTGGCTTGGATGGAGTCACAGGAACATGAGTGATTGCCTCTTCTTCCTGCCATGCAAGCTGACAGATTATCCACAGATCTTACTATGAGAAAGATGCCTGTGGTACTTCCCTGAGGGGCAGGTAGATTTCTAAAGATTCTGGTTCTGCCTTTACTGGATATGCAAGCTTGGACAAGCTACTTAGAGTTGTCTGTGCTTCAGTTTCTTCATCTGTAAAGTGGGAACAATAATAACAATAATAGCAATATCACTTACTACACAGAGTCATCATTAGATCTAAATGAAGTTAATGCATGTAAAGCCTATAGGTCGGTTGCAGGCGTACAGTAAATGCCCAGGAAACGTTAGCTACATCTCTGCTATTATTATGACTGGTTCTAATTAGCCTCACTGGTGAGGACACCCACTCCTCCATGGTGTCATGTCTCAGTAGTACCACTTCTCTGGGTTATTCCGCTATGCACAACCATCCTCTGCCAGATTAGTCCAACTAAACCATTTCATCTTCTCTATTTTAACCTTATCGAGGATTAGACTGCAGGCTTCTCAAAGGAAAGACGTGATGAGAACCTTCTCCTTCAAGCCACTTTCTGACCTGTTTCTTGCATATCTTTGTAAAATACATGTCTTTGCTCAAAAACAATCCAAAAATAGGTGACCAAACCAAACTGTTGAGAATGAGATTCTAGGTCAGTACTGTTTATTAGAAATATATACAAGTCACATGTGTAATTTAACATTTTCTTGAAGGCACATTTTTTAAAAAAAGCTAAAAGGGAAGGCACCTGGTGTCTCAGTCAGTTAAGCATCTGACTCTTAATTTCAGTTCAAGTCATGATCTCAGGGTGGTGAGATTGAGCCCACCGTTGGACTCTGTGCTTAAGATTCTCTCTCTCCCTCTCCCCCTGCCCTTCCTACCCTCACTTCACATTGTGTCTCTCTCTCTTTCTCTCCAAAAAAAAAAAAAAAAAGTAAATAGGAACAGGTAAAATTAATTTTAATAATATATTTTATTTAACCCAGAATATCCCAACTATTATATTTCAATATGTGAGCAATTTAAAAATAATTCAGGGGGCGCCTGGGTGGCTCAGTGGGTTAAGACCTCTGCCTTCCACTCCAGTCACGATCCCGGGGTCCTGGGATCTAGCCCTGCGTCAGGCTCTCTGCTCAGCGGGGAGCCTGCTTCCTCCTCTCTCTCTCTCTGCCTGCCTCTCTGCCTACTTGTGATCTCTGTCAAATAAATAAATAAAATCTTAAAAAAAAATAATTCAGATATTTTCGATTCTTTGTCTTTTAGTACTGTCTTTGCAAAACCTTGGGCTACTTTTTTTTTTTTTTTAAGATTTTATTTATTCATTGGAGAGAGAGAGGGAGAGAGAGAGAGCATGAGAGGGGAGTACGTCAGAGGAGAAGCAGACTCCCCACGGAGCTGGGAGCCCGATGTGGGACTTGATTCTAGGACTCCGGGACCATGACCTGAACTGAAGGCATTTGCCCAACCAACAGAGTCACCCAGGCATCCCCTTCCCCCTGCCCATCCCGCCCCGGGGTACTTTTTAGCCTCCACGAGACTCAGTTGCCTCATCTGCAAAAGGCAAGCAGTTGTGCGTAGGTTTGTGGAAGACGGAAGTGTGATCACATGCACGAAGCCCCTTGTATTTGTGTTCTGCTGCTGCCGTAAGAAATTACCCCAGACTTAGTGGTTTAAAACAAGACAGACTTATTAATGTATGCAGTGCTAGAGTTCAGAAGTCCAGGTAGGCTAAAATCAAAGCGTTGGTAGAGAAGCCTTCCCTCTAGGGGCTCTCTCAGAAAATGTTTCCTTCCCTGTCTCAGCATCTACAGGCTGCTTGCACTCCCTGGTTGCTGGTCCCTGCCACTGTCTTCACAGCCAAACAGTGGAGGATCTTCCAGCCTCTATCTCTGGACTCTGCTGCTGTTCCCACCTCTCCTCTGGCTTTGATCTCCCTGCCTCCTTTTTCCCATATTAGGAATCTTATGATTACATAGGGCCTCCTAGATTAATCCAGGACAATCTTCCAATCTCTGGGTCTACACCCTTCATCACATCTGCAAAGTCCCTTTTGCCACACAAGGCAGCATATATTCGCACCTCCTGGGGGTTGGGACGTGGGCGTCTTTGGAAGGCTGTCATTCACCTGCCACACCCTCCACTGTGCAGTAATGCAGGGTTTGGTTCCTCTAAGCTCTCCACAGTTTTTTTAAAAAAAGATTTTATTTATTTATTTGACACACAGAGAGAGATCACAAGTAGGCAGAGAGGCAGGCAGGCGGGGGGGGGACGTAGCCTCCCTGCCGAACGAAGAGCCTGGATATGGGGCTCAATCCCAGGACCCTGAGATGATGACCTGAGCCAAAGGCAGAGGCTTAACCCACTGAGGCACCCTCCACAACTTTTTTTTTTTTTTTAAGATTTTTATTTATTAACTTGAGAGAGAGATTGAGAGAGTGAGAGGGAGCACAAGCAGAGGGGACAGAGGGAGAGGGAAAAGCAGACTCCCCACTGAGCACAGAGCCTGATAACAGGGGCTCCATGTGGGGTTCCATCCCAGGACCCCGAGATCATGAACTGAGCCAAAGTCAGACACTTAACTGTTAAGTTAAAAACAAATGTTCTTATTTTTAGGAAACCTTGATTCTAGTTCCTAACAGCATTACTCACACATTTTTGTAAGTGTCTATGAATGTCTTATCCTTGGCACTTGGCACAGCACATTGCATCGACTTACCAACTCATGTTCATCAGGTACCTTTCATGTGTAAATCATGGTTCGTAAGGAGTTGGGAGCCCAGCTCCCATCCTTGTGAGTATGTACTGTCAACTGTAGGTATAGAATGGCACTCAAATATTTATAAATGAATTAATAAAGCAAAACAGCTTATTTCCACCTCAGAGGAACAGGTCATTGCTTTAGTTCTTACCATAGTCTCTCCCCGGGATGCTCTTTCCTACTTTTGCTTGTCAAAATTTATCCATCCTTCAAGACTAGGTTCAACACCTGCTCTTTTCGCTTTTTTGTGGAAAAATGGCCATTGTAAGTTGCACGTGAACATGTTCCCTGCCTTGCTTTGTTAGCTAAGAAACTTATCTCAAGCTGATGGCCTGCCTGTTCTCCACGAACTATGCAAGACTGTATGGTTACTTACTGGACACTCATCTCTAACCTGGGATTTTTTTTTTTTTTTTAAGATTTTATTTATTTGACAGACAGAGATGACAAGTAGGCAGAGAGGCAGGCTTGGGGGCGGGGTGAAGCAGGATTTCTGCTGAGCAGGGAGCCCAATGAGGGGCTCGATCCCAGGACCCTGGAATCATGACCTGAGCTGAAGGCAGAGGCTTTAATCCACTGAACCACCCAGACGCCCCCTGGGATTTCTTTTCATAATTTTTCTTCACTGTTACTCCCTTGAGCATTTATCTTTTGTAGTCTCTGAATTTCCTCTAAGCTACCTTGCACAATTTGTGAAACGAAGACACCATACATAAGTCATTTAAAATGTATTATCCTCCTGTGTCAGTCAGTTGGGTCCTCTGGGAAACAGAGTGATTTTGTTGATTACTTTATAAAAGTTTAATAAGGGCCTGGTTAATATGATGGGAGTTGGCCAATTTCCTAAATGTTTTCTTTTCCTGTCTTTGGCATATGTTTGTTCACTAACATACATATTTATATGTTCTTCCCAGTGTTTAGGATTCCAAAATGTACTTCAATGCTATTCTTCTTTTCCCTATGAGTTATGAAAGTCATCTTTGTGCTTTGTTAGTGAATTTGGATAGATTTTTAGATCTTAGAGGTATTTACATTTTGTTCTGAAGCAATAGCTCACACAGTTGTCAGACTTTATCACTGTATAAAAATGTACAGTGGTTTATTGACATGTACATTCCAATATGTTTACAGCTGCAAGATAATGAGGCACACTCCGTATTGCACTTCATTAAAATTTCAGGCTCAATGTAACCTAGAAGTTTAAATGAAACTGCATTTGTAATTTAGTAATTCTTATACAGGACAAACATTGATATCTTTATATACAGTGTGATACTTATTACATTTATATGCCAGGCCTAACACAATTTTTTTTTTAAATAACAGTCTAGGAAATAAACCAGAATATTCCTTTTTTCATCCCCACCCGTGATGCAATTATACAGGATTACAAAAAGGCAGTATACAATAAACAATGATTATTTTTCTTTTTTGCTTGAAAGCCAGCATCATTCTTAGTCCATGGGCATGGTGATTCTTTTATATCAATTATCTATAAATGTTCAATGCTTCACAGGCCAATGACGGTAATGGCCACATGCAAACACCTCACAAGTTTGATGTCTTGGTTCAAAAGAAGATAAACCAAAAGAATGGGGAAATTTTCATAGCAAGAATTATGTACATGGTATTTGGCATCCTTCTTGCACTGTGAATGGTTCATTTTCATGGATGTAAAAATGGTCCCGTCCTTATCCTGAGCAGAGTTTAAACTTTACCACATCCACTTGGGGGATGAAGGCAACTTTTTCTCTGTAGACAAAGGAATCTGAGTGTTCTAAAAAGTGTGAGCATTTCTGCACACTCCACAACCCAGAGCAAATTCTTCCCCAGTGGGTGGATGAACAACATGGAGCGGACATTCAGTTCCTTCTAATTGTTTGCCTTTGGGACCTGTATAAATTTTGAAGGAGGCAAAGAATATAACTGAAAAAAACCCCACATACATAGAAACCTAATGTAAATATAAATCACCAATAATTTATTCAAAGAAATAATATGGCTATGATTATACAAATATAAAATTTAAAAATTAATTTTCCAACTACAAAAGTAAAAACATTTGCCATAAAAAATTCAACATACCAGGTATATACAACAGAGAAGGGACAGAATCCCTTATCCACAACATCCTCCTTAGAAATAACCCTTATGAGCCATAGATCTTATTCTATTTGTGAATGAGTGAGATACATCATCTAAAAATTTTTTATTTTTTAAATTGAAGTATAGTTGACACACAATGCTTCAGCTTCAGGTGTATAATATAATGATTCTGCAGAATCTAAACACTATGCTATGCTCACCACAAGTGTAACTACCCTCTGTCACCTACAAAGCTGTTCTAATACCCCTGACCATATTTTCTATGCTGTTCCTTTCACCCCCATGACTTATTCCATAACTAGAAGCCTGCATCTCCCACTCCTGCTTTACCCATTTCGTGCTTCCCCCATTCTGGAACTATCAGTTTGTTCTCTGTTTTTATGGGTCTGTTTCTGCTTTTTTGCTTTGTTTTTTAGTATTTGTCTTTCTCTGACTTACTCCACTTAGCATAATACCTTCTAGGTCCATCCACGTTCTCACAGATGGCAAGACCTCATTCTTTTTATGGCTGTGTAACATTCCAGTGTGTGTGTACACATACCACGTCTTCTTTATCCATTTATCTACCAATGGACACGGAGGTTGCTTCTGTATCCTGGCTATTGTAAATAATGCCACAGTATACATATGGGTGCATATATCTTTTTGAATTAGTGTTTTAATTTTCTTTGGGTAAATACCCAGTAATGGTATCACTAGATCATATGATGTTTCTATTTTTATTTATTTACTTTTTTAAGTAGGCTCCATGTCCAGCCCATGGAGTCCAAAATGGGGCTTGAACTCATGAACCTGAGATCAAGACCTGAGCTGAGATCAAGACTCAGAGGTTTAACTGACTGAGCCACCCGGGAGGCCCTGGTATTTCTATTTTTAATTTTTTGAGGAACCTCCATATTGTTTTCCACAGTGGTTGCATCAGTTTGCATTCCCACCAACAGTGTACGAGTGTTCTTTTTAGTGCACTTGTTATTTCTTGTCTTTTTGGTTCTAGCCATCCTGACGGGTGTGAGGTGACACCTCACTGTGGTTCTGACGCGTTTCCCTGATGATGACTGATGCTGAGCATTAGATACATCATTTTACAGCAAAGAGCGATGAACAAAAATGGTCATGAAAACCCATCAGTTCAGTTAAACAGAAAATTATTCTGGATGAGAGAATATGGAAACTTTGGATAAAATGTTTTTCTCCAAGTAAGAGCAAATTTAAGTGTGAATAAGCCATGTTACCCTTCTATCTCTCTGAAAAAAAAGCACATACTGATGAATGGGAAGACTGATTATTAAAGACTGTTATTTTTAAAAGTATCTGAAGGGAGATTAGTAGAAAAATGAAAATCATTGTAAATATATGAATGGTAAAATAATATAAAATTTAACGATCTGGAAGAAGCATTTTGGGGAAGATATAAATTAATAATAATCAAATAGATGAAGCTTAAAAATGGACAGTAAGGAGGGCATGCGATAATAAAACTGACGAATCACTAAACTTTACCCCTGAAACTAATACATTGTTAAGGGCGCCTGGGTGGCTCAGTGGGTTAAGCTACTGCCTTCGGCTCAGGTCATGATCTCGGGGTACTGGGATCGAGTCCCGCATCGGGCTCTCTGCTCAGCAGAGAGCTTGCTTCCTCCTCTCTCTCTCTCTCTGTGCCTGCCTCTCTGCCTACTTGTGATGTCTCTCTGTCAAATAAATAAATTAAAAAAAATACATTGTTAATGTATTATTAATTATGTTAATTAACTTAATTTAAATAAATAGAAAAATAAAAAATAAGAATAAAAAATGTATAAAAACCTGTATTTTTCTGACTTAAGTGCATGACACCATCAACGATGGTTCCTGCACACTGCAGTTCTTGTTTTTTTTCTGGGACAAAACAAAGGGCCATTTATTCAACAGCATTTACCTGGTGCCCAATGTTTGAACGGTGTTATAGCAGGTCCTTGGGATGTAAAAACTAACAGTACATGGCCCCTATCTTCAAGGAGTTCATAATCTAATCATGATGGTGAAAAATTATAGTAGTAAAGGTAAAAACAAAAGAAAACATACCTGCAGACATCTGCATGCTTACTACTGAGGCTCTGGTCTAGTATATCAACTCAATTTTGTACCAGTCAGAGGCAGGAACTATTGTCCCCACTTTGCAGATAGGCAAACTGAGGCAAAGTTAACTTAATCTTTCTTGATTCTTAGGTCCCTCATCTTTAAAATAGGCACAGCAATATTTAACTCAAAGGAAGCTGTGAAGGTTAAGTATCCTGGCACAAAAAAGGTAATTAGTAAATATTTTAGAAAGTAATAGAGGAATTATCTACTTTAATTTGGACTCTTGTCCTCATCCACATATTAAAAATTGGAATTAGTGGGTTGACCGTGCTTAGAGAATCAATCCTCTGTCCTTCTAGGTAAAATGCATGGCCGTTTTCCCTGCTGATTTCATTGTGGGGTCTGCATTAATTCTATTCTAGTCTCTGAAGGAATGGATGAATTAGAGTAAATCAGTGTAAATATATGAATGGTAAGCAAATACATGAATGATCCAGCAAGAGGCTGGACAGCATGCCTCAGTCTGAACGTTAGGCCAGCTACTGAACCTCCTCTTGAGCCCTGAACCTTCCATCTCTGAGGGTGGGGATAACACCATCTACCTTATAGGTCATAAAAACTATGGAAGAAAATACATGTGAGGGGCACATGGGTGCCTCAGTCAGTTAACTGGGCTCCTTGCTCGGCGGAAAGCCAGCTTCTCTCACTGCCTGCAGCTTCCACAGCTGTGTGCTCTCTGACAAATAAATGAATAAATAAAATCTTAAAAAAGAAATGAAGAAAAAAACTAGATGTGAAAATGCCCAAGATAGATGTCCATTCTTTCTTTCTGCCATCTCTCTAAATCCTTTCCTGCCTCATTCCTCTGGTTAACAGCTGTTGCCAGGGTGAGGTCCCTGTGTTGGCTGACTGGTGTGATCGTGTGAATTGCGAGGGGAGGCCTTGCCTTGTCTAGAACCTCTCAGTGAGGATCCCACCTCTCCACAATATCCATTTTAGTTCTAGCTAATCTGATCACTTTCAGTGTTTGGTTGTTGTTTTGTCTTCGTTTCTGAACACAGAAGAAACTTTCTTTCATTAAGTAAAATGTGGACTTTCCCTGATGATATTGCTGGCCTCTAAACTTCCTCAACTATAAATTGCTGATCTCTTGAGCTCCTCTATGTCATAAAGGCCAGGGAGGAAGACTGACTCCCCTGGTTCCCCTTTACTTCTAGACCACTAACTTAAAACTTTCATTCAGTAGCAACACCCCACCCCCCACCCAAGCTAACCCAATCTAAACGCTGCCCCATCTCACTCCCTTCATCTGCTTACCACCCTTCTCCTGCTATTAGGTTCACATCTTTATTTAGGCCATTATCCTAAAGACCTAGCCTCTCATTATTCTGATCTTGCTTCTTTCAAAGTCTATCACATCTCCTTAAATAAAAAAAAATTTTTTTTAGAAGGGGAACAGTGTAACAATTTATTTTTGACATGAAGAAACAGAAGTAGCCATACTAAAACAAAACAAAACAGAACAAAACAAAACAAAACAACTCTACTTATTCTTTCTGGATAATATATTTCTCATGGTTTAAAAATAAAAAGAAAAAATTAAAAAAAAAAACCCCAAAATCACAGAAATCCTTTAAAATAGTTATATTATCAATTCGTAATCCCCTCCCCCCCATTTCTACCCATCTTCCTGGTTTTTCCCCATAGCTAATTAATTTTATTAACTTCTAGTGTATTGTTCCAGTAGTTAATGCACATATAAACAAATGTAAGTATATATTTTCATTTCCCCTTTCCTTACAAGACTGTATACTATATACCCTGTTCTGTAACTTGATTTTTCATGTAACAGTCTCCTCTACATCTTCCCAGATCAGTACACAGAAACTCCATTTTCATCATTATTTCCTCTTTTTGATGGTGCACAGTACATAGTATTTAACCACCCACCTCCTGGATACTTGAATTGTTTACAAATTTTTGTTACTATAAGCAATAGGCTTGCACATTTGCCTTTTTTATTTACTTCACATATGTACGTATATCGCCAGAAATGGGACCCGTTGAAGGGTAGATGTGTTTGCAATTTTGAGAGGCACAATCAAACGGCTTTCTCTATAGGTTTCTAGCATCTGCACTCTGATAAGCAGTGGAGGAGAGTGTGTTTCCCAGCCTTAACAAAATTGGGTATTGTGCTGTAAGTACTTTTGTGTGTATTTTCACCAATTTCAGATATACCTCATGTAAAATTCTCCTGTATGGTCACATTTACTCTACCTTCCACTTCTCTCCCTTCTCACCTCATTGGAACCATCAGGCTCCTAATCTCTTGCAATGTTTTCAGTTTCTTTTGGTTTCATATTCTTATTTTTTTCAGCCCAACCTCCATACACAATCATTTGTCCTGTATTCTCAGTGGCTTAGCCCCTTGGCTTTCTGATGCTCACTGCACTGCCAATTCCCAGCCATTCTAGATCAAATCAAGTTCAAATCACTTGTTCATTTCATGGCACTGGTTCCAGACTTCTCAAAAAAAAAAAAAAACAAAAAAACAAAAAAATCACAGAAATCTTTTAAAATGGTTATATTATCAATTCGTAACTTCAAACTTTACATGGCCCTTTAGTGCCAAAGAGTGATTCTTTCACTAATCTTTAGCTGATTTTCCTTCTTCTTCTCAGGCAACTGTCTCCATTACAACTTCTGACCTATCATCACCATGGTGTTTTTTCTACTTCACTCAGAATGTCAGAAGCTTACAAGGGCCAAGAAATTCCCTGATTCTTCAGGCTAGTTTGAATTGGGTTTCTGCCACTTGGAATAGCTACCATGTGATCATTAAACCAGAAAGTATATACATCACAATCACTTAAAAATATTAAAAGCATACCTGCAGGACAGTGTGGTAGTTCTTCCTTGGGAATGCTAGTCATTCTTTGAAAGTCATCATGACAAGCATTACAGAAATGTGTTGTTCCAAAACAGAAAAAAACAGCCACTGAACAGCAGTAGCGACATTTATATTCCAAAAAGTCTGTGCCATGTTTTGGACACATCTATAACAAAAGAAAATACATAGACACAAGAGTATAGCAAGTCTATTTCAATTACACTTAAGATAGTCATGTATATATAGCTCAGTGATTCATATTTTCTGAGTACACATAACTCTCAAAACTGACTGAAAAACTGGTGATAGATACATGAAAAAATTAATGAATAAATGTGTGGCTTTGTCCAAAGGGTACAGAGAAAGCCCCAAATTCTCATCTCAGATCTATCAGAACCAATCTGATTTAATAAATAAGACAATTTCCTGGTGACTTGTTCCTGGTCAGACAAACTGAATAGTTGATATTTCATTTATCTCTCAGTCTCACAGCTACATTGTGAAGATTTCGAAGATTGGAGTGAGGTAAACCTAAAACTGTGGCTGTAGGTTTAAGAAAATGAACTAAGGAAATTTATTACTTGTTGAAATATGGTGACTATTGCATGGAGGACAAAAATTATAAAATGCAAATACTATCTAAGAGAATAATATCTATGAATTAATTTGGAGAATTATACACTGCTGTATAAACATCAGAAAACACTGGGCAAAAAACCTGCTATTCTATTCCCACAATATTAGTTATATTATTATTTTTGGAAAAAATAGAGGTTTAACATTTCTAAACTATCCTTTCTAATAAAATGTTCTGCCCACCTGAGCCCTGGACACATCAGAACAGGCACCACAAATGAGCTCTCTGGGATCATAATCATCCCCTTGACCAGCCTCAGCATCGCAACGAGCTTCGCCACCAAAATATGCCTATGAAGAGAACACAATTAGATTATAGCAGGAAAAAAGACAACCTTGCTATGGGAGATACAGTATGAGCATAGTGAAAGTAAGATCAAAAGTCTTAGAAAATACTATTATCTATTAAATACTCCCTTGCAATGCCAAGTAGATGCCTGTATAGGTGGATCAGGGTATGAAATAAATCAGCTTTAATTTTGGAATAAACTCATGCTTATAGTAGGAAGTTCAAACACTGTACTGTCAAACCAAAATAACGAGAGAATGTATAATATCCCAAATAAATATCAAGGATAAGATATTAAGTAATGATGAGAAACTGCTTTTTCAGAGCAAAGTTTCAGTAATTTTTCTCATTTTGAAGTAGTAAATGTTTCCTCCTACTGGTCTGATAAATATGCTCAAGGAATTTCTGAATTTTAGGGGTGCCTGGGTGGCTCAGTGGGTTGAGCCTCTGCTTTCAGCTCAGGGTCCTGGGATTGAGCCCTGCATAGGGCTCTCTGCTCAGCAGGGAGCCTGCTGCCCCCACCCCCACCTCTGCCTGCCTCTCTGTTTACTTGTGATCTCTGTCTGTCAAATAAATAAATAAAATCCTAAAAAAAAAAAAAAAAATTCTGAATTTTAACACTGTAGTACAAAAAATATGCCTAAAAAAAATATTAGTACACAATTAGAATCCTGGGGCTAATGGGACAGAAAAAAAATCAATTTTGATCATACAAAAATTTTTAAAAAGGAAAACAAAGGGGTGCCTGGCTGGCTTAGTCAGTACAGCACAGGACTCTGAATCTTGGGGTTTTGAGTTCAAGCCCCATGTTGGGCATAGAGATTACTTAAAAAAAGAAGGGAAGAGAAATTTGGTGATTGCTTAGAAGATTGCTCATATTTATAAAGCTACACTGTATAAAGAACTCAGCAGTATCCAATATACATACTTGATAAATGAAATGATGTTGGTGGATGGTTTATCTGTATTTTCTCTGGACACAAAATAAATGAGGCCAATTATAATTGGGGCAATCTGCATGGACAACTTGTCCCACAGCCATGTCCATACTTGAGGATAAACAAGATGAGTCAATATAAATCTATTATCTGCACCAGAAAAACAGGTCAAAAGACAGGCTCCATTGATAAAGAGGTTATAAATGGTTATCCACCAGCTAAATCTGGCCTCAGAAGTGTTTCATTTGTCCTGAGGTCTACTGTTTATTTTAGCTGTTTCTCTTTTCCAGATTCCCTGCTTAGCTTCCTAGAAATTGGACTGTCATCCCTGTGGTAATGAATTAACTATTAGTCTTGCCTTGAATGTATGTATATTTATCTGCCTTTCCACCTCTTCAGCCTTCCATTCATTAATTGTATTTTCTTTTCGTTACATTGGGAGACTACGTACTTTTCATTTACAGATTGCTTCAATCATTTATTCATTCTCTAACTAACCTAATGTCAAGTACTGGAGAAACAGAAATGAAAACCACTGTCTTTGTTCTCACAGGACTTATCAAGTGATACAGAGACAAGTGAATCAGTAATCATAATGCAAAATACGGAGTTCTACAAAGAAGGTATGCAAGAGATCAACGTCGTGATAGCAGAGTGGAAGTGTGGGGACATTACAGAGCAGGTGAAACGGAAGTGTGATTAGACAGATTTAGCTCTGCATATGAGCATGTCACTTTGGGTGGGTGTCAGGTCAGATAAAATGCAGGGGAGGAGTAGGGAAGAGCATTCCATAAAGAGGAATAGCCTATGCAATGGCATGAGTTTGGGCAATTGTAGGCTGCTCAGTATTTTGTAGTATGGGGCACAAATGGTAGCATTTTGGGAAATGAGACTATAGATGTGGACAGGTGCTACACAGGATCAGAAGCAGAAAAATGACACATCAGACCTGAGGTTGTGAAATATTCATCTACTAGCAGCGATAGAAGTGTAAAGGATGGAATGGAAGGGGTACGGGCTCCACACAATGGGCTG
This sequence comes from Mustela nigripes, assembly GCF_022355385.1. Classification (NCBI taxonomy): domain Eukaryota; kingdom Metazoa; phylum Chordata; class Mammalia; order Carnivora; family Mustelidae; genus Mustela; species Mustela nigripes. Next base: position 54,547,015 of record NC_081571.1, read on the forward strand.
AATAAGAAGGCTACTATAACTACCAAAGAAAATGATTAGGGTTACGGAAGATGTAACAGAAAAAAAGAACTCAGAGAGATTTGTGAGAAATTCAAATGTGTGGAAAGCAGTTAAATATTTTGATCTAAATCTCAAAAATTTTGGAAGAATGGTACAGATGTTTGGCAAAGACGTGGATATACAGGAGCTCAGCAAAGGTAAGGAGGTTATTATTAGGCATGAACACAGTGCTAAGAAACTAAATATGTAATGAGGAGGTGAATGAAAAGGAGTTAAAGACAACCAACCAGAATGGAAGGATATCATGAGTACTATCCCGGAAGCCAAGGAATTTTAATGAGAAAATGGTGAAAAGAGTGAAGTAGGAGACGTTTATTTAAGAATCAAATGGTTTGCCTAGCAGGAGATTACTGATGTCAAGCAGCTTGGGTAGAGCAACAGAGCATGATTTGGAAATAGTATGTAAAGGTAAGAAAAAAAAAAAAAGAGAAAAGAAAAACCCAAACAAATTAAGTAAAAAAAGAATTCAACTTCAAATGTAGTATCAAGCTTTTTGATTTTTAATTTCAGACTTAAGATGTAAGAATTAGATATCATTATACAATTCAGGTCAGAATCTGAATCACATAAGTAATCTCCAGTTCTTAAAAATTCCTAGTTTAATTTATAGCATACCTTTCTGCATTTGTAGCAGACATAATATGCATATCTGTTCATGGCATAGCCAGCTGGGTCATTATAAAATCTCACACCAGGAGTTGTGATAGCTTCACTCTTATGCAAACCTTCATATTCCAATCTCATTAAGGCTTTTCTTCTGACATCCTCATAGAGTTCTTTTATTGGATCAAGCAGGTCTTTTAATACTATATGATTTATTTTGTTCTGAAATTTAAAAAATAAACATTCCTTAGCAAAATCATTTATCTATGAATCCAATAAATATTTAAGTGGGTACCTAAGACTAATAAGCACTATGCCAGGAGATCACCAGAGAGTGAATGTTTTCTCAATAAAATGCCGGTTAGAAATAAATCTGTAAAATCCTCATAAGCCTGTATTTTTCTAAGATCAGGGACAATAGGGGAAAATGGGACATATAGCACGAAAATTCTGTTTCATTAGCTTCATATTTCCTGAATCTGAAATGTTACCTCTGGTTGCCTTAGCTCTTCTGGGAATAAAAGTTTGCCTTGCTGCCACAAATAAGACATACTCCCTCTGTGTGGTTCCTTGGGGCTGGGTAGACGCCAGGTAACAGCAATGAGGAGGTAGTATTTTCTATATGTTCATATATCATTTCCTAAATGTGACCTTTCTTTGTGGCACCACATGAGAAGAGAAAGCAAATTACTACAATCCTATTGATTGTTCCTCCATCTAACTAAGCAATGACTGTGCTGTCTTTCTATGTTAAACCCTTTTATACCAGTCTGCACGTCTGTTGGAAATAGAGAGAGCTTAAGAGAACAAAAAGAAATGAAGAATGAATTGAGAAGGCAAGGTCAATCACAATCTTAAACAAAGGTTTTTTTTTTTTTTTTTTTTTTTTTTTTTAAATTAATCATCACTGGCTTGCCAAAATAAGTGGTCATTTTGCTTACTATCTTTAAAGAGATGTGGCAAAATGTCAATAATTTTTCCTTATTTTACCTAAGATTCTAAAAGAAACTGGTTTTTTCAGGCTTCATCTTTAATGATGAAAACCCAGACTTCATCTTGAATGGCAGGTGTCAGAGTCTACAAGCATCACAGGCTCATACATTTTGGTAGTCATCCGTTGTCATGTTACACAATCTGAACTCTGAAGGGTCTAAAAGTGGTGACAAACCGCCTTTAATGCGTGTTATCTAAATGAATTTTCTGATACAGTATGTTTAACTCCATTTAATCAGCTTTTAATTGACACTCACCATTTTGAAATGCATTATAACAAACAGAGGGATCTTACAATATTCTCTGGCATCACCTGGATGAAAAGGGTAGAAACTGATGGGGGCTGGGAGGAAAAAGTAAACTGGGAAGGACACCAAGAGATGTGGAAGCATTTATTCTAAAAGATGAAGATAAAGATAAAAATAAAAATAGATAGAAAGTAGATAATTTCTGAATCTCTCCATACCTTGCAAATGGGACAAGATATAAATCCAAATGTTATCCTCGGACCAAGCCATCTGTTTTCCAAAACTCGTCGGCAGCACTGTAAGTGGAATACATGACTGCAGTCCAGCTTAAATTAAAAAAAAAAAGAGAGGGATATAAGCAAATGTGATAATGATATGTGCTTGAATAAATGGCAGATTATTCAATGAAGGTGCTAGTTAAAGCAGATAAGAGAAAAATCAAGTTTAGGAAAATGAATTTGCGCCGATTTCTGTTACTCATGAAATATCATTAACTAGGTCTTTAGCTTGTTCCAATTTATTACCACTTGCATATTAATGCCACCTTATAAAGAGTAAGTTAGATTAGGGAGCAATTTAAAATTATTCCCTTCTGTATTTCATAGAAGGAAGGAACTACTGATTTTATTAAAGAGTTAAGATTTATTTTTGGAGACTATTCATTTAAATCATAAGAACTGAAAATATAAACCAGTGGTCAAATTTAAAAAGATATATTTAGCAAACAGTAACTTCAATAATATCATTAATATTATAGATGTAGGCATATACATTATGTATGGATAGGTGTGTACTACTATGTATACACCAATCACACAGTGATACCATTCCATGTTTTAGAAATTAAGAATAGTTACTAGATAATCTAATTGTTTTTTTCCTCCCTATGAACATTTTATATTTTGTTGATTATATAGGCTCACACAAATGACAAAGTAAAGCTGAGCACACAAAATGGAAACAGAACATATAGGGACGGAATCGGCTCCTCAAAACACTGGGAGGCACTAGGGGCACATTTTCCCCCAAGGACGTGAACAGTCCAGGGATCTGTTTATTTCACAGATATACTTCTATTTCCCATGTTAGATTCCAGGCCCACCCGATGCTTTAGAAGCTGAGACAACCTGAATAGCTGGTGCTGCCGAGAGCGCCTCGGTGAAGCAGATCATGCACATGTCATCGGCGTCCTGCTTCAGCGTGGTGGCGCTTTTGTCACAGCCGTGTAGACAGGGCAGACAGTGCTCTTCATTCTTGACACCTCCACATGGATGGCCACAGGGATGCGTCTTACTACAGGCTATCTTAGCATATTCCTATTAGAGATAAATTATAATGGCATAGAAAATATCAAAAAGGCACACACTCTGATAATTATATCAATTATATTAATGTTCTAAGATATTTCCCACAGGAAATACATATTAAGGCTATATAACAATAAAGTTATTTTTATTCTTTTTTTTTTCAAAAAAGATTTTTAAAAAAATTTTTTTATTTAAAAAATAAAAAAATTTTTTAAAAACATGTATTTTTATCCCCAGGGGTATAGGTCTGTGAATCGCCAGGTTTACACACTTCACAGCACTCACCATTGCACATGCCCAATGTCCATAACCCCACCCCCCTTCTCCCAACCCCCCTCCTCCCAGCAACCCTCAGTTTGTTTTGTGAGATTAAGAGTCACTTATGGTTTATCTCCCTCCCAATCCCATCTTGTTTCATTTATTCTTTTCCTACCCCCTTAACCCCCCGTGTTGCATCATCACTTCCTCATATCAAGGAGATCATATGACAGTTGTCTTTCTCTGCTTGACTTATTTCGCTAAGCATGATACCCTCTAGTTCCATCCATGTTGTTGCAAATGGCAAGATTTCATTTCTTTTGATGGCTGCATAGTATTCCATTGTGTATATATACCACCTCTTCTTTATCCATTCATCTGTTGATGGACATCTAGGTTCTTTCCATAGTTTGGCTATTGTGGACATTGCTGCTATAAACATTCGGGTGCACGTGCCCCTTCGGATCACTACGTTTGTATCTTTAGGGTAAATACCCAGTAGTGCAATTGCACTACTATAGGGTAGTTCTATTTTCAACATTTCAACATTTTGAGGAACCTCCATACTGTTTTCCAGAGTGGTTGCACCAGCGTGCATTCCCACCAACAGTGTAGGAGGGTTCCCCTTTCCCCGCATCCTCGCCAGCATCTGTCATTTCCTGACTTGATTTTATTTATATAAAAGAGAGTGAGTGAGCGTGAGAGAGCTCCCAGAAGCATGGGGAGCATTAGGCAGAGAAGGCAGAGGGAGAAGCAAGCTCCCCACTGAGCAAGGAGCCCAACTCAGTGCTCGGATCCCAGGACCCTGGGATCATGATCTGAGCTGAAGGCAGATGCTTAACTGACTGAGCCACCCAGGCATCCCATCACTTTTTTGTTTTAAAATTTTATTTATTTATTTGAGAGAGAGAGAGACAGAGAGAGAAAGCAAGCAGGGGGAGGGGCAAAGGGAGAGGTAGAAGCAGGCTCCCTGCTGAGCAAGGAGCCGATGGGAGGCTCTATCCCACTGAACAGAGGGCAGACACTTCACTCACTGAGCCACCCAGGTGCCCCTATTTTTATTCTTTAACTGAACATAACTTAAGAATTATTAGCAAATTTTTTTAGTGTGTAATTTCTAAATTTTAATTTAAAATTTTCAGTGTGAAATTTTTCTTTTCATGTGATTAAAAAAATTTCACTTCGCATAAAGGGAATGCTGATAAAAAGGGAAATGTAATTTTAATCTATTTACTTTTGTGTGTAGTCATGAAGCAAAGAATTTCTGGATATACAATCTCCCAATCACCACCTATCCCCTCACTAAAATGGGTATAAACAACATACAGGTATCTTTCATTAGCTGAGCCCTATCCAAGTTCTTGCTAACTGAACTGAGGAACTAAAAATATCTGGATGGCATGAAATATGTGTATGGATGTTCAGGACTAAAGAACTCTCAAATATTAGAAGTTGATTGTAGGGAAATAAGTGAATAAAGTAGGTAAGAGGTCAAGGAAATGCAGTCCAGAGATTTTTACCTTTTTCTAGCACAAGAGCAAACATTAAATATTTATTATGGTGATAGTTGATAAACACACACTGTATATTGGGGTTTGAGAAATTTATCTGACCCATTCTCTAGCTCTGATAAAGCATTTAGGTCTTAACATGGGGATTATATTAATTTAGAAAACTGAAGTGATGCTGAGCTGAGCTCTAACTCTTATTTAACATGAAGTAAATACATCATGAGGGAATACATGCTATTCCTTATTGGGACAGCCTGACTATCTAAGCACATACTCACCTGGCAGTCTGCATCAGAACACACACTGCCAACAGCAGATAACTCTGTTCCACTCCTGGAACCACAGAAGCGGCATGCTTCTGAGCTACTTGTGGTTGGCTTGCCTAGGTTCAAGAAGAAAAAGAAAAATCCTCAAGAATAGGTTTTCCACATATTTTAACACAATTAATAGAAAAAACCTACAGGAAAATCAGGTTTGTATCAGTTTGCTATCACTGGGAAACCAGCCGGGCAGTTTTACAGTGGAAGGGTTGTTAAGACGTCCTAATTATAAGGTAACTAAACACAAAAAAAGGAACAAGAAACTAAAGACCTATTAGAAGTCAAACACATAAGAGGTTGAGCAGATAAGGCAAATCCCAGCTCCAAAAGCATAGTTTCAGACAAAACAGAATAATAAATGTTATGCAAGAATATACAGAAGAAAGATAAACCTTTAAGAATTTCTATAATAACAAAATTACAAGGCATAGAAGAAAACCTATTGTTAGAGAATATGAAAGCTGGAAAAAAAGAAGAATTACCATCCAAGGAACTAGTACTGACAGAGCAATATGAAAAGAAAATTAAATATCTGAAACAGAAAGAAGGAACACAAGCCATAAAACAAGAACAGAACAGGAAAAGGACAGGAAGATATGGATGCAGACCAAACTCATTTTAAAACACAGATACCAAAATTCTAAATATAACAGTAATAAATGGAATTCAGCAATATTTACAGGAAAAATAGATTTTTAAAAAGAATAGTTTAACTCATGAATACAAGGATGGTTCAACATTAGAACATTTATTAATGTAATATATGACTCTGATAGACTATAGGAGAAAAAAAAATCAGCCAGGAGAAAAAAAGACCATGCTCTCATAGCATGAAAAATTAATATGAGTGGAGTTATATTTGTTCAGATTTTTACTAACTCCAACATCATAAATTTGTGTCAGTCAGACTATAAAGGTAATGAAAATTAAGAATCTGTAAGATTCAATGTAACTTTAAGCTGAGAATCTCAACCAGATTTACTTTAGTAAACCACGTGTTTTGGGGATAAAATGACTTGCTCGAGTGCACATATCTAGTCAATGACAAAGCAGATTTCCTTACTTGAAGTCTAATGCCTCTCTGCTATAGAACATTGTCCGGAACATGTAACAACAAACAGTGATTAATGATTCCATAGTTATCAGAATATACCCGAAATAATCCACATTAAGTAATTCATAGTAAGTAAAGAACATCTAATTAAATCCTAAGCAGCAGGCATGGTTCAATCCTAAATCCTCTGCTACCTGTGTGCTCTCGGAATTCCACCATCGCCTTCATTGTTTTAGAATCTGCTAGTGCCATCAACCAGAACAATTTGGTTCTACCACAACCTTCATGAAGGTCAACCTTGATAGCTTCTTCTTCTTCTTTGAAGACCTATTGTTTCATCAAAGAAAAGGGAAAAATATTTTATTTTTCACTCTGAAGGAGGAAGTATAAAATTTAATTACTCAATAACAATAATAGCTTTTATTTACTAAGCACTCTAAGGATTTCGGACATTTGCAGTCTTGTCCTGAATCTTGACAATGACCCCATTTTTATAAATGTGGAAACTAAGTCTCAGGTTAGCCGACTGTCTTGATTTACACAGTGATAAATGAGGCGGCGAGGAACTCCACTGAGGCTCTGACTGCAAAGTCCCTTTCTTCCCATCACAGCAAGCCTCCTTCCCACATTTATTTTAAAATTTACTGAATGTATCCTATGCTCCAGAAACTGCTCTGCGTGTACAGACAGAAGCCGGCACCTGTCTTTGATGAGTCTTGGTTCGCCGATGAAGATGAAGGAATCTGTCACAGTCAGTGCACAGATTTCCACATACGTTGCACAAGATGATAGCTGCAGTTTCTCCATCATCATGGTTGTCACACATAGGCTGAAACAAGGCATTTTCACATGTCATATTACATTTGCAAGAACGTCCCAGATGCTCATACAAATGGAATGTAATTTATTCACAACAATAACGTTATTGTTCTGAAGTCTATTAGGAAAATTTAGAATCTGAACATTAAACAGAATTATGGCAAGTGTACTCAAGTACAAAAGCCCTTAATTCAATAATTAATGTGCTGAACAGTTTCAATGATTAATAAAATAAGCATGTATACTTTGATTAATAAGTTAAGCAACTTTCTTACCCCATGTTCAAACATTCTGTATGCTAAATGAATAAATGATTCATTTTGAAACTTGAACCTTAGTGAGAAAATGTTGGAAGGGCCTCTATAAAGTCTTCCCTCCCAGTGCACCTAGGGATACCTATCAAACTACTTTAAGTACTGTGTATTTGTGAATAAATGAGATGTCATGGTGCCTCACTTACTGCTCTTATTTCCTTCTTACCATAAGACTGATAAAGCTCTTTTATATAATTAAAGCCTCTAACACGCTATGAAGAGGGGACCCTAAGTGAAACAGACTTGTGAGATGACCATGGGCAATGTGCCACAATTTTCTGCTAAGTGTGGAATTTGGACTTGCAGATTCTTTTTTCAAATTTTTAAATTTTTTTAAAATGCTAAGCTAGAGCTTACTTATAAAGAAAAACAAGATACATTTTTATAAACAATTCTGTTCTTACCATTTGTTTTTGCTGTCCATCCTTTCCCATCCATCTCCCCGAAGAGAGACGATCTACATGGTCCTGATCCAGCACGCACAGTGAAGCTAGAGCAAGCCAGAGCTATTAAAAGGAAAGGCTGTCACAATACTGAATTTTCAGAAAAGACTTGTAAAGTATTGACTGTTTGACACATTGTAATAGCTCAATAAATGCTAGCTGAATTTGAAAATACATGGATACCCACTGGCACTCAGGTACCAGGCACACGTGCTCACTGCTGTATGAGCCATAGGCACAGTAGGCACTCAAATATTTACTGACTGCTGCTGGATGAACCATTCTGGTTTTTACCTGACATATAATATTATCCTTTATTGGTCTACTAAGGAAGCAACGTATCAATAAATGAATTTACATATTCAATATTTACTGTACCGATGCTTCTTGCAAATCTTCCCATCTAAGTGGCATCTGCCTGAGGCACTATGTTCCAAGCAAGGTGGCACGATGACTTTCATTTTACACAGTCCCAGGAGTGGGTGGGTACATATTAAATCCTTCTGGATAAGAGCAGCTCCTTAGAAGTCTCTGTATACCCCTAAATGCCTAGCACTATCCTTGATATACTTTGTCAGAAGTAAATGTCTAGCAAACTTTTGAAAATAGCCCTCAAAAACAGTTTAAAACTTTCTGGGGCTTAACGGGTGAGCTTCAGTTTTTCACGGAAGGATATATTTCTGAACTGAAAACTGAATAGAACTGAAATAATGAAAAGGAGTTATTTAAGAAGTGCGTATGAGTGTCACCAGACATGAAGAGGAAGACAAGGAACAATAGAAAAAGGAGAAACAGAAGCATGAAGTGTGCAAGGAGAAATGGGGGTGCAGAAGGAAAGCATGCGCGTGCGTGGTGCTAGAACTCTGCTGTTCAAGGAACTGCTTCACAGGTCCACTCACCAGCAGCACGGCATCAAGCAGCTTTTCCTGCCCCAGAGAAAGACAGTCTGTCTTCCTTTCCAGACTTCAGAAGATTAAATCAAGCAATTTCTGTTAGTGTTTACTTCTTCCTAATGCTGCCACACATCCCTGCTTCAAGGAAACCCCTAATCTCTCTTGGATGTACATGGGACATGAAATTTGGTAGGTCAAAGTGACTACAGATGTCTCACCTGAAGAATGCAATCCTACTCACTAGCTAAGAAAGTCTGCCTCACCTTGTCCAGGGCTTACACTTTTTGCTTTTTAAAAAGTAAGGTCTGTAAATCCAATAGGTAGGCTTTGCTTTAGAATAATTAGGCCATACCAAACGAGTAAGGGAGGGCCTTGTCTTTGAAGGAGCTTCAGTCTATCTGAGCATAAGGCTGACACTGAGTTTACTGTGTAAGCTCCAGTAAAGACATTACTAGAAAGACAACATAGCCTTTTCTAACCAGATGATCCTTAGCCTCCCCCAAAATAACAAAAACGAAATAAAGAACACATAACAGTGAGCGTTTATAACCACTAATTCAAAAAAGCCTGTCACACTTTTTCAGTAAACACAGTTTTTGGTAAAAAATTGGATTAAGCTGATTTATTCATTTAAGTTTGTTCAAACTAATTACTGCAATGATAAAGACCACATAAAAAGAAACTCCTACCCTAGTTGTTGCAATACATCTCACTGGAGATCTAAATTCTTCCTCCATCTTGGTCAAGGCAATGATGGTTTCTGCAATGGCATTTTTTGTCACTCGGGACCATGCTTCAGACAGATGACCCTATTGAGAAAGAGAGAATAATAAATAACCAGACATGTATAATAGTAATATTAAATTCTCTTCTCTTAGATAAAACTCATCAAAAGGAAAGACTTGTTAGTGCAACTTTTAAAAAAAATTTTATTTATTTATTTGAGAGAGAGAGGGAAAGAGAGGGAGAGAGTGCCAGAGAGAGAGTGCATGAGTTGGGGGAAGAGCAGAGGGAGAGGGAGAAGAAGAAAGAAGACTCCCTGTTGAGTGAGGAGCCTGCTGTGGGGCTCAATCTCATGACCCTGAGATCATGACTTGAGCTGGAAATCAAGATTGGACGATCAACCGACTGAGCTACCACATGTCCCTGTGAGTGCAGCTTTAGATTCAGGGGCATACTTCTGAAATAAAAATCCTTCACAACTCTATGAAAAATTCAACTTCTAATCACTATTTTAATGATTGGAAAGTAAATAAAAAATCAGGTTCTCATTCTCTTTTTCTATAGAGCTCAAGAGTATTTTCTCTTACATTTAGATAAAAACATAACAGAAGCATTGAAGTATCGGGGCCTGGGTGGCTCAGTTAGTTAAGCCACTGCCTTCGGTTCAGGTAATGATCCTGGAGTCCAGGGATTGAGTCCTGCATCGAGGACTGCATTGGGCTCCAAGCTCTGCAGGGAGTCTGCTTCTCCCTCTGACCTTCACCCCTTTCATGCTCTCTTTCACTCTCTCTCCCAAAATAAATAAATAAAATCTTTAAAAAACAAAGTAGTACTAAAGTATCTATGCTCCAGAAATTCTGATTATGAAGACTTGTTATTGAACACAAAATATATAGATAAGTGAATTGCTTTTAGATGAACACTAGAACTGGTGAGCATAAATGGGTTCAAATAAAAAGAAAAAAAACCTCTTTTATTTATTTATTTACAAAGATTTTATTTATTTACTTATTTGAGAGACAGAGCAAGAGAACAAGCAGGGGGAGCATAAGGAGAGGGAGAAGCAGGCTCCCCACTGAGCAGAGAGCCTGAAGCAGGGCTTGATCCCAGGACCCTGAGATCATGACCGGAGCCGAAGACAAGTCACTTAACCGACTAAGCCACCCAGGTGACCCTACAACTAATAACTTGGTTTTTGCTGAACATAAACACCTGTCTACCATAGAGTTTAGGTGTTCCTAAATATTATTCCTTGGTATTTTCATCCAGTGAACATGCTGTGAAAGACTTATTGAAAAGTGAGAAAGTTATCCATTTTTCCAATTGAGGAAACGTCTTTGCTGTTGGGAAGTGACAGAACTTTCTATATCCCGAGAATATCCTCTCTTGTCTCCCATCCATTTGCTATCAATCTTTTTTTTTTTTTTTTTAATATTTTATTTATTTATTTGACAGAGAGAAATCACAAGTAGATGGAGAGACAGGCAGAGAGAGAGAGAGGGAAGCAGGCTCTCTGCCGAGCAGAGAGCCCGATGCGGGACCTGATCCCAGGACCCTGAGATCATGACCTAGGCCGAAGGCAGTGGCTTAACCCACTGAGCTACCCAGGCGCCCCCATTTGCTATCAATCTCTTAAGAGGCAGTTCCACTTCCTCTTCCTCCAAGATGTTTTGTCTAATCTCTCTCTCAGAAGCCCACATTTCCACAGCACCTTGCCCTCATGAGCCTGAAAATATAATGGAATGTGAGGAAACTAGCATTGTGGAGCAACCAATAAGAGCCCGGTACTTTGAGAAGTAATTCCCTTTTCTCCACACTCCCAGATCTCGCCGAAAAGAACATCTAACAACAATGACAGAGAATGTTAATAAAGAAGAGCAAAAGGTTTATAAACCAGGAGAACTAAAGAAAAGGAGAAACTTTTGTTTTTCCTTTAGGGTTTTGATTTGTCAGGCTCAAAAAAGGTATATTTCATTTTTCAAGTTTTTAAGTCTTAGAAGACTAATATAACAATTTGCAAGTAAGTTAACTGGAAAGCTTGAAATGAACAGTTTTCCCAAAGGACAAATTAATCACTGGCTGAAAAGACAGACGGCACGATAGTTAACCTACTAAACAGAGGCTTTAAGTAAAGCAAAATAACACCAATGTACTTCTGCTATTAAGGTAGCAGAATAAACTCCTTCTTTTAATCAGATTTTGACTATACTTCAATGACAAAATGATCAGGAGGATGGGAACTCACTGCTGCCATATCCTTGATAAGTTTAATGATGATCTCTGAGATTTGGGTAGGAGTTGAGCCCTTCATCCACCAATGACTTTCACCTCGACGGACATAACTACAAAGAAAAGTCAGCATTTGCAAACCAACCAGTGACAGTTACAGATAAATATGATGAAAACTGCTATATTTCAGCATGCATTTTAATTTTTTAAATGATTCAAACAACTAAAGAATTTTAAAAGGAAATTAATCAAAGTATCACCCGTAAGATATTCAACTTCAACCCTGAGAGTAGCTATTCTGATACATGTTCCCTTCCATGTATTTGTATATTATTTTTGTAGCCTGCATCTTCTAGAACAGAGCTGTTCAAAGCATATTCACAGACCACGAACTATTTGTTACCAATCCACATAGAGAGAGATATTAAGAGCTTGCACCAGAATATGTCAACTATATCACTGAGTATACTACTCTTTATTTCAGCTGACTTTTTTTTTTCTTTCGTAAAACTATCTAGATGAAGAAAACAACACACTGATTTATATTCTGGTACTACTTAATATCATGGACTGGCTCTTTGACTAGACTGTTCTGGATGTCTAATCTTCTGCTGTTATACGCAATTCTGTAACAAACTTCCTTGCATATATTTTTGTACACATGTATAAACATCTAGAAGTAGAACTGGTAGGTCAAAGGATAGGCATATTTTAAATACAGTGATATGTTATTAAACTGACATCCAAAAAGGCTGTAGTAATCTACATTAGATGCCATAAAAAATGCCTATTTCTTCATAATGCTGCCAAGACAAAGATATTGTCCTACTGTTTTAATCTACATATCTCTGATTCCCAGTTAAGTATCTTTTCTTTTGTCTACTGGCATTTGTAATTTTTCTTCTTGGAACTAACTCTCTTGTCATATATTTTTCTATCAGTTGTTTGTCTTTTCTCATTAATTTATAGTAATTTTTTAAATATTATGATTAATAATTTATTCTCTACTATATAGGTGTTAAATATTTTCAGGTCAGTTTATATTTTAAAAACATTTTCATATAATTAGCCTTCATTTTTATGTAGCCAAATCTGAGAATTTTTCCTCTGTGACATTTGTATTCTGTGTTTTAAGGAGGTCTTCCTGGATTGAAGATTACAAAAATAATCTTCTTTAATTTGTCCTAGTAGATTTTTAAAGGAAATATACATAAAGCTTTAGTTGATCTCAAGTTTACTTTTGGATATGGTGTGAGATAGGGGCCTACAATATTTTTTCTACATGAGAAGTATTCCAACATTATATTCAACATACAAACATACCTTCCTCTCCCCATTAACTTGAAGCTACACCTTGGTTATATACAGCATTCTCTTTTATACATGCATTAGTTGTTTATGGCTTCTATTTGGTAAACAAGCAAACAAGGTGGAATTTGAAATCCTGTTTTAATTCTCCAAATAGGATTTACTATTTTACTACTAAAGCAGATGTAATGACCAACCTGGAATTGAAAATCATTGGAAGAGTAACTGTGGTAACACCTTTGCCCACAGTGGTACCAGCTGTTCCTGTGATGGTAGTTCCTTTGGCTTTTAGCTGTACTGTGAGTGCTTTGGCAATGCATCCCAGAAACATGTCCAAGATACCTAGCTTATTCCAATCTCCTTTTTCGGTTGAGTGAATGATATCACTGATATCTGCTGGGGGAAGGGATTTTACTCCTATGATGCTGGCCAGACGATTAGGGGTCACCTCAGGCAACACTCGTCTTAGTAAGGAGGTTACCTGATAAGAAAAAAGGAAAGAATTCATCTTAAAGACTGTTGTTCTAAAGTTCTCATTTTTAAAAATGAGCCTAGCGGGTGTTCTAGGACTCCAAAAGCTTTCAGAAGGACAAAAATATGATTTAAACACTATTTTAATTTCTGAAGTGGTAATTACCCCTCCAGGGCAGCAAGAAAAAAACATGTCTTTATTTGGTCAGGAATAAAGAAACATTACACATCTCATGGTAACAAGACAATTAGTAGAGCAACAGCACAGTAGTAAAACAGAACATATTTTGTTCTTCCATATTCTCAATACAATGAGTCAAAAATAAAAACCATGGAGTAAAAATGCAATTCAAAAAATCAAGTAACAAAAAATAAAGATCAACAGTTAAGACTCTAAGGTGATTCTCTTTGATAATGTAATTTTTAAGTGTTTTGAGGAACAAGTAAGCCAAAAGGTAGGTGGAATGACCAGTCACCTGTCTCTGGACTCGAGGAGAGGCCGTATGGAGCAGTGAAAAGAGATCCTGGAGTAGAGTTAGTTGCTGAGCCAGATACTGGCGGCCCACGTTAGAGCCACTCAGGGCTAAGACCATAGAGAGCAGCTCAAAGCAGTAAGCATCAGAGGAGGCATCTTCATCATTGGGCTGAGAATTGGCATTTTCTTTGCTTGATATAGCATGTTCCCATTCTTCGCGAACTCTGGTGGCTTCCATGCGAATAGCCTGGACGATGTGAGCACACACCTATTTAAAGACAACATAAAGGATATGTAAAAACCTACTTGCAAATCTGATGTACTACTTCTAGTAAAAAAAAAAAAAAAAGACAAGAATATTAGTTGATAGTCAATTTAATTATTTCTCCCCATTAATTTCCATCATACCATCTTAATTCATCTTATAAACAATTAAGAAAATCTAGCAGATTTCTAGGAGAAATTCTAGCAGAATAAAAATCTTAACATTTAAATCAGCTACTATGTAGAAACTATTTATATACAAGTTGCCAATACCCCTGCCTGTGGTTTAAGACATCAAACAAAAGCAAATTACCATAATTTATCACTTCTAAGCCATATTTCCTTCCAGATATCATTAGCATTTCTATTCATAATGTGTTTTATAATTGATGGCATTCATAATGTAACTGGCAGCAAACTTCCTTTTTTTAGTGATACATGAAATACAGCACATTTTATAACTGGTAGAATCTAAGATTCAATGATACATTGTTAAAAAGACAAAGCACAAATAAATTTATTGATTTAACAAGTTGAAAGTTAAAATGATGGGCTAATTTAAAACCAGTGTTTTATTTGACTTCTGAAGGGCTGATTATTATGTTATCTAGGTACTTCATTATATGAACAATCTAGCACTACCCCACCTCTTTATAATTAAAAATATTAACACTGATTTAGTTAACACTATAATTGCTCAGGAAAAAAAAATCAACTGACACAAAAGAACAGTGGGAAAAGGAACACAGAAAATGCAAATGAACTTTGATATATCTGGATATTTGACACCAAAATAAAACAATCTACCTGAAAATGAGAAATAACAAATAGTAGTAAGGTAAGAAAGTTAACATTCATAACAAAATCTTTAAAGTGATGCAGGTATGCCTATACACTCCTTCGTCTCTAGAAAAAGGCAGATACAGTCCACAAGACCTATAAGAGTCAGCAAAGAAAAGCTTCCATAAATTTTGGAAAATACTTTACACCCTAAAAACAAAAGCTGATGAAGACAATGAAATGACTATTTACCAACCTGTTTTTGTAAATTAGTCAGCTTACTCCTGCTGAATATGATTCCAACCATATGTTCTTTCAGGTCAGCATCTGATGTTGCCTTTACACACAAAAAGGGAAGAAAAAAAAACCCCACCAGGTTCTTTGAATAAAATTTGTGTATTTGATCTTAAAGTATCTTGAGAATTAACTATGCAGGTATTTTTTATAAGGTGAATTTATTTTAAACTGAGTCTGTAACACTAAGACAAAGGGTAAGGTTTGAAGAAACCACTATTGGCTAACAATGACTCCAAGAAAAAAAGAAAAATTTCTGAATTTAAGAAATCCAGAGAAGCATACTACTTTTTCATGAACTTCTTTAATCTGTCAATTTGATTCACTTTAATTACATCTATTTCTAAATTGTGAGGATCCTACATTTAGTTATTAGAACAACTCTGAAAATGATACTTGGTTAAAAGGGAAATATCCTAACAAAACTCTATGATAATGGTATTCTTAGAGTAGGCTAATCTACTGCTAACAGGAGTCAAAGAAACATATCATAAGAAGAGAAATAAAGGCTGGCGTTTTATAATGCTTATTATGTGAATGGTACTCTCCTAAGGTTCAGATACACAGCCATATAGTTATCACACACACAAATACTCTTATTTAATCTTCAGAACAAGCCCATAAGGTAAATTTGATGTTTGATTTTACAGGTAAGGAAAGTAACACAAAGCTTCTCTTCTTTTTTTTTTTTTTTTTAAAGATTTTATTTTTTTATTTGACAGAGAGAAATCACAAGTAGATGGAGAGGCAGGCAGAGAGAGAGAGAGAGGGAAGCAGGCTCCCTGCTGAGCAGAGAGCCCGATGCGGGACTCGATCCCAGTACCCCGAGATCATGACCTGAGCCGAAGGCAGCGACTCAACCCACTGAGCCACCCAGGCGCCCCAAAGCTTCTCTTCTAAGAATAAAAAATGACTCTCAGTTTCACTTTCTTAGGACAGAGAAAGCTACAAGAGCATGCAATGCCAACCTTAACGAAAAAGAGCTGATCATCTACAAAACCATATAATTTTGATGCCTATCAGAAAAATGAAGTTTGCAACCAGGTAAACTAAAACCCAAATAGACAAGTACATATACAGGTGGACACTTCAAAATTTTCTCTGCACTTGAAAGTATAAGTAAATGAACAAAGGATAATCAGTAAAGCTCCTGAAGACTTGAACAAAACTATGAACCAAATTGAACAGATAATTATAGAGCCTCCTCACAAAACAAAAACAGAGTTCGACTTCTTTTCAAGTGCATGTGGATATTCGCTAAAATATGTGAGTCAGAATTCAAATCTTAACAATTTTAAAAGACCTGAAATTATACAAAGTATATTCTTTGACCTCAGTGAATTATACTAGAAATTAGTAACAGAAAGCTATTTGAAAAATCCCCAAATATTTAGAAACTAAACAAGAAACTTCTAAATTATCCAGGGGTTAAGGAAGAAATCAAAATGGAAATAAAAAAAAAATATTCTGAACTAATGAAAAGAGAACGAACATATAATCAACACACCAAAATTTGTAACACTCGACTAAAGCAGTGCTTAAAAGAAAACTGTACCACTACTTATAAAAAAAGATTTCAAGTCTTTGAAACTAGAAAAAGAACAAATCAAACACAAAGCGGATGGAAAGAAGTAATAAAAGAAGACACATCACTACAGATTCTATTGATATTAAAAGAATAATAAGGGTATATTATTAACAACTTACACCAAACAATTTAGCAACTTAGATGAAATGAGAAAATACTTGAAGCACAAAACTATCAAAGTTCAGTCAAGAAGAACAGATAACTGCATTAGCCTTGTATCTGTTAAAGAAAGCACACTGGTAGAATAATTCTCTTGCTAGTTGAAACGCTAGCTAGATTATACATTAACAAATGAGAATTTTTTATAGTTACTTTATCTTCTTATTTTAAAAGTTCTTTCAGAATTTTCTTAAATAGCTTTGAGATATACAATGGAGTATTACTCAGCAATCAGAAAGGATGAATAGCCACCATTTGCACTGACATATATGGAACTCAAGGGGATTATGCTAAGTGAAATAAATTAGGCAGAGAAAGACAATTATCATATGGTTTCACTTACATGTGGAACATAAGGAATAGCATGGAGGACATTAGAAGGAAGGGAAAAATGAAGAGGGGGAAATCAGAGGGGGAGACGAACCAGGAGAGACTATGGACTCCAGGAAACAAACTGAGGATTTCAGAGTGGAGTGGGGTGGAGAGACGGGTTAGTCCCCTCATGGGTATTAAGGAGGGCACTTATTACATGGAGAACTGGGTGTTATACGCAAATAATGAATCATGGAATGCTAAAAAAAAACGAATGATGTGGGGTGCCTGTGGGTAGTAACTGAGTGTCTGCCTTCGGCTTGGTCATGACCCCAAGGTCCTGGGATCGGGCCCCGCATCAGGCTCCCTGTTTAGCGGGAAGCCTGCTTCTCCCTCTCCCAGTCCCACAGCTTGTATTCCCTCTCTCACTTGCTCTCTCCGTCAAATAAATAAAATCTTAAAAAAACAAAACAAAAAACTAATGATGTACTATACGGTGACCAACATAATTAAAAAAATAGCTTTGAGATATAGTTAACATACTATTCAGTCATTTAAAATATATAATTCAGTATTGTATTAAAATATACAATACTATTCAGTCATTTAAAATATACAAATATACAATTCCTGGGTGGCTCAGTGGGTTAAAGCCTCTGCCTTCGGCTCAGGTCATGATCCCAGGGTCCCGAGATCGAGCTCTGCATTGGGCTCTCTGCTCAGCAGGGAGCCTGCTTGCCTTCCTCTCTCTCTCTGCCTGCCTCTTTGCCTACTTGTGATCTCTGTCAAATAAATAAATAAAATCTAAAAAAAAAAATACAATTCAATGGTTTACAGTATATTCAAATATATGTGCAACTATCACCACAGTTAATTTTAGAGCATTTTCATCACTCCAAAAAAGAAACACTATACCTTTTAGTTATCACTCCCCTAGTTCATTAGCTTCCTTTTATTTTTATTTTATTTTATTTTTTTAAAGATTTTATTTATTTATTTGACAGAGAGAAATTACAAGTACACTGAGAGGCAGGCAGAGAGAGAGAGAGAGAGAGAAGGAAGCAGGCTCCTTGCTGAGCAGAGAGCCCGATGCGGGACTCGATCCCAGGACCCTGAGATCATGACCTGAGCCGAAGGCAGCGGCTTAACCCACTGAGCCACCCAGGCGCCCCCATTAGCTTCCTTTTATTAAAGAAAAATACACTGACATATCTACTAACATATAGCAATATATGAATTATCTTAATGCATAAAAAGAAAAATATTTAAGAATATCCATTTGAGGGGCAACTGCGTGGCTCAGTCATTAAGTGTCTGACTTTGGCTCAGGTCGTGATCCCAGGGTTTGGGATTGAGCCCCATATTAGGCTCTCTGCTCCACAGGAAGCCTGCTTCTCCCTCTCCTGCTCCCTCTGCTTGTGTTCCCTCTCTCGCTGTGTCTCTCTGTCAACTAAGTAAATAAAAATCTTAAAAAAAAAAAGAATACCATTTGATAAAAACTCTCAGAAAACTAGGAATAGAAAAAAACATCTTCAATCTGACTAGCGCATTTACAAAATATCTACAGCTAACATCACACTTAATGGTGAAAGACTGAATGTTTCCTATTAAGATCGAGAAAAGGCAAAGATGTCTGATGTCACCACTTGGTATTGAAGGCCATAGCTATTACACTACACAAGAAAAGAAATTTAAGGCATATGGGCTGGGAAGGAAGTAAAACCAACTTTCTTTGCAGACAATATGATTATCTATGAAGAAAATCCTAAAAAGTCTACAAAAAAAAAACCCTTCTAGAACTAAGAAGTGAATTTAAGAAGATCACAATTATATTTTTACATACTAGAAATGAACTGAAAAGTGAAATACCATTTGCATTAAATCATTAAAAACTATTATTTACAGATTATTGTTAATATTAATATAATTATTTAGGGATTAAGATGTGTATAAGACCTGTACAATGAACTACAAAACATTGCTGACAAAAATTAAAGAAGATCTAGATAAATGGGGAAATATATCATGTTCACAGATAGGAACACTCAATATTACTAAGATGTCAATTCTCCCCAAATCACTTAGCAATTTGGTACAGTTACAATCAATATTTCAGGTTTTTTTTTTTTTTTTTTTAAGAAGAGGAAAAGACAAACTGGTTCTAAGCTTTATATGAAAACATAAAGGGCCTAGAATAGCCAAAATAACTTAAAAAAGAACCAGGTTGGAATCTGATCTCATGATTTCCATAAGCTGCAGTAATCAAGACACTCTGATGTTGGTGTAAGAATATACATATAGATCAATGGAAAGAGTGAAGAATACAGAAACAGACCTACATATTTATGGTGAATTTATTATTGATAAAGGATAATTTTTTTCAACAAATGGTGATGGAACAACTGGCTATCTACACGCAAAAATAAATGAAATTCTGGGGCATCTGGGTGGCTTAGTAGTTTTAACATCTGCCTTTGGCTCAGGTCATAATCTCAAGGGTTCCGAGACAGAGCCCTGCAGTAGGCTACCTGCTCAGCAGGGAGTCTGCTTCTCCCTCTGCCTTTCATCTTACTCGTGCTTTCCCTCTTTAATAAATAAAATCTAAAAAAAATCCACCATCCTAATAGAATAAAGAGATTAAAAAAATAAATAAATGAAACTCAACTCTGACCTCACACTATAAAGAAAAATTAACTTAAAATGTATATGGCTATAAACAAAAGAATTAAAATTTTATTCCTGTTAGAAGAAAATCTTTGTGACATTAAATTTTAGGTAAGATTAAAAAATCGCAAGTCATTTAGAAAAAAACAGACTGGATTATACTTCCTCAAGATCAAAAACTTCTGTTCCCCAAAAACAAACAAAAAACCCCAAAACACTTCTGTCCCTGAAAGATAAAACACAGAGTAGGAGAAAATATCTGAAAACGCATATTGGCTAAGGGGTCTTTTTAATATATATATATATATATATATATATATATATATATATAAATAAAATCTTTCAACCTAATATAAAAAAATAGGGGTAAAAAATTTGAACAGATACTTCACTAAATAAAGTGATGGAAAATAAGCACATGAAAATTTACTCAACATTACTAATCATCAGAGAAATCCATATTAAAACCATAATGAGATACTGCTACATACCTACCACAATGGCCAACATTAAAAAGAGTGACAATCCTTATAAAAAATAAAAAATTAAAAAAAAAAAAAAGTAATAGAAAAAAAAAAGAGTGACAATCCTAAGTGCTTTTGAGAGAATGTGGAGCAACTGGAAATCTCATACACTGCTGGTAAAAATGCAAATTGGTTCAATCACTTTGGAAAGAGTTCAGCAGTTTCTTACAAAGTTAAACATACACTTATCATACAACCCAGCAATTCTACTCACAGGTATTTACCCAAGAAAAATGAAAACATACCCATACAAAAATCAGTTTTATTTATTAATAGCCAACAAAGAAACAACATAAATATCCATCAAAAGGTCAAAGAATAAACAAATTATGGTAAATCCATAAAATGGAACACTTCTCAGCAACCAAAAGAAACAACTACTGATACGTGTTCCTACATGGATGAATCTCAATATCATTATACCAAAAGAAAGAAACCATAAGAAAAGGTTACATTCTATCTGGTTCCATTTATATGACATCTGGGGAAAGGCAACACTCCAGGAGCAGAAACAGTTCAGTGGTTGCCAGGATCTAGGCATGAGGTGAGAGGACTGACTGCAAAGCACCCAGAGGGACATTTTATGAGTGATGATTTTACTACTGCATATATTGGTCAAAATTCATCAAACAATACAGTTTAAAAGGATGAATTTTTTCCTTATCTAAATTCTACTTAAAAAACCTGATGTAAAAAATGATTCTCTTAATAATTATGCTATTTCATGGGCATCTTACCACTAGCATAAACTTTCCCAATCAACCTTAACATCTCAACCTACACTCTCCTACTGTTAGTCCAGCCTCTTCAAAGAGCTCTACTCAAATCCCTTCTGTCATGCTAACTCTGACTCATGCCCTTTCTAGTCCAAGTCATACCCAATACCTACCCAAAGCCTCCTCTGACTGCTGCAGGGCATAATATTTTCAACATATTCTGAAACCCTGTGACATGTGCTATGTTTTCACATACATAAAAAACAGATTAGATGCTATAGAGTATCCCTACTGATTTCTTCTTTGGGGTTGTGTGAAAAGTTCACATCTAAGAAAATATAGTTTTCTGAGGGCTTGGTACCAATTACCATAGTTACTTAGCACAAAATCACCATTTGCTAAAATTCAGTTGATTTAATGAATAATCACACAGTCTTGTAGTCATTCAAATGAAATCGCCACAGGATGCTAGAAGAAACAACCAGACTTTATAAAATCGTACTTTCTATGGAGCCCAAATAGAAAGATGTGGATGACTTAGACATTACTACACCAGAAGGCACAGAGCTAGACTACATAAGTCCTTGAAATTATCTTTCAAAGAGCTGCCAAGGTGGTTATCTGTAACATCTAACAACATAAGAATATTGAGACCAGTCAGGCTTGACCTCTTTTTGGAAATAGGTGAGGTTTTCCTCTTGGGTATAGTGCTTTAGAATAGAACAAATAAGTAAAGGCAACCACATTTTAAAAGAAATTTCAAGAACAAGATAAAGAACAGGTTATTCCAATAAAAACAGACTGAATGCATGTGTGTTTATGCCATGGATATAAAGACAAATCAGATTATGTACTTGGTTTTTAAGAAGCTACGATTCAGTAGAAGAGACAAATCTGTGTACAAGTAAACATATGGAAGAAATTGAGAAGAGACTCATCGAAACTATGATGAAGTTTAGCAGAAGGAAAACTGCATATTTTGCGGGGGGAATGTTAAAGAAGATTCCTTGAGGAGACAGTATATATATATATATATTTTTTTAAGATTTTATTTATTTATCAGAGAGAGAGAGGGGGAGAGAGTGAGCACAGGCAGACAGAATGGCAGGCAGAGGCAGAGGGAGAAGCAGGCTCCCTGCTGAGCAAGGAGCCCGATGTAGGACTCGATCCCAGGACGCTGGGATCATGACCTGAGCCGAAGGCAGCTGCTTAACCAACTGAGCCACCCAGGCGTCCCAAGGAGACAGTATTTTTGACAGAGACTGTGAAAGGCAGAGTAAATGGAGGAAGGAGATCACTGACGGCACACGGTACAGTAGATGCCTAAGCTGATTTTACAAATCCCAACACTTGAACACAACAGCCCAAGATACAGAGGAAATTTTGTTGTTACTTATAATGCTAGCTATATCATACATAAACAAATAATTTCTTTTGATAGTTTCTTCATCTTCTAATTAAAGTAAAAAATATTAACTGCATATTAACTATCATCTATCCATTAAAATACATGGCAATAGGTAATTTCACTGAACAAAAGTAAGAAAATGAAAAAAAAGAAATAAGTATCTTTAGAATACAAATAAATACATTGTATACTTTTTCCTCTCCTTCAGGTGAGGACAGTAGTGCTTTTTCCTCTTGTTCTGGTGTAGGTTCAGCATCTCCAGAGATGAGCTTTCCAAATACCTGATGAAGACAGGAGCATGAGATGGGATCAATGGCAGTAATTATTAGTGTAGAAGCTAAAGGATGCATGAGCTAATTCTGCAGGCTTTATAATATTACTATGCTATCCTTGCTATACTTTTAAGAGTTACGGGTGCAAAATGAAACACAGGAGTTTTGGGCTATGAGAAGAAGAGAAAATGGGTCACATCTGTTGCCAGCCATCTCTAACAAGTTTTACAAAGTATTTTGTTACTGTTTTGGTATTGTTATTGAGTAAGATTTTATTTCAGGGCATCCTGTGCTAGATTATGTAGTAAGGACACTCACTTGAGATGTAATAAGTCTGAACACTCGCAGAGTCTCGGCTTCACAGTTCCTTTGCTGGGCCACACTGGCTGAAATCTGGCCAGCAATTTTGGTGCTTTCGCCATCCTTCCAGCCCAGGACTTTCACTTGTCGAACTCTCAGTGTATTTTCTGGGCCCTTTAATTCAATCTTGATGATGAGATTATCCCCTCCTGGAAGTTCACTTGTTACCCAACCAATGTGCCTGGAATCCAGATCAACCTAGTATAACAGAAGAGGGATAGAAACCTGATACAGCTGTCTCACTCTCTT
Organism: Mustela nigripes; assembly: GCF_022355385.1. NCBI lineage: Eukaryota > Metazoa > Chordata > Mammalia > Carnivora > Mustelidae > Mustela > Mustela nigripes. The sequence continues at coordinate 54,570,634 of NC_081571.1, forward strand.
ATCACTGTCCTAGACTTAGCGCTAATAACAGCAAGCTCAAATCACAAAGACCTGTGCAGAGACCAAGATTTACTGTGTTACTTCACACTGATTATCTTACTTAAACCTTGTGAGGGTAAGTAATATTACAGTAGCTATTACACCGATGAAGTGAGGTTAACACAGGTTAAAGGATTCTTAGTACTAGATGGAGCTGAGAATTAAAATGCAGGTCTGAGCACTTTCCAGGGACAAGTTATATAAGTAACATCACTAATCACTATATGTGACAGTCCTTTCTGTATACTGACTATGAGTAAGAGCACTCACAAGATCAGCATGGGGTCCTGTTTTGTGGATTTTTTTTTTTTTTTTTTTGGGTGGTGCATCTTCACATAAAAGTACCATTTAAAGATAAATTTTTTAAAAAAAGATGAGGATTTTTGATGTGCAGTTACTTAATATGTTTTACTTTTGAAGAAAAATTATATGTAACTTCACTTTTATGATTTCTTATTTCACTGTAAAACTTTTTTTCAAGGATTAAAGTTCAATGCACTGTAAAATGGTTTTGACACTATTCACTTGATAACATGAAAACCATTATTACATTATTTGATGTCAAAAAGAAAGGAGCTGCAACTTCTACATTATTTATGTAGACATCTAAATTGGTATTATTTTAATTGATAATGCCAATTTTATAGAAAGAGCATTAAGTATAAATAAATAGTACCTCACGAATAGGATTATTTCCCTAAATTTTTTAGCTTTTTAAACAAAATTAATTATTTAATCCAAAATCTCAATTCATTCTGTCCATGATTTGAAAAACAAAGCAAAACAAGTGGTCAACATTTATGGGATAAAGTTGCTACAGAAGAACTCTGATAAAGTTTCACTAACACAAGTCAGTTTATACAGAATTTCAGATACACACCCAAATAAAATTTAACTTGTTTCTAGAGATGGTTTGTAAGATCAACTTGCAGCCTGGATACAGTTTCAGTGTTCTAAGTAATAGATTCAGGCTGGAGGACAATTATCTACATTTTAACCTGAGGTGTAGGTGTTCATTGTGAATTGGATTTATGATGCATTTAAAGCACCCTGAATCTTTGTAAGGGAGGTGGAGGCAGATTGGAGGACTGTAGGTACAGTATAAGCGTTCGTGGCAGGAGAGCATTTAGGGCACTAATGGATAAGATGTTTAGCACAGAATGGTTATAAACATTCCTATATCTGGAATATTTGTCAGGTTAGTGTTTTATAAACAGATGATTTTCTTTCTTTTTTTTTTTTTTTTTTAAAGATTTTATTTATTTATTTGACAGAGAGAGATCACAAGTAGGCAGAGAGGCAGACAGAGAGAGAGAGGAGGGAGCAGGCTCCCTGCAGAGCAGAGAGCCCGATGCGGGACTCGATCCCAGGACCCTGAGATCATGACCTGAGCCGAAGGCAGCGGCTTAACCCACTGAGCCACCCAGGTGCCCCAACAGATGATTTTCTATAGTACTTTGGTAGCATGCCAAAATTAGAATTTAACAGTGGAGGCTGAGAAGAATTTCTCCCTAGGTAGCAAAAAATTTAATGACAAAATTTTAATTACCTGCTTTATTCTGCACAAATCTTCTACTGCTTTGCCAGTTAAGAAGGTCATTGAGGTAACTTTATTCTAAAATAGACAATTCACAACAATTATTATCCTATATTCCTGGTCCTGAATTTACAATGGTTTCTTATGGCCTACCAATACCACATTAACAGTAACTGTCATTTTTCTTCCCAACTGACCTCACTCCCTCTGCCTGATCAACCACATTCTTACAACTCCAGTCTTGCCTTATTCTCACAAATTCTACCTTCAGTCTCCATGGGCTCTGAAAGAGGAGCTTGGCATTCCCTCTTTTTATCCAAAGTCTAAAGACTGATTTTTTTAAAAAGATTTATTTATTTGAGAGTGAGTGAGTGAAAAAGAAAGAGCATGAGAGGGGAAAGGGGCAGAGGGGCAGGTAGACTACCCACTGAGCAGGGAGCTTGATGCAGAGCCCGACATGGGACTTGATTCCAGGACCCAGGATCATGACCTGAGCCAAAGGCAGATGCTTAACCAGCTGAGCCACTCAGGCACCCCCAAAGTCTAATGATTTAAATTCTATCCCTATCATGAGACCTTTCATAACTCTGTTTGCCACTCCTGTCCCACTCTCTCTGCTATACTTTCATTGCTTCTGGAGGTAAAAGCAAGGAAGGTAGGGGACTTAACCAACAAATACTTGTGAGTGTCACAATGTACACGGACTGCCTTACAGATTTGGAGAAGGATGTACGAGAATGACGGGTTCTATTCTCTCGAGATCCTTGCCACACTAGGGAAGGAACATTAATTAACACATGAAATAAATATCAAATAGAAGTTTAGAATCTTTAAGTACTGAAAAGAATCATTCTAGTACTAGAGCCAGAGACCCGAAAGTTGAGTAACTTTTATGTAAGGCACATCAAGGAACAGATTAGCACATTAATTCCTGAGAGAACTGCATACTTAGCTGTATGTCAGGTCTAGGCTAATCCAATTCTAACAATTGCTGTGTATGAGGCACTGATGGTGGGCAGGTGGGGACACAGAGGTACATCAGCCTCAAGGATGCTTGTAACTCAGAGGAGGTTTCTTAAAAAGAAAGCAGATGTTGGCTAACCTACTGGGGCTTTTATTTTTAGTCTTTTTAATTTGTTTTTTAAGATTTTATTTATTTGACAGACACAGATCACAAGTAGGCAGAGAGGCAGGCAGAGAGAGAGAGAGAGAGAGAGGAGGGGAAGCAGGCTCCCTGCTGAGCAGAAGCCCAGTGTAGGGTTTGATCCCAGGATCCCGGGACCAGAGATCCCAGGTAGAGGGGCCTTAACCCACTAAGCCACCCAGGCGCCCCCCTACTAGGGCTTTTAAAAACGAGTATTGCTACGATTCTCTCCCTAAAAGGGAAAAATGTCAAATTGATTGCCATCATTGTTCTGCCGGAGAGTATGTTCTGGCTTAAAATATACCATGAATTATACATAACTTTGTACTAAACAGTAAATTCTAGGTAGAAAAATGTTTTGATTTCTTACACTTGACTTTCTAGTTGTGCCAAATGAAACTCTTGGCTCCAAAAAGGAGATACGTCTTATGATATATTAGCTAAACCCCCTTTTCTTATTCACTGCCAGGGAACAGGAGTTAGGGATGGCTGTGGATGGCAAGGAATGTTGATGGGAGACTGGACTTCTGATGTTGGCATCCTATACGGGTTATCCAAGACCCAACCCCACTACTCTGGCTCCTTCTGGGAAAGAAAATACATGAATGGAATGGGGAGAAAGCTAGCAATGGTCAAAGGGGATTTATTTACTTATTTATTTTAAAAGATTTTATTTATTCATTTGACCGACAGAAAGGCAGAAAGGCAGGCAGAGAGAGGAAGGGAAGCAGGCTCCATGCTGAGCAGAGAGCCTGATGTGGGGAACAATCCCAGGACCCTGAGATCATGACCTGACCCGAAGGCAGAGGCTTTAACCCACTGAGCCACCCAGGTGCCCCTCAAAGGGGATTTATTAATACTGTTTCTGCTAGCAAGCCACAACCCTTCTGAGGGAAAAATTCTAAGGAGTTCCTTCCCCAGGAATGGGGGTAGAAGCATGCGAGGCAGCTGGTGTTTCTTCTTGGTTCTCAACAGTCCAGGAGATAGGACTCTTTTTCCTTTGTTTACTGCCTCTTGTCAAGGAGTACTAAATTCAGTTCAAACATGTGAACAGGCTAGGTTAGGAAGAATACAAATTATGATTATTCACGGTAGTCTAGATACCCCACCACCACTGCCATGAAAGCTAAGAGTGAGGGTTGGAAACTGAGAGCTAATTACATGATAGGTCAAAGTATGTTAAGTGCCATCAGAGTAATATAAAAAAAGAACCTAGAGAAGGGAAAGAGTAAATTGTTAAAAAAAAGATTTTATTTATTTCAGAGACACAGAGATAGCAACAGAGATAGAACATGAGTGGGGAGGAGAGGGAGAAGCAGGTTCCCCTCTGAGCAGGACCCTGGGATCATGACCTGAGCTTTAGGCAGACACTTAACTGACTGAGTCATGCAGGAACTCTGGAAAGAGTAATTTTTATAGAAGAGGTCCTGGGAGAGGAAATTTTTCCTGGTCTTTCAAGATTCTGGAAGAATCGGATAGGCAGAATTTAAGGCAAGGACTTCCAGGCCAAGAGAAGAGCTGAAACAAGGGCATGTGGGCAGGCAGTTACAGTGCATTCATTTATTCTGCTTAGCTGGGAGCCAGGGTGTTCCTGTATCACATCTCTTTTTAGAATTGGTATTCCATAGTGCCCCAGTCCTCTTAATGTTTTTAGATTTAAGATTTATTTGGGAAACATAAATGTTGTTTGGTGAAGTTCTACATGAAAATCTTTTTGCTAAACTCAGAAATGATAGGGCATAGTCACTGACGGTCTGAAAAGAACTAATGAGCCACAAATTAGTTTCCTTTCTTACCCCGAGATCTCGCGAATTGTCCACATGGACAGATACGTAGCGGGCATTGATTCCTTTTACACAGTTGATGGTGATGTTCTTAGTTTTGTTTTTATCCTCATCTCCTGATTCCCAAAAGGTTTCTGTAGAACCATCTGTCAAACTGCCGATCATGGCAGGTCGGCTTGAAGTTTTTATGTCAACAATGCTGGTTAAGTCCTTTAGGCACATTACTATGCACAATTCCTACCGGAAACAAATGCACGTTATTACAACACTGAAATGGAAATCTTTCCTGGTAATAAGACAAACAAGACATGAGGTAAGAAACAAATGAACCAAATTGTTTAGGAGTAACCTGTAGTTTCTCCTTCTACACACTGTTGAATGTTAGCGGGATAATACAGGACAGTGGGTCAATGACTGACCTGACTCATTGCTTCAAAGCCAGACTGAATACTGATGCTAAAACTTTCTTCACTATCTCCATCATCTGATTTTGACAAAATATTGTTAATGTGATGAAAGACATTACTCTGATGGAGGAACTGGTGATCAGACTGCTTGAATTTCAGACTCCAGCACCTAAAAAGGTATAAGCAATACATTAAATAATTTCTAAGGAATTCTTGGAAAAGCACTCCATAGTTAGTATTCCAAAAAATCTTAATGTTCCAGGTGAAAAACAGAAATGGGAAAAAAAATTAGGAAATAGTATCACTGCCTTTTTCTGAGAAATAAAGGCAATTTCTTTGGGACAAGGTAAGACCTAAAGAAAGTTTGTTCATTTTACATCTAGAAAAATACATTTACATATAAAGAAATTTGCTTCTGTAGCCATGAAGATAAAGGGTATAGAAACAAAAAAGGTAATAGATCAAATTTGCAGTTAGACAAGTGTTACCCCAACTGAAATAGCCTCTCAAATTTATTAGTTTTAGAATTCTATATTAATTCATCAGAGTGTATATAACACATCCTGCACTTCAAAAATCTTGTGAGGAGGAAAACACAATCTCCCCTCTGCTGGTCTTATCATTAGGGCTGTGGGTAGCCAAAAATCACTCCATCACCTTACAGCTTACAAAAGTCAATGGAGCATTCATTTATATGTGTGGCTCCATATGTAGATCTGATAACAAGGTTCACAATGTAGAAGTAATGTTAAAATCTTAGCAGGCTTTAGACTTAAAAGTAGGTGATGCTCCCTACCTTCAATTTTTCTCAAAATTCTTTTCAATTCAAAATCAGTATTTTAATTTCTATTTCTGAGACTTTATTCTCCCTCTCCCTTTTATGACATTTAAAAGTCTCCTCTTAAGTAACGGAAAAATTTACATGATGGTATAAAATGTAGGGGACATGATGAAGGTCACAATTCTTCACCGAAAAGCTCACTCCCTCACTTGCAGCAAAGACATTTGCTGCTCTGAGTGGGAGCTGTAGGCTCACAGAAGACCAAGTGGGTTACACAGGGCCAGAAGGAGTAGAAGGGGGGAATCAGATACTTAGTAGCTTCATGGCCTTAGCCAAGTGACCTCTCACATCCTTAGTCTCCACCTCTGTAAAATGGGAACAGCACACCCCAACTTCCTGGCTCGAGGGGCCTCCCAAGTGCACTCCCGGGGACACAGGCCCAAGCTCTTCTTGTTTCCACAAGAGTTCATTCTAAAACATAGCAGGGAGCTAACCATCCACAGGAGTGGGGAGGACCAGGTTTATATCACTCATTCTATAGCAAATAACTGACCATCCCCTTTGCAGTAAGCACCAGTCATTGGGGAGTGGGATGGAGGTGGCAGGGGGAGTACACAGAAGTAGGTTTTTTAAAAATATGTAATCTAAATATATTTAAATATATTTGGGAAAAAACAAAAACAAAAATCTCCTCTTGGGTAGCACTGAGACAAGTGACTTGGGGTAGAAGTGAGGTGGGATGTGAGGAAAACTGTTACAGACTGATAATTCAGAGCATCAAGAGTGTATTAACCTCATTTTATAGAGGGGCAAACAGGTGTGAGCTAAGAAGGAGAAGTCTTTGTATTTTACTATTTAACAAGGTCTTTCAAGCATTTTGTGTTTGAATACTACATAAAATATCTTCTCCACTGTACCTAGAACACTTAGATGTAAAATTACCTTAGGGCCATTTGCTGTAATGAACTGCCACTGGGGAGAGACATCATAAGATCGGAGATTGTCTGAAGTAAGCGGTGAAATGTGTGGGGTAAAGGATGAGCAGCTTCCCCGGCAATCACTATATCTGAGAGGGGATGTTCACATACTCTCGTGTCCTTCTCCTAACACAGAAATGGAAAGCGAGTTGATCAGTCTGTATACTGAAAAGGACTTTCCCCCCACACAAAAAAATTATGTATACTTAGAAGTGTTATGTATACAGTAAAGACAGTTATGTAACAGAAATGCAAGCAAGCAAACTAAAACCAAATCATACCCAAAACATGCTTTCACTAATTATGTTTTGTACTATCTTTTAGGGAAAAAGTGATGAGGTCACTCATAAATAAAATCACCAAACAAATGGATACGGTATCTGTATAGATTCTGGTGAGCTCACAAATATACCAACAAGGCGACTTCTATGTTTGGAGCCTCAGCCAAACCGCTGACCTACAGAGTAGTCAGCCAGTAGGCAACTGTTTTCATCCGATAAGTTTTAGGTTGGTTTGTTATGCAGGAATATTTAGTTGTTAAAGGTGTGAAACAATCTTACACTGTAATTGTGTATTTTTTTTTCTATTTCTCCTTGCAGTTCTGTCAATTTTTACCTATTATTTTTAAGACTATATTACTGAGGGGCGCCTGGGTGGCTCAGTGGGTTAAAGCCTCTGCCTTGGGCTCAGGTCATGATCCCAGGGTCCTGGGATTGAGCCCCGCCTCTCTGCCTACTTGTGATCGCCTGTCAAATAAATAAATAAATTCTTTAAAAAAAAAGACTATATTACTGATGCATACATGTTTAGAATTGTTCATCATTTTGTAGAAAGCTTTTTTATCCCTATTATTAATTTCATCTTAAAACTTTCTTTTCTTCTGATATTAAAGAGTCACACCAACTTTATTTTGTTCGGTGTTTGTCCAGTATATATTTTTCTAAACTTCCACTTTCAGTCTTCTGTATCCTTATGTTTTAGATGTGATGCTTATGAACAGCATCTACCTTTTGTTTTATCATCTATTCTAACAATTTTTGTCTTTAATTAATTTTTTAAAAGATTTTATTTATTTATTTGGGGGGGGCATGAGTAGTGGGGAGGTGCAAAGGGAGAGGCAGAAACAGATCCCTGATGAGCAGGGAGCCTGATACACGACTTGATCCCAGGACTCTGAGATCATTACCTGAACTAGAGGCAGAAACCCAACTGACTGAGTCACCCAGAAAACCTTTATTTATTTATTTATTTTTAAAAAAAGACTCATTTATTTATTTGAGAGAGAGTAAGAGTGTGTTTATGTGTGTGTGTGTGTGTGTGTGTGTGTGTGTGTGTAGGGGGAGTGCCAGAGATAGAGAAGCAGACTCCCTGCTGATCGCAGAGCCCCACACAGGGCTCTATCTCATGACCGAGATCATGACCTGAGGCAAAATCAAAAGTTGGATGCTTAACCAACTGAGCCACCAGGCATCCCAATTTTTGTCTTTTAAATGGAAGATTTAGTCCTCTTTGTACTTATTTCTAATATGTTACTTTCTATTTGCACCACTTCTTTCTATTTTGTTTTCCCTCTTGGGGAGGGGCTGAGTTGACTTTTCACATTTTTCTATGAGTTTGGAAATTATACACTCTTTTCTTTCTTTCTTTTTTTTTTTTAAGGTTTTATTTTTAAGTCATTACACTTTGTGTAATGACACACACTCAACTTAATCTAAAGCTAATCAAAAATTATTATCAGCCCACTGAACACCAACACCAATCACCTGCCTCCTGATGTATATGGTACTGCTGTGTGTATTTTGGCACTAAGTTTTACAAATCACTCCCATTACATATTATCACTTTTTATATAGTCTTTGTTAAGATTTAACATTTTCTTTTCTTTTCATTCTCAGATCTCCCATGGAAGATCTCCTATTGTAACTGAAGCGCATTACAATTTTCCTTTGCAACAGTCTGTTTGTGGCAATCCCTCTGTTTATTTTCTGAAAATATCTTTATTTTTCCCTTCTTCTATAAAGATAGATTCATTGGATTGACAGTTATTTTCTCTCAGCACACTGAAGTATCAACTGGTTGCCTTTTAAAAAAAGTTCACCGTTTTACAACTTAAAATACGGTTACTGAAAATTCAGTTGTCATTCTTACTGTCCCTACTTTAAGTATAATTTTTCCCTCCATGGCTACTTTAAAGACCTGCTCTTTGTTTTGGTTGTTCAGTTAATTCACTATGATTTGCTCACCACGATTTTTCTTTATTCTGCCTGGGGTTCACTGGGCTTCCTGATTCAATGTATTGTCATCTGTAATCAATTCTGGATAATTTTCAGGTATCAATTCCTCAAATAGTACAATTTTCCATTCTGTCTATCCTCTCTTTCTGGAACTCCAATTAGATAAAATGTTACACCTTCTCATATTTTTCACTTTTTAAAGGAACTCATTTTTTTTCTGTTTTATTCTGGATGATTTCTTTAGGTCTCTCTAAACAGTTCACTAATTTCTTGACTAATCTGCTGTAAATCTCAGAACTGATTTTTTTGTTTCACTGCTTTTTTTCTAACATTAGTTATTATACTAACATATAATTCTTACATGTTAATTTATTTAGTTCTTTTTCAAATCTGTCATTCTTACATTTCTTCTTACATTATTAAAGTTTGTCTTTCATTTTTTAAAGCACATTAAACATAGTTATACTACACAGATAGATAATAAATTACAACTACTGAAATTGTTGAAGGTCTATTTCTGCTGCCTGTTTTTTCTGCTAGTTCTCACTTAGGGTACTTTGTTTCCTTGTGAATTTTAAGAATTTGGCTATGATAATGTTGTCTGATATCTTTGCAAATTAATCATAATTAAGCATATAATTTCAGAATGCCTGCAGGTGAATTAAATGCGGTCTAGTTTTCCATTTACAGATGAGGCCAGTAAGTCACAATGTTACAGATGTGGAAATGGGTCTAGCACCCAGGCTTCTAGGGTCCTAGTCAATGTCCTTCCATTATGCAGGTTGTTTCCTATAAAATCCAAGTCCTTTCTAGCCAAGCAAACATTTTTAAGTTTCATGTCCTTACATAGTACATTTTTATTACCAACTTAAAGCAATGTTGTGAAGTAGATAGATCTTCTATAGAATAATGTTGCCCTGTTTATCTGTCTTATGTAGTACTGTTAACAGTATATACCTTTCAATTCATTGTTTCAGGACAATAATGTTTAGTGAGACATCAGAACTAAATGACCGTCTTTGCCAGAGAGAAAAACATGTTGCTCATAGCACTGAAATTTTACTCTTGCCTTTAGGTTATATAACCTGTGAATGAGCTCATGCCTATTATTATATTATCTGAAGATGGTTCTACTCTTCTATAAAAAGATGGACCACCCCCACCCCCACCAAAAAAATCTCACTTACTTGTTCTGCATTTTCTTTGTTTGTTTTATTTTCCTCATCCTCTTCTTCTTCTGGTTCCACTGGAGCAGGAGTTAATGATGCCACAAAATGCCACAGAATATCATGTAGAGAAGTTGTTTGGATAACATTACACAGAAGCCAGTTGAAAGCCTGAATAAATGATGGTTAAATGAGTCAAAGATAAAAAGAAAATATGTGAGTAAACATTACCAAGTATTCCATGGACCAAGTATTTCAAGTAAAGATACTAAAAACATCTGACTTTCATTTTACCAAAAACACACCAAACTTGAAATAGTCAGTAATTTTGGTTCCCAATTAAAAAACATGATAGGGAAAATAATACATATGAAATGCAACGCAGAAGTCTTTTTTTCAAGCCACTTTTTACTTCAAAGCTTCATCTTCATATTAATTTGCTAAAGCATATTTTTTTCCCAACTTGTATTTAGGATAACATAAAATGTTTTTCAAGTTCTATACTTAAATGTATTTATATTATTCCCATCATCGTTGAAGTGGCAGGTTATTTATTACACTGATGACAAAAAAGATTAAAAATATAAAAATACATATAAAAATATGACAGATAGCAATTCCATCATTTCCAGAGAATAGGCTCAGAAAAGTTATTATAGTTAAATTTATAAATCAAAAGCCCTACTTGTCCTCTCTTTTTCATGATTCTTCTAACTGAAATGATGTCATTCTTACAAAAAGCTTTTTTAAAAAAGATGCTAACAGGATTAAAACAATAAAGCACTACAGAAATAAATTTCCTGAGAGTGCTTAAATATGGATCTTTATATTCACTTATATTCATAAATGAAGAGTTTCATTTTGATGTGAACATTGTATATTTCTGATTGGCTAGTGTCTCTTAATTTTTTGATATTTCTGTTGAGTAGAAAAGAAACTAACATTAAAGAAAATCATCAAATGATTTGTATTATCAATGAATCAATAACCCCATTAATGTATTCATACCTCCATGGCAAAAACTCGGCAAGCAGATTTCCTTAGGGCCTGTTTCATTGCTATTTCAAGACCTTCTAGATCATGATGTTGTATAACAAAAGCTAAAACTGGCCATTGAAAATTTCGTTCTCCTTTGGAAAGAGAACTGTGGGCTGAGATTAGCCGGGAAAGCTCAGGAGATGGATGCCTCAAGAGGGAAGAACCAACTTCTATTTATTAAAAAAAAAAAAAAAAAAAAAATTAACTTTCATTGACAATAATACATACAATTAATATATTTAAGATGATATTAAAATAACAGTATCTAGGTTATTCACTATAGTATTTTTTTTCTTCTTTTTTTGGGTTTGTTTTGCATGTGACACAACTTCAATTTTTACTGAGGCTGAGAAAGATTAAATATACATTTTTTAAAGATTTTATTTATTTGTCAGAGAGAGAGAGAGAAAGCCTGGGAGGAGAGGCAGAGGGAGAGGGAGTAGCAGTCTCCCTGCTGAGCAAGGAGCCAGATGTGGGACTCTACCCTGAAGGCAGATGCTTAACTGGCTGAACCACCCAGGCATCTGGAAAGATTAAATACCTTACTTTCCTATAATCATGTAGCTATTGAGTTATCAAACTGAATTTTGAATCCAGGGCTGAATTTTAAGTTCATGGTTTCTAAAACACTCTTAAAAGCTAAATGTTGTATTTTTTTTCCCTAAATGGAATCTATATAAGATATATAATTACCTATGTATAAATACTAGATTAAATCTTCATTTAAGTGGGTTACCTGATAAATCACCATATTATCCTTTTCTCTTGGATTTCTTTCTTTATTCCTGACACAGAATCAAGCAGCTCTAATTCGAGGCTACTAATACTAACTAGTACAGATTATTTAACTTTTTCGATGACTAAGAGCTACTTGTATCCCCACATTATCTATTCAGAGTGGAAGTAGCTCCACTATAGAAGCTCTATAGAGTTAGAAGTGTCTATTGGGAATGAGAATAATTGTGAAAGTAAGTCACAGGAACCACCAGTTCACTGGAACTTAGTAAAAGGAATAATGGTGGCAACATGTGACTTAGAAACTAACAGGTAAGATTTTATTTTATTTTATTTCACTTTATTTTAAAGATTATTTATTTATTTATTTGACACAGAGAGATTACAAGTAGGCAGAGAGGCAGACAGAGAGAGAGGAAGGGAAGCAGGCTCCCCGCTGAGCAGACAGCCTGATGTGGGGCTCAATCCCAGGACACTGGGATCATGACCAGAGCCGAAGGCAGAGGCTTTAACCCACTGAGCCACCCAGATGTCCCTAAAAGGTAAGATTTTAAAGGTCAATTTATTCTTGAATTATCACTGGATGCTCTCTAGGTCTCTTCCAACTGAGATGCAAAATTTAGACAGGTATACTGTTGGGTGTGTCTCATAAAAGGAATGTCAACACAATGTAAAATTAATCCATTTCCTTTAAAAAACTAGATTTTAAAAAATATCTGCAAATAAAACCATTTGGACCACACAATCTTCCTTTTTATCTTTATACTCACCAGTGTCTCCACTGTTAACTCTTCTTCTAGGAATGGCTTTCACTCGTGCAGGTAAGATGGAGTGTTGTTTATCATATTCAGAAGCAACAACTGAGTATGATCTTTGGAAGACAGTTCTCTTTGCAAGATCAGTGTCGGTTATGGGGCTAGTTTCTAAACTGCAGAAAGAACAGAATGCCCGATAAAAACTTAGGAGAAGAAGTGAATAAAGTGAAATTATATCTAACTTATAGTAGTATAGTCAAATATATGAACTTATATCTCATGGAAAAACACAAATTCAAAGCCAACTTGACAAGCGCTCTTTAACTCACAATTTGATCTTTCCAAATGCACTAACATTTTGATTGATTTCAGAACCTGTGTCCCAAAACTTCTGGTTTTCTTAAATCTACTTTGCATTTTTAAAAAAATATTTTATTTATTTATTCGACAGAAATCACAAGTAGGCAGAGAGGCAGGCAGAGAGAGATGGGGAAGTAGGCTCCCCGCTGATCAGAGAGCCCGATGCGGGGCTTGATCCTAGGACCCTGGGATCATGACCTGAGCCAAAGGCAGAGGCTTTAACCCACTGAGCCACCCAGGTACCCCTACTTTGCATTTTTAAATGAAAAAGAAGAAAAGGTATTAAATGTTCTAAACTCCTTTCAAAATCAAAAGCATTCTGGTGGAAGTTATGTCACGATATTCAAGAAACCTAGACAGATAAATTCGTAAGAGCACAGAAAAGAAAGAAAATAGATATGTACATACATAACAAATTGGAAAGTGAAACAATTCAAGGTTCTTTCTGTGCCTGAGTTTTCTATTACATTTCTCATTCTTGGGAAGTGCTGCCCACAACCCCTTCTAGAACATGGCCACACTAAGTATAATGAAAGGTAACAAACTGATTTTTGGTGTAGAGTTACAGTATACTGACATTCTGGAAGAACTCAGTTTAAGTAAACTAACAATTTTTCTATTTACTATAGCAACATTAAAAAATACTTGAAAAGTTACTAATATAATAATATATTATACTAATATAATATTGAAGCTTTTCATAAAAAAGAGAAATACCTTTCCTTACTTCCTCTCTAAGACAGCTTATTCTTTCAGGTGTTTTTTTTTTTTTTTTTCCTGTTACCTCATTCCAAATAGGGAAATTTTGCTCACTGTGAGTTCTGGATTTCTTCTCATCATTCAAGCCAGGTTTGAACTCTTATGTCTGCCAGTCATGCTTATACGTTTTCTAGAAACTAGTTACCTCCCTGATGTTTTCTGTACTCACCACCTCTCTAAGGGTATAGACATTCTCATTTGAACAGGCTGTAAATACCTCATATAACGCAGGGTGGTAAAAGTGCCTGGATGTCAGCTTGGGCCAATAGGTTCCAGAATGACCAGAGAAGAGAGTCTAATTTAATTTAACAGAACTAATTTAATTCACTTTATAAATGGTTTTACTACAAAACTCAAGACCTCTGTTGTGCTTTCAGAGGAAGTTTATCAACTTGAAAAACAAAACAAAACCCGAACTGCTATACAACCTAAAAAGAAAATGACTCATTCTCATAAAAATGGTTATGCTTGTAAAAAAAGAAAAAATTCAAAGATAACCACCACAACCTCAGCTACTTTCCATCAGATTACTCCCTGTTGTGGGGGGCTGTCTGGTACTACTGTAGTTTGATTAGTAACATTCCTCACCTCTCTACACTGGGATGCTGACTAAACTAGCCTAGTTATGGCAAACAAGGATGTTTTCAAATACTGCCGGTGTCACCTGCAAGGCAAAACCACCCTTTTACTCCCCACTGATTTAATGGAATCATTATTCATTATCTTTTGTAATAGCTAGAATTTGTCAAGACTTTTTAAAGAATAGCTCAAAGATGCTCTATTCCCTGAATTACTATATGCTTGGGATGTCTCAACCTGGCTGAATATAAAACACTTGAGTCATAGTTTCTTTTATTTAAGACTTTATGAAAATTACTCTTACGTGTAAAGTATATAATCTTTAAAATGTGCTTTTCATGCATTTATTTGATTAATCCATAATTTAGTTCTAAGATTCCCAAGACCCTTTTTTTAAAAAAATTTTTTTATTTTTTATTTTTTATAAACATATAATATATTTTTATCCCCAGGGGTATAGGTCTGTGAATCGCCCAGTTTACACACTTCACAGCACTCACTAAAGCACATACCCTCCCCAGTGTTCATAACCCCACCCCCTTCTCTCAACCCCCCTCCCCCCAGCAACCCTGTTTGCTTTGTGAGATTAAGAGTCACTTATGGTTTGTCTCCTTCCCAATCCCATCTTGTTTCATTTGTTCTTCTCCTACACACTTAAGCCCCCATGTTGCATCACCACTTCCTCATATCAGGAAGATCATATGACAGTTGTCTTTCTCTGCTTGACTTATTTCGCTAAGCATGATACGCTCTAGTTCCATCCACGGTGTAGAAAATGGCAAGATTTCATTTCTTTTGATGGCTGCAGAGTATTCCATTGTGTATATATACTACTTCTTCTTTATCCATTCATCTGTTGATGGACATCTAGGTTCTTTCCATAGTTTGGCTATTGTGGACATTTCTGCTATAAACATTCGGGTGCACGTGCCCCTTTGGATCACTACGTTTGTATCTTTAGGGTAAATACCCAGTAGTGCTATTGCTGGGTCCTAGGGTAGTTCTATTTCCAACATTTTGAGGAACCTCCATGTTGTTTTCCAGAGAGGTTGCACCAGCGTGCATTCCCACCAACAGTGTTAGGAGGGTTCCCCGTTCTCCGCATCCTTGCCAGCATCTGTCATTTCCTGACTTGTTAATTTTGGCCATTCTGACTGGTGTGAGGTGATATCTCATTGTGGTTTTGATTCGTATTTCCCTGATGCCAAGTGATATGGAGCACTTTTTCATGTGTCTGTTGGCCATCTGGATGTCTTCTTTGCAGAAATGTCTGTTCATGTCCTCTGCCCATTTCTTGAGTGAATTATATTTGTTCTTTGGGTGTTGAGTTTGCTAAGTTCTTTATAGAATTTGGACACTAGCCCTTTATCGGATACGTCGTTTGCAAATACCTTCTCCCATTCTGTCATTTGTCTTTTGGTTTTATTAACTGTTTCCTTTGCTGTGCAAAAGTTTTTGATCTTGATGAAATCCCAATAGTTAATTTTTGCCCTTGCTTCCCTTGCCTTTGGCGATGTTCCTAGGAAGATGTTGCTGCAGTTGAGGTCGAAGAGGTTGCTGCCTGTGGTCTCCTCAAAGATTTTGATGGAGTCCTTTCTCACATTGAGGTCCTTCATCCATTTTGAGTCTATTTTCGTGTGTGGTGTAAGGAAATGGTCCAATTTCATTTTTCTGCATGTGGCTGTCCAATTTTCCCAACACCATTTATTGAAGAGGCTGTCTATTTTCCATTGGACATTCTTTCCTGCTTTGTCGAAGATTAGTTGACCATAGAGTTGAGGGTCTATTGCTGGGCTTTCTATTCTGTTCCATTGTTCTATGTGTCTGTTTTTGTGCCAGTTCCATGCTGTCTTGATGATGACAGCTTTGTAATAGAGCTTGAAGTCTGGAATTGTGATGCCACCAACTTTGGCTTTCTTTTTCAAAATTCCTTTGGCTATTCGAGGTCTTTTCTGGTTCTATATAAATTTTAGAATTATTTGTTCCATTTCTTTGAAAAAGATGGATGATACTTTGATAGGAATTGCATTAAATGTGTAGATTGCTTTAGGTAGCATAGACATTTTCACAATATTTATTCTTCCAATCCAGGAGCATGGAACATTTTTCCATTTCTTTGTGTCTTCCTCAATTTCTTTCATGAGTACTTTATAGTTTTCTGAGTATAGATTCTGCGTCTCTTTGGTTAGGTTTATTCCTAGGTATCTTATGGTTTTGGGTCAATTGTAAATGGGATTGACTCCTTAATTTCTCTTTCTTCTGTCTTGTTGCTGGTGTAGAGAAATGCAACTAATTTCTGTGCATTGATTTTATATCCTGACACTTTACTGAATTCCTGTACAAGTTCTAGCAGTTTTGGAGTGGAGTCTTTTGGGTTTTCCACATATAGTATATCATCTTTGAAGAGTGTTAGTTTGACTTCTTCTTTGACGATTTGCATGCCTTTAATTTCCTTTTGTTGTCTGATTGCTGAGGCTAGGACTTCTAGTACTATGTTGAATAGCAGTGGTGATAATGGGCATCCCTGCCGTGTTCCTGACCTTAGCGGAAAAGCTTCAGTTTTTCTCCATTGAGAATATTTGCGGTGGGTTTTTCATAGATGGCTTTGATGATATTAAGGTATGTGCCCTCTATCCCTACACTTTGAAGAGTTTTGATCAGGAAGGGATGCTGTACTTTGTCAAATGCTTTTTAAGCATCTATTGAGAGTATCATATGGTTCTTGTTCTTTCTTTTATTGATGTGTTGTATCACATTGACTGATTTGTGGATGTTGAACCAACCTTGCAGCCCTGGAATAAATCCCACTTGGTTGTGGTGAATAATCCTTTTAATGTACTGTTGGATCCCATTGGCTAGTATTTTGGTGAGAATTTTCGCATCTGTGTTCATCAAGGATATTGGTCTATAGCTCTCTTTTTTGATGGGATCCTTGTCTGGTTTTGGGATCAAAGTGATGCTGGCCTCATAAAATGAGTTTGGAAGTTTTCATTCCATTTCTATTTTCTGGAACAGTTTCAGGAGAATAGGAATTAGCTCTTCTTTAAATGTTTGGTAGAATTCCCCCAGGAAGCCGTCTGGCCCTGGGCTTTTGTTTGTTTGGAGATTCTTAATGACTGTTTCAATCTCCTTACTGGTTATGGGTCTGTTCAGGCTTTCTATTTCTTCCTGGTTCAGTTGTGGTAATTTATATGTTTCTAGGAATGCATCCATTTCTTCCAGATTGTCAAATTTGTTGGCGTAGAGTTGCTCATAGTATGTTCTTATAATTGTTTGTACTTCTTTGTTGTTAGTTGTAATCTCTCCTCTTTCATTCATGATTTTATTTATTTGAGTCCTTTCTCTTTTCTTCTTGATAAGTATGGCCAGGGGCTTATCAATTTTATTAATTCTTTCAAGGAACGAGCTCCTAGTTTCGTTGATTTGTTCTATTGATTTTTGGTTTCTATTTCATTGATTTCTGCTCTGATCTTTATGGTTTCTCTTCTCCTGCTGGGCTTAGGGTTTCTTTCTTGTTCTTTCTCCAGTTCCTTTAGGTGTAGGGTTAGGGTGTATACCTGAGACCTTTCTTGTTTCTTGAGAAAGGCTTGTACCGCTATATATTTTCCTCTCAGGCCTGCCTTTATTGTGTCCCACAGATTTTGAATCGTTGTGTTTTCATTATTGTTTGTTTCCATGATTTTTTTCAATTCTTGTTTAATTTCCTGGTTGACCCATTCATTCTTTAGAAGAATGCTGTTTAGTCTCCTTGTATTTGGGTTCTTTCCAAACTTCCTCTTGTGGTTGAGTTCTAGCTTCAGAGAATTGTGGTCTGAAAATATGCAGGGAATGATCCCAATCTTTTGATACCGGTTGAGTCCTGATTTAGGACCGAGGATGTGATCTATTCTTGAGAATGTTCCATGTGCACTAGAGAAGAATGTTCATTCTGTTGCTTTGGGATGAAATGTTCTGAATATATCTGTGATGTCCATCTGGTCCAGTGTGTCATTTAAGGCCTTTATTTCCTTGTTGATCTTTTGCTTGGATGATCTGTCCATTTCGTGAGGGGAGTGTTAAAGTCCCCTACTATTATTGTATTATTGTTGATGTGTTTCTTTGATTTTGTTATTAATTGGTTTATATAGTTGGCTGCTCCCACACTGGGGGCATAGACATTTAAAATTGTTAGATCTTCTTGTTGGACAGACCCTTTGAGTATGATATAGTGTCCTTCCTCATCTCTTATTATAGTCTTTGGCTTAAAATCTAATTGATCTGATATAAGGATTGCCACTCCTGCTTTCTTTTGATGTCCATTAGCATGGTAAATTCTTTTCTACACCCTCACTTTAAATCTGGAGGTATCTTCGGGCTTAAAATGAGTTTCTTGGAGGCAACATATAGATGGGTTTTGTTTTTTTATCCATTCTGATACCCTGTGTCTTTTGATTGGGGCATTTAGCCCATTAACATTCAGGGTAACTATTGAGAGATATGAATTTAGTGCCATTGTATTGCCTGTAAGGTGACTGTTACTGTACATTGTCTCTGTTCCTTTCTGATCTACCACTTGTAGGCTCTCTCTTTGCTTAGAGGACCCCTTTCAATATTTCCTGTAGAGCTGGTTTGGTGTTTGCAAATTCTTTCAGTTTTTGTTTGTCCTGGAAGCTTTTAATCTCTCCTTCTATTTTCAATGATAGCCTAACTGGATATAGTATTCTTGGCTATATGTTTTTCTCATTCAGTGCTCTGAATATATCATGCCAGCTCTTTCTGGCCTGCCAGGTCTCTGTGGATAAGTCTGCTGCCAATCTAATATTTTTACCATTGTATGTTACAGACTTCTTTTCCTGGGCTGCTTTCAGGATTTTCTCTTTGGACTAAGGCTTGTAAATTTTACTATTAGGTGACGGGGTGTGGGCCTATTCTTACTGATTTTGAGGGCCGTTCTCTGAACCTCCTGAATTTTGATGCTCGTTCCCTTTGCCATATTGGGGAAATTCTCCCCAATAATTCTCTCCAGTATACCTTCTGCTCCCCTCTCTTTCTTCTTCTTCTGGAATCCCAATTATTCTAATGTTGTTTCGTCTTATGGTGTCACTTATCTCTCGAATTCTCCCCTCGTGGTCCAGTAGCTGTTTGTCCCTCTTTTGCTCAGCTTCTTTATTCTCTGTCATTTAGTCTTCTATATTGCTAATTCCTTCTTCTGCCTCATTTATCCTATCAGTGAGAGACTCCATTTTTGATTGCACCTCATTAATACCTTTTTTGATTTCAACGTGGTTAGATTTTAGTTCTTTTATTTCTCCAGAAAGGGCTTTTATATCTCCAGAGGGGTTTCTCTAATATCTTCCATGCCTTTTTTGAGCCCGGCTAGAACCTTGAGAATTGTCATTCTGAACTCTAGATCTGACTTATTACCAATGTCTGTATTGATTAGGTCCCTAGCCTTCGGTACTGCCTCTTGTTCTTTTTTTTTTGTGGTGAATTTTTCTGCCTTGTCATTTTGTCCAGATAAGAGTATATAAAGGAGCAAGTAAAATACTAAAAGGGTGGCAACAACCCCAGGAAATTATGCTTTAACCAAATCAGAAGAGATCACAAATCATGAGGGGGGTTAAAGGGGATAAAAAGAGGTTCAGGAAGAAAGAAAGAAAAAAAAATGAAAGAAAGAAAAGAATTAAAAAAAGAAAATGAATAAAGAAAAGTATAAAAAAGAAAAAATATATATATTAGATAAACTAGTTAAAAAACATTAAAAAAGAAAAGGGTAAAAGTTACAAAATTTTTTAGCAGAAGAGAAAAAAAATAAAAAAAGAGAAAACAATTAAATTAACCGCAAGACTAAAGAATCATAAGGAGAATGCCATGAGTTCCGTGCTTTGCCTTCTCCTCCTCTGGAATTCTGCTGCTCTCCTTGGTATTGAAACTGCACTCCTTGGTAGGTGAACTTGGTCACGGCTGGATTTCTTGCTGATCTTCTGGGGGAGGGTCCTGGTGTAGTGATTCTCAAGTGTCTTTGCCCCAGGTGGAATTGCACCGCCCTTCAGGGGCTGGGCTGAGTAATCCGCTCGGGTTTGCTTTTAGGAGCTTTTGTTCCCTGAGCACTTTCCGCAGAGTTCCGGAGGACGGGAATACAAATGGTGGCCTCCTGGTCTCCGGCCCGGAGGAGCCGAGATCCTGGGGCCCCATATCTCAGTGTGCCCTCAGAGAACAGCGCCCAGTAACTCCCGTTCGCCTGACCTCCGGCCGCGCTCCGAGCTCACCGAGCCTGCGACCGGTTCAAGGTACCCCCGAGCTGTGATCTTACTGTTGGCTCTGTTTTTGTAGCCGGCTTCCCCGTTCTAATACCTGTAAGCTCTGCGACACTCAGACACCCCCGATCTTTCTGTGACCCGGCGGGACCTGAGGCCAGGGCTTCACCCCGGTTTAGTCTCTGTAGCGATGTCCCTCAGCGGAACAGACTTTTTAAAGTCCTGATTTTATGCTCTGTTGCTCCACTGCTTGCTGGGAGCCGGCCCCTCCCCCTGGGGTCTATCTTCCCGTCGCTTTGGATTCACTTCTCCGCCAGTCCTACCTTTCAGAAAGTGGTTGTTTTTCTGTTTCTAGAATTGCTGTTCCTCTTCTCTTCGATCTGCCGATGGATTTGTAGGTGTTTGCAATCTTTAGATAAGCTATCTAGCTGATCTCCTGCTAGCTGAAGTAGTCTCAGCCTGCTACTTCTCTGCCATCTTGACTCCCCCCGCCCCCAAGACCTCTTATATTTCAGTATGTTTGATCGATTAGGTAAAACTTTCAAGGTAGTATTTTCTTTCTTTTGAAGCACTGGAGACATTGTTTCACTTTTTTTCTTTCATTCAAAGTTGTTCAACAGAAGTCTGAATTCAGTATCAACTTTTCCTTTTGCAAAATGACTTCTTTTTCACTGCTCAGATACTTGAGAAATTCTTACGGTTTTTTTACTTGGAATTTCAGTAACTTAACCAAAATTTTTTTTTTTTATTTTAAATTCTGTTATCTCTCATAGTCACCTGCTATAAAAATTTCCTTTTAATTTGGAAATTCAATACTTATTCATTTGGGGAATTTTTCATATAGTTTTAGATATATTTTTAATGATATTGGTTGATTTTTCTTCTTTAAAAATACTAGTCATTCCTCCTTTATTTATTAAGATTTAATTTATTTATTTGATGGAGAGAGACACAGAGAGGGAACACAAGCAGGGGGAGTAGGAGAGGGAAAGAAGCAGGCTTCCCGTTGAGCAGACAGCCCGAGGTGGGGCTCCATCCTAGGACCCTGGGATCATGGGCCAAGGCAGAGGCTTAACCCTCTGAGCCACCCAGATGCCCCATATTATTATTTTTTTTAAAAGACTTTATTTATTTATTATCTGAGAGAGAGCATGAGCAGGAGGAAGGGGTAGAGGGAGAGGAAGAAGCAGGCTATTCACTGAGCAGGGAACCCAATGTGGAACTTGATCCCAGGACCCTAAGATCATGACCTGAGCTGAAGGCAGCCGCTTAACCCACTGAGCCACCCAGGTGCCCTAATACCAGTTATTCTTAGGTTAGACTGTCCTGTTTCCATGCCTGTTTTTTTCATTGTTATAATTATTTATATTTCCCACAGCATAGAACTGTGGGAAACAGGATTCCCTAGACTTCCACTTTCTTCTGATACTAGTGATGATGTTCAGGGCTTCTATGTTAGAGGGTTTCACCTTGACTATGCCAGTCTATGATACACAGAATATTCTAAGATATTCCAAGATATATGTAAACTTCTTTTCATTGTCTTTACCTGAAAGTTTATGCTACTTGATTTTGGTCCTAAAGGTTAATAACAACTCAATGAATCACATTTACTAACTAGTCTCAAAATGGTTTCTAACTCTTTAAGAAAATCTGTAGAGATACTTTATTACCTTCAAAGTTATAAAAGGCTACACTGTACTCTTCAGAGAAACTTTTAAAAATCTTTCTTCTTTAGAGAAAATTTTAAAAGCAGTTCAAAAAAACTCTGATGAATGATCCACACAGCCGGGGGAGGGGGGAAGTCGCAAGTATTTTCAGTGGAAAAACACTCATTTGGATATATGAATTCTACTGTCTGTATTCAACTCTGTTATAGTAGTTTATAATAATAATAGCATAGTATTAACACAGTGGCATACCTGAAGAAGTGCATTCTTTCTTCCTTCAGCAAATGTCTTCCTTTCCAATGATAATGTGTATGCAGTTACTCATGTCTGATATCCTGACACGATCCTAAACTTATCCTTTTCATTAGCCAGTTAGCCAACAAGCCACACTGACTTTTACTAGAAAACATTTCTATTATCCAACTTTTTTTTTCCATAATCATTGCCAACATAATCCAACTCCACACACTTAGTGAAAATCTTTAACTAAATTTATAAGCTTCTCAGCTGACACTGTTTAGACTATCTTTGCATTTTTATCATGCAGTTTCTCCTCCAAAAAGTCATGGTGGTACCCTAATTCCTTCTGCATTATATTTACATGCTTTTATTCAGTTTTCAAGAAGGTCTTTACACTGATGTTACTACCATACTTAAGTGAGTGGGAGAAGACTGTATACAATATTCCAGTGAATTCAAGATTTATTTTTGGTACTAATTTTCCCATGGAACTTTCTTTAAGGACTGCCTCAAACTGACCTTTCTCTAGTCTGGTTTACGACAGCACTCAATGATATAGTATTATACAACAGAGTCCTTCATTATTACTTCCATTAGTTGATCTTTTCTCTCCAACTAGTCTGCCTCTGCTATCAAGGACTTTGTCTTATTCATGTATGTATGCTTTTTCTTACAGCTCTAATAGTTAGCAGAGATTCAATGTCCTTCTTGAGATGAAAGGACATAACAAAAGAACTTCTAAAGCATTCTTTTCTAGTTCAAAGTCCTTCTACCACCAAACACTGCTATTCAACAGAGAGGAGAGAAGTGAAATACCTTGGAGGCATAGACTTCATATTGCTCTCTGGCTCTTCAAATACATTAGGACTTGCATCTGGTGTCACGGATATGTATGGGGCGGGTACAGATGTTGAACGTAGGTATCTCATTTCATCCTGGAATAGGTTGTCATCTTGATAGCCCACAAAGTTTTCATGATGATGCCTGCATTAAATCAAACCCAGTGACTTCAAGTATGACAGCACCATAGATACTTTTCATTTTTAATCTCGCTCATAAAAGTAAAAGCAGCACATGTAACTGTAAGGGTGAAATATTAAAACAATCATAGATATAAGTAGAAGGAAATAAAAGTGACAATTTCATACATAATTATTCCAGGTACTACAAATATTTCAAATCCAAAATTGAATTCCTTTTCTTTTATTTTGAGAACTTCTCTATCCCCTATTGTTTTGATGAGTGATCCCACCAACTATCCAGGTGCCTGGGCCAAAGTATCTTGGTGTTGTGGTAAGTCTAGTCCTCAACTATGACCAGTTATGACCACTCAGCCCTATGAATACTAGGTTTCCTCTCTTCTGACTCCCTGTCATCATTGCTTGGTTCAGGCTCATGTTTCTTGCATGGGCTATTGAAATACAGTCACCATTTTTGGTAGGAACATATGTAAGAATCAAATTTGAGAACGATTAGATCCATGAAATGTTCCATGGGGTTGGGTGGGTGTAGGTGTCCATTCCCCAGAAGGCTAAAAATATAAAATCAATATTATGGTACAGTGGCATTTTTTAAAACATGTTTTACAATTTGATTCTTTACTTTTCGAACTGGAACAGAGAGTTGTTAACCTAAGTCTACTAAGTGGTCTGACTTAAGCTAAAGATTTATTGCATTTGGCATACTAATGATCTCCACCTTGGTCTCAAATGCATTTAGTATCACATTCCATTTTGTTTCCTGCTTGTTTTATTAAAATAGTAAGTAGAAAACTAAAAAAAACCCCAAACTATATAATTCTGCTACAGAGAGGACAACATCATCAAAATGGAAATGTTGGTTGGTGAGCCATTCCTGCAGGCAATTTCCAGAAATCTTCATTTGACAACTGTTGAAAAGCAGTCTGAATTTGGTATATTAAAGTCTGTTTACAATGCCAGTGTACAGTGTATGGAAGTATAGGCTGTACAGCTCAAGTCCAATACAGGAAAATAGTATACTATTAACAGGTTTCCCTCACCTTCAGTTATACCCTTTATGAAGTTTCCATGTTTGAAGCAGAATGATCTTATAACTACAAATCAGTTTATGTATTTCCCTGTTTAATATTCCTTAACTGTTCTC
Organism: Mustela nigripes; assembly: GCF_022355385.1. Lineage (NCBI taxonomy): Eukaryota > Metazoa > Chordata > Mammalia > Carnivora > Mustelidae > Mustela > Mustela nigripes. The sequence goes on from NC_081571.1 coordinate 54,595,199, forward strand.
CCTGTGGGATAAAATCCAAACTTAGTATTGACTGCAGAGCCCCATATTATGTGGGCTTAGGTAACTACTTCTGGGGCATTTCCTATGTTTCTCCCAAAGGCCAATGCTTTCACCAGCCTCTGATTCCTTAAATGTGTAATGCTATTTCATGTGTGTCTTCACGCACGTGCCTTACTCTGTGAGGAACTGCTTTCCTCTACCACCTACTTGATTGATTCCTATTTATCTCTCAAGACTGCTAAAATGTCAGATCCTTTGGGAAACCTTTCCTGATTCCTTGGAAAGATAGGTACTCTCCATCCTTCAGGCTCTAACAGCATTCCATGCATACTTCTATCACAGAACTCCTCACAAAAACATTTTAAATGTTTCCTTTATGGGTCTGTCTTCCCACCAGAGTGTGGAACACCTGAATTGTATTATATTTATGTATTATGTACATACATATATACACACATATACATATTATGTATATGTACATATAAAATATATGTACATATAATGTATATGTACATATATGTATTATATTTATCTTGGTATCTTCAAGGTCTAGAACAAAGCTGGTTCCCAGCTAACTAACATTTAAATACTAACAGAATGAAACTTTAAAAAATGAAAGATTTCAATAGCAAATTTTTTTTTCCACTATAGTACTTCCACCTATTAATAGACTGAAGTCAACTTTCCAAAAACTAAAAGACAGCTATTGTCTTAGTTTCTAAGTCATTTTTGCACTAATAATACAAATTGATATAGCGTTTACATGTTTTTTAAAAATACCTACGACCACAAAGTGTGTACCCTACCAGACATATATTGGTCAAAACAACTCACAAAATACATTCCTGGAGGTCTTTTATTGTACACAAAAGGAATGTAGTGTGGGTATTCAGAGAATGATATTAATCAGCAATGGCTATTAATCCCAAGTGATTAAAAACAAACAACCACCAAGTTATATTACCTAGCTAATGTCTGCAGGTAGAGACAAGGCATTTTAACAGGAAGATCCTCAGAAATGCCCTCTTTCACGCTGGGAAGATGAGACTGAAATGGCTTTGCAGGATGGTAACAGAGAATGCTTGGCTCCGCTGCACTGCTCAGGGACAGCAGGAAGAGCGCGTTTGCTTTAATCACCTGGTGAGCTTCCATGGTGGGCAAGGCACGAGGAGTCTTGACTTGCACTGGCTTCCTCCTGGACTGCTTGACCTGGCAAAGAAAACTGTGCAGTGATCTCCTTCTACTTGGATTCAAATGTCAAATTTCTTAGCCTGGCTATTGTGAGTTCTAATAAAAATTACTGAATACTTACAGAACAATTTTAAAATAATAATAGTGATTACTAAAAATAACATTCACTTCATGCTTTTCCTGAACTGTCTGAAATTATTTTATTTTGGACACAAACTATCTCTTTCCTTCCCTTGGGAAAATTTAAATGTAATTATTTTTTAAAGGGTAAATAGTGTGCGCGTGTGTATGTGCATTATATGTTTGGAAAAATTTTAGTTAGGTGTGCCTCTAGTTCCCATAGACCTAAAACATAATTAAGGGTTTAAGACAAAGAGAGGAGAAAGTGGAAAAGGAAAAGGAGAAGGGAAAAGAGGGGAAGTTCAGAGAGATAAAGGTGAAGAGGGAAAGCTATGTACATGTATGGAGTAGTATACCATTAATAATAAAGAATTACATAGTAAATGTTTGTCAGTCAGGCATATGTGCCACAGGTTAGTTGTCTTGTATTATTTAAAGATATAATTTATTTTTGTAATTAAAAATAAAACAACTAACCTAGTACAATATTAAACTTGTATATTGTTCCTATTATAAGATAAGCTGATCTTTAATATCATTTCTGTGGAGTTATCTAATATTGCATGATGATAAAAAGGGATTTTTATAAGATTGATTCCTATAATTAACAGTATAGCCATAACAGAATAAAAAATACCTTCTCCCTCGCAGCAGCCTGTTTTTCACGGAGGTATTTTTCTCTACAGCGATCACATACCAGATACCAAGTGCTTCCTCCTATGCCGCCATCACCACAGTTACCAGCCCATCCTCCACAAAAATGTCCAATGCTATTGTAACCTTGTCCACCAGCATACCGGCCACAACCTTGAAACAAGCGCAAAAATACACTGTAAGTGTCCTTAACAATCCAATGCTTGACACTTGTACATGAATGACGATTTACCTTTGCAAAATAAGAAAAATACTGAAGCAAGTATCTGACTTTTTTTTTTCCAGGCTATTAGCTGTATCAGAAAACATGCTTGGCTAAAAAATAACCAGTTAAGTAATGCCTAAAATACCGGAGATACTCTATATAGTTAGGGAAAAAGAAATTTAAGATAGGGGTACATTTAGGTTTACTGACATATGCCAATAAAATTGGACAAAATATTCTGTAGGAATGGTTTATTTTAAGAAATCATGTATTTTACAGAACATTTCATGTATAATATGTAGAAAGAAAAAAAATTTAACCAAATTCATAATAGGTGAATTTTGGAATACTAATCAATTATTACAGAAATCCTTACATTTATCTAAAATATAGTCTTCTGGGCACCGGTGGCTCAGTTGGTTAAGAGACTGCCTTTGGCTCAGGTCATGATCCTGGAGTCCCAGGACTGAGTCAGCATTGGGCTCCCTGCTCAGCAGGGAGTCTGCTTCTCCCTCTGACCCTTCCCCTCTCTCATGCTCTCTCTCTCTCATATAAATAAATAAAATCTTAAAAAAAAAAAAACCATAAAATACAGTCTTCTGATTAAATAGTTGAGATGACTTCCATAGGAAAATGACCAGGGAAATCAGTATAGTCTAATTTAATTTGCAATTTTTAATAGGAAAACACTAAAATTGAAGGAGACCTAATACTGGAACCTCTCCTATGTATATGGACAGGTCATTATTTCTGTTGTGTTAGACACCTTAACAAAACCTTAACAACACCCTTTGGGTAACACACAACATTTTAAAAATGAACTATTTTAGAATATGATACATTAAGGTACCATTGTACTAGATTGCCTTACTACTCTAAGAATTTCTTTACCTATTTTCCACAAAACTGATGCTGATACACTTTAAACAGTTTCCCTTTACTTTAACATAATTTATAGAACAGCTCAACTTAGAAGTGACTAAGTTCCTTTTTTTTTTTTTTTTTTTTTTTTTTTTACACAAAGTACTTATAGATTCAATATTTTTACCTGGGTGAGCCTGTCGCATGTGATATGTCACTGGGTACGGATGGGATTCTCCACACAGCTCACAGATGGTATCTTTCTCTGGTCCTCCCACTGCCAGCTGGGCCATCTCACCAAACAAATTACCCCTGGGTCGAACTTCTGTCTTTTCCTTTTTCTTTTTGTCTTTTTTGGCCTTCTTATTTTCTTTTTCACACTCTTTCTTTTTAAGGACTGCACAAGAACCAGGACTTGGAAAAATCATATTCTGGGAAGCTGCTTTGATAGTAGCCAGAGAGATGTCTTCCCAAAATGCCACTAAATGTTGTAAAGTTAAGGGAAGAGGAGATTTGGACTTCACTGGGTGGTGCATGGACATTTCAAAAGTGGCTTCGGTTTTCCCATCCTCACATTTTTCATGTAGAGGTGGTTCTTTAAGCATAGACAACACCTTATTTTTGTTGATACTACCCATTTTAGATATATCTGGTCCATGAGGTGCAATATTAAACATATTCAGTGCAGATGATATCTCCAATGAATGTCTATTTTTTAATTTGGTTTCCTTTTCTTCTGTAGGCTGTTGGCTGTTTAAACTATTTCTTATAGGAGCATGTTCTTTGGAAAGTTCAGGATTAAACTTTAAGAAAGACGAACAGGCCATTGCATCATGGACTATGCCTTCATGCCACAGAAAAGAGGCAAAGACTGCTCTGGCACACTCAGCTACAGAAGGGGACATGGCTTGCTTGGCTGGCTCTAAAGGTTTGGATCCATCTCCTTTAAAGAGAAAGCTAGATTTTTCCTTTTTGGGCCTGGTGTGCCTATTAGCACATTTTCTACTTATTTTGGGGGATGCTCTCATTTCCTGTTCATCTTTCAGTGGTGCTTTTCCTATGCTGAAATGAACTTTATTGGAACTTTCATCGATACTCTTAAATTCACTGCTTTCATCACAGGTGCTATCTGTTAGACTATTTGTTTTCAAAGTACTTGAAGTGCAGACCTCAACCACTTCACTGTGAAGGTTTTCTTGTACCACATGGGGAGAAGGAGCTCTATTTTCGGATCCAGGGGAATCTTTAGAATCCTTTGGTACCGGTTTTGGTTTTGGCGATGTTGATCGTCCCCTTAATGGTTCTGTGAGGGGCATTTTCTTCTTGCGAAGGGTATCTGGGTCAAGTGTGTAAGAGTCTGATTTAGAACGTTCCCGAGGAGGATCAAGTTTAGTTTTAACAGGAGCAGTGCTTTTTTGAGGTAGATTTTTATCATGTGGTGAGGAGGAGCGTGGAGAACTAGCACCAGAAGGGCTAGACCTATTGGCTGGGAGAGTCTTTGGCTTAGGAGATGATGACCGAGAACCTGGTCCTGGGGATTCAGCTCTAAAGCTAGAAGACATCCTCCCATCAGATTTTAGTGTCTGCAAGGTGTTATGGTTGGGGGACAAGGACCTACTATGAGAGTCCGACCTCAACTTTGCAGCATCGGATTTCAACATCAGGGATTCACTAGCTGATAAGCCTTCTGTACCCCTTGGCTTCTTCTGATCAGCAGTAGTCCGGCTCATACGTCCATCAGGTTTAAGTGATCTGCTGTGTTTAGAGGGCAGTTCTGATTTTCCTGGTGTAGAGACTGGTCTAGAAGATGTTGAGATAGTTCCCCGGTCACCTGTATGGTCCATTTTATAGTGAAACTTGTTAATAAAACTATAACTTACTGACAATATAACCACTAAATAATTGAATAAAAACACAGCTAAAAAATGTATATTGTCATAGACAAAAATACTTAAAGAATAAGGAAAAAAGGGAAATATTTCTTGTAAAATTTCTATTGCATCATTACACAACCATTTCCACCAAAAACTATTTTCATGGATGCATAACAGACTGAACAAATACCACCTACGCATCAGTATGAATTATCCCTGATACCTCAATCTCAGCCCTAGTACAATTTTTCATTAGAATTTGAATGCAGGGGAAGACTAGAAAGAAAAACCATAACTATTTTCTGAATAATAAATTAAAACCGATGTATTTTAAAGTATAAAGTAGTTGAGCTAAATTTCCAGTAGAGTCGTACCTCACATCATTATTAGGGTAATGGTAAAGGTCATACTGAATTAGGAAGCTGGATCTATATATAGATACACTTATTATTCTCAAGTACACAAATAGATACAATTAGGCCGATAAGAGCTGCTTAGGAAACACTAGTGATTGGATTAGAATTTATAATTAATATATGAATGCCTGAAAGTTAATATTTAATTACATGTAATTCAGGCAGTCTATTGTTTATAAACAGACTGTATTCTAAAAGTTTATTAAGTTCACTAAGTTTAGCTGGTTAGAACTTAGAGCTTGTGTCTTCCTAGAAAAAAAATGGTGGGATCCTGAGAGTTAGTAGTACAAGTCTGAATCATGGGGCCCTGAAATAAGGAGTCAAGAAAATGACAGAAAAAAGGGGATTAAAAAAAAAAAAAAGTCTCTCTTTGCCAGGCAGAGCACTAGTTGTTTCTATAGGGACACCACTATTCTTGGCGTCCTGGCTTTCAGGCAGTGCCTCTCCTTCCTCATGTTCTCCTTTGAGGCCTTAGAGCCAGGCTGTCTTTGTCACAGGTAATAAGGGTCAATCTAGAACATTACTTTTCTTCCATAAAATAAAAACTTCTACCTTTAATGCACATAAAATTAGTTGTAAGGAGAAAAACAATCTGATTAAAGTGATTCAAGTGGTATTAAAGACTAAAAACTCATAAATCTTGCTAGAAGTATTTATATTTTTTGAAAAAGGGTATATGGTAAATTGAGATGGATCTCTTAACTGGTTATATTACAGGTATTTCTCTCTCTCTCTCTCTTTTTTTTTTTTAAAAAGGGATGCAAACAAATTTGGATAATGTAGGAAATATTTTTTGGCTGGCCTGTATGTGTGTGTGTGGGCATGTGCAAGTGCACACAGGTGTTTGTAGCCAATACTCTAGTTGTCTAAATATCAAGATAATATTGCCATAGAATTTGCCCTCCTAATGGAAGGTCCAGAAGGACAAGTATCTTTGTCTGCTATTTTTCAGTGATATAATGTCAACAATGGGTCATGGAATATAGCATGTGCTCAATAAATACTTTTTTCTTCTGTTATTCCCAAATTTCACATTCCCTGAAAATCCACTTTTTATAATGATGACTCCCAAGGCCACAGGGCAGAGGTAACTATAGCCACTATGGAATAAGGGTCAGATGCTGGCAAGTCTTGTAATGTAGAAAAATAATGAAGTATGGCAGATAGCCTCTCCAGAACATATTAATGAATGGAGCAGTTATTTAACTGTGAAACACCAATGTCAAGAATAATTATTCTCACTCTTTGAATAAGAAAAATACACTAAACATAATGTTCTTCAGTTCCTACAGTTCTTTAGCATTCTATCATGAATTTCATTTATCATATGTAGTATGTATTCTCTGCATAAAGATAGTATAAGAGACAAGGCTAAATTGAGGGAAAAGTTGTGAAAAAAAATTACATTATAAAAAAATTCTAGACACTGATGCTACCTTGTAGAGCACAGATAAAAAAGATGTAAAATCTGACAAGTAAGTGCTCTCAAACTGTACAAAGGTAGTTTAGCAAACTGCTGCTCAAATTACTGATCTAGTAATGGGTCCATAGAGCAAATTTTATAAATAAACTCTATTTGGTAGAATTAAATATCAACCTAGTTCTTTCCACTAATTTTCCATGTGTGATGTTTGGAGTACTAATTTCTGTTACTAATTTGATATCCTGAAGTGCTATCATCATCACATTTACTTCAGAAACTGAACAATATGTAACAGTAAAACTAGACAATTAAGTAAACAGTAAATCTTTTATGTTTGCCAGTCCTTTCTCTAAGAGATCAATTCATGAATCGAAACAGGTATGCTTTCTAAATCAATGGTGTGCAATTCCTCATAAAGGGAGATCTCTGTGGTTGGCTGAATAACGGAATCTTACAAATAACAGGAACACCACTTGTCATATGCTAGCAATAAATGTTTGCTATGTAGAGAAGGTCAGAGAGTACAGGCGCCTGTACAGTTCATCTCTTTGCCTCTAGCAGTGATGAATATTTTCTCAAGATCTGTAAGTGGCCAAAGCTGAATACCTTTTGGGAGTCTGAGTTTATAAATAATGCAGAATTATTTCTTCCTGAACTGTTAATTGCCAAATTATAAATAAATCCTTTTGACAAATTTACTTTTCCAAAACACATTACATATATTTTTAAAAAAGAATGTCATGTTTGCTAAGTATGATAGGCCCATATGCTAACTAATTGATGTTTTTCTTCTTCATTTGGGTTTAAAAAGTTTTGGAGCATGTAGTAAGTATTAGGAAAAACTGTCATTTGTAGCTGCTTGAAATATCAGTACATATAAAAAAGATCAATAAATATAAATAAAGTATTTAGAACATCCATAATACTTTCACATTCATCACTTAATTTAGTTTAATCATTGTATTTATCGTATGTAAGTTTAAGTGATAGTAGGCAAAAACTGTCTAGTCTCAATGCAATTCTGAAGAAAAAATAATACAGGGCGGGATGGAAATTTAGTACATTCAAATAAATCAGTAAACATGTTAAACGTTACATATTCATTCACCAATGACCTGTATAATTCTTTCATGCCAAAAGCATAAATGATCAGGTTATGTGATACTACACTATAATTAACATACCATAATATAATACTATATTGTGCTATGCCATACTATGTATCAGGTTATACAACTCTATATACCGTACAGATCAGGTTCTACAATACTATTTACTATCCTATAGGAATATATAGTATCACTGTGAACTGTAAAAATGAGGAATGTAAAAACGTTTTACTGATTTCTAAGAAAAAGGAGAATTACTTGAAAGACTTATGTAATATGTTAACTACTGGTACAAAAATAATTTGATAAAATTTTCTTAAAACACAGGATTTTAAGTTTAATTAAATATTACTTTAAGACAAAAAAAAGTGTAGGCATCTATAGTCCTATAAAAGACCAAAAGCATATTTTTAAACTATCTGAAATTTTATCAGTTGTCATAGTAGTTTGAATATTTCTAAATTTAAAATTTTAAAACTAACTAAGAAAATGCTACAAAGACGACTTAATGACAGATGGGACATGTAGGTTTAGACCTATGTATCTATGTATGTATATCTATCCTGATAACTAAGTTAAACTAAAAAACTTTAACTTAATTTTCGAAGAAGAAACTAAAACAGGAAAACGATTTAACATTCTGTAGCAATAAAATAAGTTTAAGGCTAAACCTGCCACCTGAGATACTACATTCTTACAGATCACAACATCCTTTATGCCTTATACAAATATACCATCTGTTCTGATGATACTGACTTAACAATTTCCCAAATCAGGGACTTCTTTCAATATCTCTATTTTGTTTTTGTTTGTTTTTCCTATTTTGTTTTTTTAAGACCTTACAGAGGTCTGATATTAAGTAAAAGTAATACTTAACCTATAAATATAATTAACATGCATATCAACAGGATAATTAACAATATATTATTGAATAAATACAACATAAATTGCCCCCAAATACCAAATTTTAAATAAAATGATAAACTTTAATCTTTAAAAATGGAATGGAATGGAAATGACTGAGGTGAACTAATAAAACTTTATTGAAACCTCCTATGTTCACTACGAATGGCCCATCCGTGAATGCACGCATACCCACCCTTGAGTTTGTGAGACAGAGATGAGAGAGCAGAGGCAGGCCCAGCTACACCATAAGTTTTGTAAATGCGCTCGCGAGAAGCAAGGTTGTGAGATGGAGATTCTATAGTGGAAAACATTGGCAAAGAAGCAGCACAGATTCAATGGAAAAAAAAATTCAGCAGAGAACACAAGCAGAAACAAAGCATTTCAAATGGTATGCACAATCACCTTAGTAAAAAGTTTGTATTTTGCTAAATTTTCCAATAGGTTTATATTTCTCTAAAATTAAAATGGAAAACAAAGACCAAATTGATTTAAATTAATTAAGATAGCTCCAAATGCATTAAAAGTTAAGGCTCATTTCTCTCATAAACCAAATTTGAACATTCCTTTTTAGACTAATATTTCTTTAACTCATTTTTCTTGTCTTTGGTGCTCACTTACTTATAAATAAAAGTTTATAAGTAAATTTTTTTCTTTTGTAAATAGTGGGAGATACAGAAATATTACTTACAGTTTAGCATACTACTGTTGCCTAGTTTTCTATATGGACACATGACTATGACTTTTCCAGTATGTATGGAAACATTTAGGGTTGACTACTTTTCTGAATCCACCTTTGGTGGGAAATGTTAGTGCTACTCCCAATATTTAGTATTTGTTCTATATAGCCTATTACTGAGATACCAAATTTTGTTTATAAAAAGTTTTGCAACACAAAGCAAAGCAAATTTACAAGTCACTGAAAAATGTTAGACACATTAATGATTTATCATGCAGAAAACGAAGTACTTAAAATTATCTTTTTTTCCAAATAACAGAACTTCTGAATTATAATCTTTTAAAAGGAGTATCTTAAAAAACCTTCTATCTAAATCTGAAAAAAAAAAGTATTTCATTTAAAATTTTAACACACAGCAATGAAAATAAATGTAATCCATTGAGCTAAAATAAATTCAGGCAGTAAGGAGATAACTTTATTATTGAAACAAAAATTGGATACAACATACACTTTTCTCAAAACAGAAAAAGTAATAGTTGACTGACTTATTAGCATGGCCAAGATTAAAGATGAACTACTCATAAGCCAAGAAGTCCTTCCATGCAAGGTATGGACTATGAATTACATGTCAGACACTGTTCTAGGAACTGAAGATAAAACAATGAACAGAAATAAAGTCGATGCTCTTATAGAGTTTATTTATCTTCAGGTAAAAGGAGAGGCAACAAACAAATATATACTAGCTCAAGTGGTGACGAATTTGGGAGCCACAAGCATGCAGATGCTGAGTGACATTCCATGCCTGGAGAGGACCAGTTAGGGATGGCGTCCAGAAGAGAAAAAGCCCTGGGACATTCCTAGGAAGACACAACAGAGGAGGATGCAGAAAAGAGAAATGAACAGTCAATGAGGTAGGAAACATCCAGCAGAAGATATTTCAGGGAAAAAAAAGAGGGATCAACTCTGTCACACACTCCTGGACAGAGTACCAGAGATCTTAGTACTGACGAGCAAAAGTGACTAGTAATTTCTGTGAATAAGGATGACTGCAAGGACCTCTTGCAGTGGTTCAAGAGAGAAAGGCAGGAATGCATGGAGAGGCGGGGCATACATGCCCTCAAATCATTTTCATCTAAGTTTAAAAAAAATAGTAATTTTTAATGTTTTTGAGCACCTTCTTTATGAAATCTATAAAACCTCAAAGGTACCAAGCACTGCGAAAGGAGTTCTTCTGCTATTTAAATCTCATGTAATACAAAGTCTGAACCCGTCTCTGAAAATATCCATTAGGAGGGTACTAGTTTTTGGCTAGAAGAGTTAATTCAAGGAAAATTCAAACTACAAATTTAAGGACACAGTCTTTTTTTTTTTTTTTTTTAAAGATTTTATTTATTTCTTTATTTATCAGAAAGAGAGAGAGAGAAAGCACACAAGCAGGCAAAGAGGCAGGTGGAGGCAGAGAGAGGCAGGCTCCCTGCCGAGCAAGGAGCCCAATGGAGGACTCGATCGCAGGATCCTGGGATCATGACCTGAGCTGAAGGCAGTGGCTTAACCCACTGAGCCCCCCAGGTGTCCCTAAGGATACAGTCTTGTGGCTTGCTTGCTAAAATCTATGAAGACAGGGTTTAGCAGGAGGACACCGGAGAAGAAATCAGAATACTATCTTAATTGGAAGCACCCATAAACATAAATGTGAAAAATAAGGCAATTTGTAGGGTAAGGTGTTAGAGGTTTAAGGACAAACTCCTGGAAAAGGGTTTGAAGTCAAAATTGCTTTGAAGTCTTTTCAATATGTTACAAAGCCTAGAGATATTGAATTCCTAGCTATGATTCAAGTGAATAAGAAGAAACATTTTTTGGAAGTCTTAAATGCCTAAAGAAATTAAGCTGTGACTACACACTTGTTCTATGCATCTAATTTTCACAAAATTAGCTCATATTTGAAAACAGTTTGTTACAATTTTTAAAAAAGATTTGTATTTTTCAATTTAAGAAGAGAAATAATCCTTAAGACATACATTGATAACTTTATACAAAAGAAAAAAAGTTAATCAACTTTCAGGCAATTTGTTAGAAACTAAATAATCATGTTCTTTTAAAAATCTCACTTTTTAGGCAAAACACCTAATTATTAAATTTGCCTCTGTGGAATTCTGATTATTTTGGGTGCAACATACAGTTCACTAAAAAGAGTATTAAAAGCAGGATTAAAAAACAGGATTAAAAAACAGGATTAAAAAACAGGATTTTTCTCCAGTACTCATATGAAGTCTATGCTGTGTGTTTGGTATAAAATATCCCTTTATTAACAATATGGTTCTTAATATGTCATTTATTCTTAGTTTTCTAAGTCTAAGTCTTTTTTTTTTTTAAAGATTTTATTTATTTATTTGACAGAGAAATCACAAGTAGGCAGAGAGGCAGGCAGAGAGAGAGAGAGAGAGGAGGAAGCAGGCTCCCTGCTGAGCAAAGAGCCCGCACCCTCTAAGTCTAAGTCTTAGAATAAAACTTATTCTAAGTTTTCTTAGTCTATGTTGTGTGTTTGGTATAAAATATCCCTTTATTAACAATATGGTTCTTAATATGTCATTTATTCTTAGTTTTCTTTGTTTTGGATCCCAACTATTAAGTTCCCTGGGGAACTTCGTTCATTTTCACATCACAGGAACTCTGAGTTCACTGTAAACTGTACTTAAAAAAATTACTCCCTAGGTATTGATAAGAAAAAAAAAAAACAGTATAACTTTCATTTTTAATAGGAAAGCATTCTTGTTTCAGTTTAACAAGGACAAAATGTGGTTCTGCTGTGAATTTTAGAACCCTGACCTTTGTCACTGGGAACATAAACTGGAAGAATCGAAGAATATGTCACCATCTAGTGGCAGCACACAAAACTGCAGTTCTGGGATTTAAAAAGTAGCATATACTTCTTTTCATTGTTAAGTCAACAATTAAGCAATGATTAGAAATGTTAGACGGAATATTAGAAACAACACTATGTTGAAAATACATTACATATAAGAGGTCAGGTGTCTAATCATATCGCCTATGTCACTATCCCTGACACTCTGATAGGAGAAATAATATTGATGGAATTTTTTCCACTTAACATCCATCTTGTAGAAGGCTACAAATAACTGGCAGAAATAATCTTCAGCACCTATTTCTCCTCCTTTTCTAGTTCTCAATCTTAAAAAGACTTGGATTGGATTTGATAGTCTCAATAAAATTACTAAATGTAATCCTAACATAGATATTTGAAAGTATTTGAGGACATTTTATAAATAAATCTATGTCAATGCTCAAATTTCACTATTCTGTCCATTCTTATACAACCTACATTGATGTGTGTGTATATATATGTTTTAAAATATAAGAAAGAAATCTAATTCTATAGATCCTTCATAAGCAATGATCATAAAATTTCACTGAGCTTATTATGGTAGAACGACAGGGACAGTGCTCCTGACTTTCTTCACCTGATTTAAATCCCAGTACTGTACATTTGTATTCTGCTCTGAATAGAACTTCAGATATTTTTGACAGTATGGATGCCTTCCACAGACAGAAAATGGTTAAGTTTAACTTGATATTCTGGAAACTATTTTAAAATTATCTATTTTAAAAAATATAAAAAAAAACTACTTTATTGGTTCTTGAGACATTATATAAATTAAACATTTAAAATGGTCAAAAGATGTGAGTAATTGAACAATATGCAGATAAAAAATTAGTGTAATTAAGTATAACAATTATTCTTACTTCTGTCTATTAATAGTTTGGAGGATTTAAAAGAAGGTGATAGTAATAATTACATACTCTTAGCTAGCAGCCGCCTGGACTGACAGTTTTAGATGCAATATCACTGCATGATCAGTAAATCTAGAATACTAGTAAATGTAGGAGGAAAAAAACTGAATTAAGTGAATGCTAAAGTGAATGCTAAAATCTATTCATTAAATGAATTATAAAATAATGAAATCTAGAACAAAATTTCCAACTGAAAGATAAAACAGAAATAAGTTTTTCATTAAAATGTAACACTAACCTAAATGAAAAGAAAGTTGTAAGAAAGATGGATGACCCCTAGGATAACCCCTAAAACACAATCTGTCTCTAAGTAACTTCGAGACATAACTGCACCTGCATAAAACATATTCACAGCATATTACTGAATAAATAGTAAATTCCAAGTAACTATGGTTAAGGGATATAACATTAGGGAAAAGTGTATCATTTCAGAGTTTTTGATGGCTGAGATAGGAAAATGCTGAGAAAATTTGATGTGTATGTATCCTGGGCCTTAGAAAGAATAACTTCAAAAAACTCCATGAAAAGGTTAAGTATTACTCCTTAAGCAATAATGTGAGGTGCAAGAGAGCTGGGAATGCTCTCAAAAATAAAAATCTGGCTCTCCACAAACTTCTTACTAACTGTAAGGTGAAAAGTGGTAACTATTCATCAGAGAAATCAGACACTTTGTTCTGGTTCAAAACAGGAGGATACAACAAATGTAGAACAAAGACAGCTAAAACTGAAACCAAAACAAAAAGGTTTTTAGAGAAGATACTTATGTTTGAAGAAAGAAGAAAAGAGGAGAACATAAATTCAAGGTTCCATCTGTGCCACAGCTTCATGGTAGGCAGGTAAGCAAATGGGACAAATTTTGTGGTATGATTACAATCCAGGATAGAAAGGACTTCTCAGTCTTGGAAACAAAGCTGGCATTTATACACTACCATTCACAGTAATATCTGAAAATAGTGTTACTACATGAAGAATCAATCTCAAGAAAAATAAAAGTTATGCTGTAAAATGTACACTGAAGACTAGCTAGGAAACCTTAACTGTTTCTTTCCAAATTCTTTCTTGCCACTCCTTCCACACTGAGAATAAAACTGCTCTCTCTCTCAGGCTATGATTTCTTCTAAGCTTCCCTGGAGCTTAAGATATGTTAAGTGCTTGCATCAAAAGGCAATAGTGAAAAAAAAAAAAAAAAAAAGGCAATAGTGATACCAGCAGATAACACGCATGGGGCACCCCACTTATGGCAGGGTAAACAGGGCTCAGATGTGTCAGTTACCTAACTATATAAAGCTAGTATGTGGCTGGAGGGGAAATTTGAGTTTTAGGTCTTTCCATCACTTCATCTCTGTAAGTTAAATAAACACAGTGTTGGTATATATTTATATTCTCAAATGTAAATAAATATGCATGCAGATACTCAAGTGGACCTTTTAAGTCACATTTAACAAATTTTGGTTTCATTTAAGAATGTGACATACAGGTGTAACAGAAAAACTCTTGTTGCAAGGTAACCTTGAGGTTTCCTATCTAGGCTTGAAAGTCCTGTCAAAATAACAGATAACATAACAAATAATGACAAAATAACATATGTTACATGTTTAAAATGTCTGGGAGAATACTAAATTGTCTTCATTATAATTTTTTCTACAAGAAAAATAAATACAAACTACGTAGCATCCTGTATAGTAGATATAAACGCCCATGTTAAACACAGTCATTTGGGATAGTTTCTCAGTTGGAGGATCGTGCTTAAGTATACTCAGAATTATTATAACTCTGTATATTAGGCATCATATAGGCATTATAGCGTTTTATTTATTTATAGTGGTTTTAATTAGTACTGAAATATTTTTCCTCTTCTTTGAAGATGTACTCTGAGTAAAAACTGGAATATCTAGCGTGAAATAACAAGAACTACATGATCTTAAATTCATGTTTTACACTGAAGAAAGTGATCATCTTAGGCATTTATACTCAATAAAAATTCCTTCAATGCCTATGATGTATGAGACCTGGGCAGGGGCTATGGAACAGAAAATGATGCTTTCAAAAGGAAGGAGTAAAGAGTGAAAAAAGTAAGCGGTATGATATTCTTATAGAAATCAGGCAGAGATATCATTTTCCACCTCAGTTCACTAGACCCTCATTGCAAAATTGTTTACCAATTCTAAAAACTCCATAAATAATCTGAAATAAAAAAGTAAATTACAGAACAGTAAAGAAAAAGCTTACATGCACACTTTTCTCTCTCATGCCTATCTACACATAAGGGAAATTTGTAATTTTTTCTGTAATCATTCTATTTCACTACAATAACAGTTGAAAAAATTTGTGTGTATATATAATTTTGTTAATTTAAAAAAATTACCAAATTAATTTAATGTACTAGGATAAATACCAATTCCAAGATTAATGAAAAACTACACCTCAGGAATAAAACAACCTAAAGAATTACTGATAACACTCACAGAAATTCTAGGTAAAGTTAACATGTGGGTCAGTTTAATGTGTGTCTACGTAGAGCTTGTCTACTTAACTGGGAACCTGAGTTATGACATTTAGGAAATCTTTTTTTCCTTTCCAACTATTCTGCACTCTTAAAATTAAACTATAAAACAAACAAACTAATAAAACAAAACAAACAAAATACTCTAGATAAAACAAATGTAATCAGAAATTTTAAAAACACATATTGGGGCACCTGGGTGACACAGTTGGTTAAAGTGTCTGACTCCTGGTTTCGGCTCAGGTCATGATCTCAGGGTTGTGAGACTGAGCCCTGTGTCAGGCAGTGAATTCAGTATGGAGTCTGAGTTTCTCTCTCCCTCTGCATCTCCCCCACACCCACCACCCTGCTCCTGCTTGCTCTTTCTCAAATAAATAAATCTTAAAAAAAAAAAAAAAAAACCCCACACATATTAAAGGCCAGTTTTGGCAGTATTACTTATCAGTACACAAAGGTGAATATTTAAAACATGGCACTTGTAGTCAGTAGGACTGGCCTCACATTCTGGCTCTACCATTTTACTGTACGTGTTTCTAGGGAAAATCATTCATTCTAAGCTTCTGTTTCTTTGATGGTGATATTACCTTAAATGAGGATGTATTAAAGTGCTTAAACATAGTGTTTAGTACATAGTGGTGACTAACAGTATAAGCAAAAATTAGTAAATATACGTTTTATTTTCGTATCATAAAAGTGTAAGACAAAAATGAGTCTCATATTACTAATTAGTAATGGGAAATTCAGTATGTAGCCATCTTCTAAAGCAAGGTGAACTGCTGGTGTGACAGACAGCAATGACGTTCAGGAAAGAATACCCTGCTCAGGTAGTCTTAACAATCAGCACTCTGCCACATTTAATTGTCTTAACATAATGTGATTAAGACCATTGTAATTTATTTCCAAAACATTAAAACTATTTTTACATTCCGCACTGTTTTTAGTCTTGCTTGAAATTAAGAATTCTGGTTTCTAGAATTTGGAAATCAAACTTCAATGATATTCTGATGATACTAAGAAGTTTAGAAGAAAGATTTAAGTAATCCTCATTGTTGGAGTACAGGCAAGCAATGATTCAGAACATTGGTAACTGAGATGTGTCTAGGACACGATTTCAAATTTGCTCCAAGATGGTAAAGGAAGAAGTGGTACTAATAACATCTAGACACAAAAGGCACAAAATTACTTTGATACAGTGTCAGTTGGAAGCCCATTATCCTTTGGGAGAGACAAATCTAATTTTATTATGGTTGTTATATTTTGAAATATTTCATTAAATAATTTCATTAAACTTGCCTAATATATAGTAAAATCCTAGAGAAGTTTATACTCCTATAAACTCTAACATAGAAAATAATATCATAATGAGTAACATCATTTGCATGAAGTGGGACTTTCATAAATATCTCATTCAGTGAGCATGCCTACATATTGTATAGCTGATATATGAACTGAAGGCCAAAAAGAACATATTGTTGTCATACTGCAAGAAGCTTTGAGAATTTTATGTGGAAGCCTCAGGAGGTCATTAAGAAAAAAGAACACTCCATTAAGAGTAATTTGTTTGGGTCTATTTTACAGATCAATGTGAGTTACTATCCTGGAGGAAGGGCAAAAGCAATCCCAGAAGGCAGAGCTAAAATCAAACGACCACTTTAACATAGTAGGAAAAAGAAAAACAACAACAAAAAAATAAAAAGCAAGAGAAGAAACAATAATTTGAGAAAATCTGGAAACCTAAAATTGCTACACATTTCACAGATACCAAATTCACTTAAGAAACAAACAAACCAGTACCACCTCTCCTCCACCCACTTGTACAGTGAAATAGGTTTATTCTTTTGGGGCATCTCTAAGTAATAAAGATCCAGTGTAAAACAATGAAAGTTATCTCTATAACTGATGCTTAGCATAGTCATGCATATTGTAAAAGAAGAACTTAAATAAAATAGTTTTTTCTTAACATGCTTTAGCATATGTATTTGCTTATGTTGGAATTAGAATAGAGAGCATAATAGTCAGACTGCAGTAACTATACTTAATAAAAAATGAGTGATTAAAAAACAAATGTCTTAGCTGCAGAATGTCTTAGCTCAAAATAGCTTAAATGCTTCAAAAATGTGGGAAGGGATAACATCCTCATAAAATAAAACCAGTCAAGTGAGTTGATAAATAATCAGTAACTGATAAACAACTTGGAACAAAGCTTCAGAAATGGCTTCATGAGGCATGTAAGGCTGACAGACTTACTCTGAAGCTGAGG
This sequence comes from Mustela nigripes, assembly GCF_022355385.1. Lineage (NCBI taxonomy): Eukaryota > Metazoa > Chordata > Mammalia > Carnivora > Mustelidae > Mustela > Mustela nigripes. The sequence goes on from NC_081571.1 coordinate 54,613,207, forward strand.
CTGCTGGAAGGAAAGGGGCTGTCCGAACACAAATGGGCTGTGGACTAGGGAAGAGGGAGGTTTTGCAGCTTGATCAAAGATGGAAGGAGCTGGGAGATTGGGCCGTGACTGAATGGAATTCAATATGGCACTCAGTTGGTCACCTGCAGTGGGCAAAACAGTCAAAACTACAACTTGTTATTAATTAACATCCAAAATGGCAAAGAATATGGTGCTTTATGACATTCAAATAAAGTTAGACACTAAATAAAACTATGCCAATTCAGAAATGAGTGGAAACTGGTGTTGATTATCTTCAAGTTAGGGACAAAATGTTGCATGTTGTTTTAATACTCTTATGTAACAGCCCACCTACAAAAAAAATTTTATGTAAATTCATATACAACGTTGAGCAGCAGCATGGAAGAATTCAGAGTCCATGAAGAATCTATGACAGATAAGTTGACTCAGTATCATACCAGTGTAAATGAAGATCTAAGTAAACAAAGTCTTCTACATAATACCTAACAAATAACTAAATAACCCTGCCTCATATGCATTACATGACATGCAGAAGATAAGCAAATATGAAAAGGTTTTTAAGTAAATGTAGAACTGAAGGGAGGCAAAGCCTATGTTATTAACTTAATATATTTACATTTAGTTAATATATTAATATTTTCATTAAGTTGTTCCTGCCAAAGAAATTATGCTTCTTAAAAGCATGAACTCCTTTGCTTGGATGAATAATATAAAAATCTGTAAGACCTACAAGATAAAAAGGAGTATGAGCTATCTAATTTGAATAGTAGCTCAAATGTGAATTCTGACATTTTTCCTTAAAATTAAATGCAAAGGACTTTAACAGATAAATATTTTAAAAAATATGAAACAATATAATTAGATGGATGATCCTTATAAGATTATGCATATTAAATAGTTTGTATGATGCTGAAAAAGAGAAGAAGAAAAAAACATCTAGAATAGTTGATGCAGAAATTGGAAAACAGTACCTTTCCAATCCCTAAATATAATAAAGTTTTTAAAGTGAAAACTTTAAATGAAGCAGCAAAAAGCAAGAGTTATATGGAAAGAACTATGTATACAGCTACATGTCTACTTTTCAAAAACTTAACGCTGAACATTACAGAAAGGATTTTAGAGATTATGAAGAATTTTTTACAATTAAGAATAAAGAATTTTTGCAAAAAACAATTTCTTGAACTTCGACAGTCTAAAAATTTAAAGAAAATGGGAACTACTGTTAAAGGTAAGTTCATAAACAAAGGTTAGATATATCTAATTAGATTTAAGTTTCTTAATACTACTTTGCACCATCTAAATATTTAAAAAGCACATAAACAAGTACATGATATTTCTGAATATTAGCAGAATCACACTTTTAAAAAGTAATATTTTATTATTTCTACTTAACAAATTTTCTCAGCAATGTCTGTCTCTTAAAAGTTGATTTATATATCTATGATGTTTTATAATATTTTAAAGACTGATTTAAAGTGATAGCCACCAGTACAATTTAGACATTACAGCATACAATTTGAAATAAATGTGGCTTTAAAACAGATTATTAACAAAGCATAGTAGCGGTAAGTAAATGCTGAGATTTTAATTTAAGAATCGACAATGGGAGAGAGAAAGGGACATGAAGAAAAAACCACCAAGCATTTACCCTACTTAAATATGAAGATCTAGCTCAAGTTAGTTGAAATCTGACCTACCAAAACTAAGCAAGCAGGTATCCCCAAGCCTGAAGGATAGACCAACATAACAGAATAGGAAAAGCCAAAAAGAAATCCTGACACTAGGCTTCCTTCCTATGAATACTTTGTGGAAAGAAATAAAGGTATCCAACAAAATGTAGTTTTGTTCTAAATTGAGCATTTCCTTTACACTGATGTCATTTTGCATCTTGTTGACTATTGCATTATTTCACTTGCTCTGCAAGTCAGGTCTAATGACACTGTTTTTATTCCTTGACATCAAATCCTACGAATTAGTGTAAACAACATTTTTTTTTAATATATATATATATTTTTTAATATTTTATTTTTTATAAACATGTATTTTTATCCCCAGGGGTACAGGTCTGTGAATCACCAGGTTTAGTGTAAACAACATTTTAAAATAAAATTATTTCCACAAAGGCTATCTTCTCCCTCCTACCATCATCGAACAAGTAGCAAGTAGCCAGTATGCTACTTGCTGATGATATGCTGATTTAGAAAAGAAGTCACGATCAGGTACATGGAAAAGAACAGGAATGTGTCTGAATTTAGATACAGATACAATTTTAGATGAAATTCGGGTATAAATTGTTCTGAAATACTTACTTGTTTGCATTGTCCCTGACACTGGTCTCTTTTAATACTGCAGTCCAAAACAGCTACACACAATTTATATTTTTTGGCTTAGGCTTTTGTTTTTCTTTTCACAACTTTCTGATTTCATTACACATACCAAACCCAAAGATGTCATTCATTTCATATGATTCTAAATTAACTAAGGTAACTTAGACATTCAAAACTGCACATGTAATAAGGTTGATGTGTAATATTACTTAAAATGTTTTGATTTTAAATGGATCATTGTAGAGGGTTCTTTTTTTTGGTCATTAATACTACTCTTAATAATAAGTGGATGATAAAAACAATAGTTCTTTTACTAGATTTCACAGAATCTTTATGATGTGAATTCTGAGCGAGTATCTTTAAAATAAGAGCATATAAGCAAGAACTCCTATGAAACGTAAACTAAAACTGGTAAAAATGATAACATAAAAACAACACTTTTGCAAACATTTTGACTATTAGTTTTCTAGGAAACTTTAATAAAGTTTCACAGGTGAACAGTAAGAAAAATGGGTAAAAGAGAAGGTAATAAAAAATATTAAAGTTGGGTAGGTAAAAGACTCACTTTCAAACACCTACCTTTATTATTTCCAAGTCCATAATCAAATCCTTGGGCGCTGCAACTTGCCCCTTTATTAAAAGCTTGCACTGAGAAAGGGCTTGGAGGAGGAGTTTGAGAATTTTGATCCAGAAGAACTTGTTCTATAATAAAAGGCACAGCTATAACATTAGTTTCCTATGTGCTAATCCCTATTCACTTACATTTCTAGACTCTTTTCAAAAAATCAATCCCAGCACTTCCCTTAGGCAATACTCTTCAGTATGAGAGATTTCAGCAGTGAAATAGCTCTTCTGGAAAATACCCGTGAACAAAGAAAGAGTTGCCAAGAAAGACTTTATAATGGTTAGATTTTAAAATAACCTCACATTTAGATTTAACAATAAGTCTAACAATTAGGGCCATCAACACTTGACAAAGTAGATGACAAATCTTTGTTTTCATCTATCAAATACACAGTGAAACTTAGGAACTGGATATGCTCTTTTGGAGCCAATTTGCTTTTACTGTGGCTGGATATATCACTGAATGTATACTAATATTTTTGGACCAGGAGCTCAAATTTATAACAAATTTATATAAGAGTATTTTATAAAATAAAAACAGGCACCTATAAACCAGAAATCAAAATATTTTGTATATCACTACTCAAATAGTAAAAAGTCTTAAAAATGTCTAAGTATGTGGTACTTTTTCTATTTGAATATCTAATATATAAAGTATTTTAAGTTCTGAATATAAAAATTATGGAAAATTTATTTCTAACTTATTTTTACTCATTATATAAGGCCATTTCCCCCAAAATGAAAGGATGATAAACCAAGTCATGCAGTCAGAGCTATTTGTACATGCTCAAGTCAATCCTATTTCATGAAAAAAAAAAAAAAAAGGCAAATATTTTATTTGGTTTACTACATAATTAATAAGCTAAGTTATTCTCTATTATCAATCAAGTGGCCATAAGATTCTGTATGATAGAGGACTAAAAACACTAATGCCAGAATTCAATAGCTAATTAATGCCAGCTAAAAAAGGCAAAATAAAATCTGCCAAATGAAAAGTAAAAAAGAGAAAAAAAGATTCCATCAAAATAACATAATGAATAATGAAAATTTTTGAGTATAGTTTTTAAAAGTCACATCTCTTTAAAGAGAAAATGGAACTAGAAGGTGGTGGTGGAATGTGTTCCTCCTCCCTGTGAATCAGACTCCTGCTGTACCACTGGTACTGTACGTCTACCTCTTCATTTACATTTCTAGACTCTTTTCAAAAAAATCAATCCCAGCCCTTCCCTTAGGCAATACTCTTCAGTATGAGAGATTTCAGGGGTGGAAGAGCTCTTCTGGAAAATACCTATGAACATTAATCTCAGTGGGAAAGATGACATCACTCTTAAAACCTCAGAATGGTCTTAGCACCAAGCATGAAGTCTGTTTCTAACCAAGCAGTAACTTTGCCTACTAGTTTTACTTAAAGATATCAAAGACCTGTCTGTAAAGAATTTTAACGAGAGGAAAATTTTATTTTACTTATACTACCTCATATAAATTGCTCTAGTGCCAAATCCTCTTATTTCCATATTAGAAACAGTTACTTGCTAATACCAATGAGCAGACTATTTGGGATACAATTATCAACGAATCTTAGTGATTTTAAGGCACTAACTCATCACTTTTTTCCAGAGCACCCCAGGTCTTATGTTAATTGAAGAATCACATTATTATCAAATATATATGTATCAAAGAGGGAAAGGATGTTAAGTGATGGCAGAGAGAAATGTAAACTTCTGCTTTTAGGGCTGAATATCTTTCTTAGCAGAAATAATATCCTAATTTAATTTAAGAAGCATTTTATCTAAGAAGAATCTTCTACCTTCTAAGTAAGTAAGTAAAGTAATTAAGTAAGTAAAATTCTCCCTTTAAAAGTCAGTCTTTAGAATAGACAGTATTTTACATTTTAATAACAGCTAACCTTCCCATCTGGCACCTTTATGTTATTATTTGTTCATGGAGCTTTCATATCAAACTTATATTTTCATTTTGTAAATGAGAAAACTGAATGACAGAGATGTTAGGAAACTTGGCCACGGTCACACTATTGAAAAGCTGCAGAGCTTGTATTTGTGTTCTAGCAGTCGAGCTCCAGAGTCCACTTTTACACATGAGGCTGTATTAGGGTATACTGCCAGTTAAAATAATTATTATACTAGGAAGGTCCTTTGATAGTTACCTACACTATTCTCATACTATTGAACTATGTCTTCTATAAAGGTGATTCCACTTTAGGTATTTTTATTTATATCTAAATATTCCTATATAGTGGAAATGTTTACAAATTTCTGAATACGTAGTATGTATGTAAGTATATTATAAATGAGAAGGTTATTCCGTAAAATGTCTGACTTACATCAAGTGAACCCTTTTTCATTCTCACAACAAATGGAAGAACAGTTATGCCATAAGGGAGTAGGTTCTCAAGTTCTATTCCTTGACTACTGATACAGGCTGGTGTGGTGTCATGAGCACAGCACTTCAAACACGAATGAAGATTCTGGCTTAGGTCTTACATCTGCCATAGAGCCAGCTGTATAACTACAGGCAAGTCATTTTAAATTCTGTGACCTTTAGTTTCCTTATCTCTAACATGAAGATTATGTAACTTATCACACAGGGTTGTTGTGAGGAAAAAAAAAAGGAGGACTTTAATATACAATATTAATACATCTAAATGTACTCTGTCATTCATGAAGCTTTAACTTTTTAAAAAATCTATTTATACTTATGGCCATATTACCTCTTGGACAATAAATACTGTGAACTTACTCTCTTTTGGATAAATAAACATGTTCTTTTATTTATCTGACCTTTTCCTTTACGTTTTGGGATTTGATTTGGAGTAAAATCTATGCTTGACTTAACCATTTATTTTGATGGCCTAACTAATATTTTTGTGACCCAACTTGTATTTACAAAACTTAGTATGCAATTAGTATGTTTTAGAACAAGGAACACAAAGATTAAAAACCCGTGCCTGTCCACAAGGGACTCACAATCTAGGTGTAAAGATATGAAAATTAACTTCAATATAGACACAGTTTTATCTAGTAGTGAATATAGTTCTTTGGGAACACAGAATTCTTGACTCAGTCAGTTTCAGTTAAAGCTTCGCCCAAGAGATGACATGGTCTGAACTTGGAAGAACCATGTTTCTGCCCACAGGAGAATGAATAGAGGGGACAATAAGGAAAGTCTTTTATTAAATAAGACCGTTACTAAAAAAGATAAAGTTGAAAGCTGAAACTCTAACAACAACATAGTAATGCTCCAAAAGATGCTATGCATTTATCCAATGCTCAATGAGACAAAATTTAATCAAATGAAATTGCCTGGGAGAAGTACTGTGATTAATGGTTTGAAAAGTGAATGTCCATTTAGTGGCAGAAAGGGTGAAACATTCAGCCCTGGACTGGCACAGAATAATGAATTCATATGAATCCACATCAATGAAATAAAAAGCATGGTTTTCAAGGATGGAATCATATGTTTCATATTTTCTTTTAATTCTCTTCTTACATGTGCATTCATTTAGTATCCATTATTTTACAAACAAATGTTAACAATTTTAAGATTTTAACCTTTAGTTTTGCTTTTTTACCTAAAAAAAACCCAAACAAACACAAAAATGCTGTTTACTTCTGCATTCCAAAGGTTAATCAGATTAAATCACAAATTTAAGCCAACTTGCCATCTTCATGTCGGAGGTACTGGTTTCCGCCTCTGTCTCTAGCTAAGGACCATGCCTCTCCTTCATCACTCTCACAGAACTCTACCATGCTGTTCTTATCCAGCTGCACCCACGCACCTTCAGAATTGGTTACCTAGTACATAACAAAAAGCATGATTGATTGGCTTGACTCTTTTAGGGCACTCAGACTGAAAACCAGCAACAAATTTAAGTGTTTGAACAGGGTAATCATTCAGAAAGTTTTTACCAGAAATTAGTTTCTGAAATTAAGACCACAGCCTGAGGTAAGACAGAAATCAATAAAAAGTTCTGTAAAATACTGCTTATTTATGACTTTGGTAAAAATAGTAATTTTTAAGGCACAGGATAACCCCTAAGTAACTTGAAATATTACCCCAAAACAGGTGGCACTCTCTCTCTTTTTCTTTTTTGCACCTAAAATGTCCTAACATGGCAAACTATTATTTAGATTGGTCGTGTCTACAATACAACCTGAAAATGACCCTGACACTGAGAAATAGCATGACACACTACATCTTCAAGCTCATCAGTGAGGCAAATGCCACAGGTGACTAAAAAGTAATTTTATTTGCTCAGGACTTCAGTGAGACACATAAATGGGAACAAAGAAATGTAACTTTATATATATTACATCTCCACACCAATTCATAGCAAATATTTTAAAGTGCTGTTAATCAATGATGTTATAGTACATTTGTAATTATGAAAAGATATATGCACATACCAAACATTCATATGTACAATACAAATCATTTTGTTAATATATTGTTCTCACAAGGATAATTATAAGAAAAAAATTACTTAAAAAAGAAACAGAAAAATTATGTTAGTAATATTTGTAATACAAGTAAAGATAAAGAACATTAACATTTAAGCACCTGGGATGGAAATGGCAACCTTTGGAAGAAAGAGATGCTCTGGTTGTATTATATTAAAAAGGAATAATTTAGAAGTCATGAAGCTACAAGAATCCATACCTCTCCCACTGCTTTGACTTTGTTTCCCAGAACTAACATTCCAATTGGGATACCTCTAAGGTTAGGGCAGCTTCTGATGTTGTGACCGGAAGGTCCTGTCTTCACTACCTTGTACATGCCTGGCCCTCCTCGCAAGAACGGCATATCTTGTTCTTGCATTGTGGCTTCCTGTGGGCAGCAGGAGTTTATATCTTTGAAAAAGTCATCAGTATTAGTTTTAGGTTCCTGAAAATTTGAATAGGAAAAAAAAATACAATCTATTATCACTTTGTCATCCTCTTATTAATAGCTTTCACAGCAAGTCTATAATACTATCAAACAAGAATACAATAACAGAATATATACATTAATACCACTACTAAAGAATCTTTCAGTTTCTCAATGCTGAGTAATACTTAAATAGATGTGAAGAAAAGTTAGCGGGAGAGCATATGAACCTCTGGGTTTTTGCCCACCACAGTTTAAGAAATATGGTAGTACTTAGTTTTATTTTTATCTTTTAATGAAATATTAAAGAGTAGGAACAACAAAAAAATACACTCTGTGAACCACAACTGAATAATTTTGAATCATTATTACTGCATTGCTGCATGTTGGTATGGATTAAAAAGTCTAAATCTTCATTTCCTTACACCTTATAATATTTATTTATAGAGAAAACAAGTGTGAAGACTCTGGAGACTTATCTATAAATAGTGATAGCAATAATGAAAAAAAGGGCATAAAATATAACTGTATCTTAATATTTCTAGTTATGAATGAAGTAAGAGTGCTTTTAAGATTTTAACAACTCATACTTTCTTAATATAATACAAATAAAAATGTCTTGCTAGATTTGCTAGGCCATTACTAAACATATTAATGCTATTAACAGAAAAAGATGATTATACTTCCAGTACAGAAATTAATATCAAAGATGCATTTTTACAGAAATATAATGCATTTAGATAAAAAGGTTTGTTTCTAAAATGAAAGAAAAGGATATGCTCTAAATTTTCTGTTGAATCTGAAATCTGAATGAAATTGTTTCCTATGTGAATGTAATAAAGAGAAATAACAACCTCCTCACATTTGTCTTCTTCCCAAACATATGTAAAGGAAAGTTCCATACCGGGGTTCTTCTATTGTCATTACTACTCCTTAAAGACAGATTTAAACTGTACTTTTAAAAACAGTACTAGAGACTCTAAAAATTGTTTTATATTTAAATACAACAAAAGATGACCATAATGGGACACTTTTTCAAACATTAGGTTAAAATTAAATTAATATTTAGCAATGTCATATAAATGGAATAAAAATGAAAAAACCCACTAATATTTATACAAGATAAAATAATCCTGAATAGTTCTATCCTTCTATCACTACAAGGAGTCTCATACTAAAGGGTCTTTCCTATGGTAAAAAATTAAATATAAAATCCTGAGGTTAAAAAAAAATGTGGATTTGAGAATTCTGTGTACCTGTGACTTTAATTCAATATATGATCAGGGAAAAAAATTTTTTTTTAAGATTTATTTATTTGACAGAGAGAGATAACAAGTAGGCAGAGAAAGGCAGGTGGGGGTGGGGAAGCAGGCTCTCTGCGCAGCAGAGATGTGGAGCTGGATCCCAGGACCCTGAGATCATAACCTCAGCTGAAGTCAGAGGCTTAACCCACTGAGCCACCCAGGCAACCCCAATCAGGGAAAATTTTTAAACCCACTATTAACCTTCACATAATATTCCATAAATTTCATTATGGTGATAAAAAATCACCAATTTTTACATATACAAATATGTACTAGGGATAGTATTTATTTACATTTAATATAATTGTCATGCTGTATTTATCTAACATTGTTTAGTCATACATTGACAATTTAATAGAAATGAGAATTTTAAACACCTGAAAAATTTAGATTAGAATTATAATCTAAAGTAAACTTAAAATATGCATTGTCCTTACCCATGCATTTGTATTTATATAGACTTACATAGGAATACAAAAGATGGTGCTCAAAATAAAAATGGGAGAGTAAGGGTCTAAACTTCAAACTGTGTTACTACACTAACAAAGTTCTCAGTAAACATTTAAAAATGTCTAGTTGTGAATAATCAATTTTAGTAACTACATCATGCTATTTCATAGTTGGAAGAGGCACGTTAGTCCTATTTACAACTCATTTAAAAAAAATTACATAGTATGATGTCAAAAACAAGCAAATATGAATAGATTTAGTGAAAAATCAATTTCACTCGTATTCAATGATATATCTACAGCTTTTAACTGAGTTATAACAATATTTCTAACTTGATCATTTAGTGTAACATTAAGAGGTAAGTCTTGGCAAAAACTAGTGACAATTTCAAGTTATTCAGTGAAAGGTAATACATGAGAACTTCTATTAAAAATTTGTTATTGAACTATACAAATTAATAAATACAAAACAAGGTCTACACTTTTTTTTTTTATACTAAGCAGCATAAGAAGAACTGATATACAAAAAAGGTCATAGAACTATAGCTGTCATGCTCAAGCAACCCTAGCAATACACACTTCATTCAGTACAGAAATGGAAGGCCTGCAACCCTAGCAATACACACTTCATTCAGTACAGAAATGGAAGGCCTGGGGGCCAGCCTGTGAAACTGACAAAGTGCAGTGCTCTTTTTCCTCCTTGCATTCCCACCCCATTCTCAGATGAACATCCAAAAGGGCATGTGAAAGGCTAGGGAAGAAGAGAAGAGCCACAGAGTGGGGACTCGCCCATTAAAATAAGCAAGCTCTGAGAAAGCCAGATGTGGATGTCGTTGTGGGAAAAGCTAGTCATAAATTACATATGCAAATCTGAAGTCATATAAAAGCTTAACTTAAACTAATAATACATTCTTTGGCAAAAGTAGAGGGAAAAGGATTACCATGGAGACTCAACTGTAGCACTTTTTTGGCAAAAATTCTTTTATTAACCATAAGCAAAGGCTTCAAAAAGTAGAAGGTAAAATTTATTATACATGCTGAAATACCTGAATAATGTATGACTGTTCCTTATAGTTAACTCACCTGGGGAAAAAAAGCTTTGGAAGTCCATGAAAATACGTCCAAATCCCTGACTCCTTGGCTAGCATTAAAGATACTCTGAGCGACAAAGTTTAAGAAAGAAAAATATCAACAAAGAAAGGGAACAGAATATTATCTGCAGAAGATGCGTTTACAGTAACAACATTGCTCTGTACTCTAGCACCAGCACTGTGATATTATTTTACTAAAGGGAAACTGAAGCCACCTGAGTAAACCACACAGCAAAGAAAGACTGATAAATTTAAGTTTTTGTCAAAAGCTCTCCATGGATATAGTGTGTCATGCCATTTACTAAAATTAAGAGCCAGACATTGATTTAAAGCTTAAGACAGTCAATGCAAGTAGGAAACCTTCAAACTCTTTTAATAGACGACATATGTTTCAATACACGCTAGATTTGTTTTATGACAGAAAACAGTCTGCTGTTTTTATAAAGAAAGTGTAAATAATATAGATTGTATTGATAGTGCAATTATCATTATGAATAATAATGGCATGTAGAATCTGTGGACATTTTTACTTTTTTAAGTACAAAAAAGAAAAAAATTAAAAAGCTAAAAAAAAAAACTAAGTCATTTTTTCAATTTCCCTTTTTTCTCTGAATGAGAAAAAATCATTTGGAAATGTTACTAAAAAAGCTGTTAGGAAATATGTTTAAGAAAAGCATAAAGAAAAACATACAACCTGAATCTTTTCTCAAAAGACAGACCTAGTTTTCTTCATTTTAAAGTTTAGGAAATGCACAGAGCATTTTCATCTCTGTTAGAATCTAAAAATATTTTGTTAAACAACCAACTTGCAGCAGCATGGTCCCAGAAAAATCAACATCTTCACAAATGTCTTAATGAAAATGTAAATGGGATACATTTTACATAAAAATATCATGCAACTGAATATATTTGTATGATCTGAAATTAAAATCTCTCCAGTGAATAGCAATTACAATTTTACTGCTTATGTAAATACATTGAAAAATGGTTATTTTGGGGGGAAAAAAAGAGGACACTCAAAATGTTAATAAAAGCTGTCATCATCTAAAACTTCAATACAAAAGAAATGTAATTCCCAACCACTTATAAGTCACTTTTGATAATGAAAATTTATTTAATATTCTCTAGTTCTGTATTTTCCTCATGTATATACGTATGGACAGATGTAGATACACACCCATATACATACATATGCATGTTAATTCAGAAATATAAGACATATGAAAGCCAGAAAAATGAATTTCTAGTAATATGCCTACAAATAAATCTGAAACAAAATAAAAACCAAAAACCAAACCCCCCTCCACATTTAAAAATATACAGCAAATAGGGCCCTTTCTCTTTACGTGAAAATACTATTCTTTGGGGAAAAGAGATGTCCTTACTGGCTCACTCATGTATATAGAATTTTTGGGCTATGTGCTCAATGGTTTTTCTCCTTCACAGAAAATAGTGGTGCAGACCTTTTGACATAAAACAATATCAAGATTTTTTTAGCGTTTTCTACTTTTTCTAGCATAAATTTCTGTAGCGTTAAAAGCAATGTAAAAAGCATTGTGAAAAGCAAGGCAGAAGTTAGTGATAAGAAGCAATGTGGTGATTAACAATATTTAAAGCTTGTACTTTTATGTCAGTGTGCATAAGTCTTTCCTGAGTCTGAGAACATGAGTTAACATGTATAATGATATTTTAAAGTTACATTACTGCTAATCATTATAATAAATTGCCAATCAAATCAATTTTGTACGTATTAATCATATATGGAGTTGAATTTGACACTTGTTTGCTTTTGTTCTGAATTTGTGGAAAATTCTTAGCCACACTGGTTTACTATTATTATTTTAAGAATATGCTGTCCAAATAAAATTCAGTTTATCAAATATCAAAAATACACCTGATAGAAAGCTTGAGTTTAAAAATAATATATACTTGTATGGTTTTCTTTAGAAAATTTAGGAAAGTTGTTTAAAGATATGAACATGCATGAAAATATTAATTTCTCTGAAGTCTCAATTTCTTACTTTAAAATACATAAATTAGGATTCATAGATTAATAGGAGTAACACTATGTATGTGTGTATATATATATATATATACACACATATATCTATAATAATCTAAATCCTTTTATTCTCAAAGACTAAATACAAAGATGGTCTCTTAAGAAAATTAAAACTTGAAGCATACTAAAACCCTAACTAAACTAATGAGCACTAAACTGCAACTCTAAGTTGATAATCTTTCAAGGCACAGAAGATCAAGCAAGTGAGTAATTTTCACTGTGAAAATACATGACCAAACATGCCAAATGTTCATGCAAAAATATGATAATAATTCTTTCATGGTGCTGCCTGATGAGCAGAGTTAAGAATTGCCATTTTTAAAGCAAAAAAGATAAAATCTCTCAGGAAAATAAAAAACAGCATATGTATAACAATTAGTGTTACTTTAATTGCCTTAATTTCATTTTGTAAATGGTGTATTAAGTAAATATTTAGTATTTACTAAGATTAAAAAACAGATTATGTATACATATACAGAAGTCTATGAACATAACAAAACCAAGCAATTCAGGGTAAGTTAAAGGTGTGGCTATCAGGCATCATCAGGTAACCAAGAAGAATGAAATTGGACATAAATAAAATGTGAAAAACATTTGCTAATTTGACCAACTGCCCTGGGTAATGCTGTTAGAGAGATTACCAAAAGATATTTTCCCTTCATCTCTCTTCCACAACTTCAGGGCCCTAAAATTTAGAAAATCAACCTACTTTCTATATGTGAACACCAATCAGCCTAAGCAGGTTTGTACAAATGGATGGAGATGTTTTGAGACACAAGTTGCTTCTGCAAGAATTCAGATAATATAGGCATTATAAAGTTATTTTAGAATACTTCCAATGAGGTATTATTTAGTTTCTGGATATAAATTCTAACACTCAACCTTCACAAAGCTGGAAGCCTCATTTCTGGCAAGTATCCAAAGAACTGGGCCTCTAAGTTTCAAATCACTTTATCTCCTAGCCCTATCCTAGAAGTAAACCTGTTTTCCAAAAATTTAAGCTCTACTGTAGGTAGTCAAATATTTCCCATGTCAAGTACATAATTTATTCTCTCTCTTTTTCTACTTATATTTTCCTCAATGAATGAAACATCCTATTAGCCTGCTTATATTTCATAGTTTCCAATCTTCAGGATTTTAATTTAAGATCAACATTTTACACCCTATGCCTTCTCAGACTGATGTACATCAACTTCAGAGTCCAGAGCACTAATCATTTCATGATGGGACCATGACCTATGCCACCTTCAACATGTATCACAATATTCATCCTCAATCAACCATTAGGGTCATGAATATTCACATTTATTTAATTTGGGAGTTCAATCCAAAGGAATATGATTTTCAGAGCTATATATTTACTATATCCTTTTGTAATTATGTATATCTTTCTCTCTCCACTACTTTCTACTTGTGATCTTGGGACAGTAGCTATCTGTTGACACACAAAAAAAGAATAAAATACATTAACATCACAGGTCACAATGAAATTAAAGGAGAGAATATTAAATGAGAAGCAGCATATATGTGATAGGAATTATTTTGAGAAGCACAATCATATCAAATGCCAAGATTTAAAATTTAGTATTCAACAAATGTTGAAAGCCTACCATGAGCAAAATGTAGTATTTAATACTTTGGAAGAAATGTGGATGAATAAGAAGGGATTCTTAATGAGTCCTTACCCTTAAGAAGCTTAACAGAAATAAGAGGTATACAAGTATAAGTGGGCCACAGGCAAGAAAATAAACTGAACATTGTGGGTAAGAAGTAAGGCTTTCCTACTTTTACAAAGTACTAAGGAAAGAGAGGGAAACCTAATTTCCCCAGTACTTCTATGCTTTCTACCCCCACTCCTTTACTTCACCATATTAACTAGTTTCCAGTTTCCAAACATAGCAGGGCTCCATAACTTTAAACAATTGATTCTCTGTCTAGAAATTCCTTCACTTTTCTTAGCAACTTTTCTTTAAGATTTTTTGTCTCAAGTATTACTTCCTAAGTGAAGACATTCTGTAACTTATCACAGTGCAACCTTATTATCTGAGTATGGCATGTCTGTCAAATTATATAGTGAGGACCCCAAGAGGAAGAACTGTACTCCTTATTTATTTTGTATCCCTTCCCTTTCCTCTCTACTCAGTGCCTACCTCCTATCTTGGTATTTAGGTATATTAATAAGGACTCCATAGTCCTTGAGTGAACAACTAATAAATTGCTAACTACAGCATTACTGAGAAGTACAGATAAGAAAAGATGACAACAGAAATTTCTGAGCCTGGTCAACTAGGAAAACAGTAAAAATGCTAGGAAAAAAAAAGGAAAGCATTTTAGACAAATGAAACAACAGTAAACAAAGATTCTAAGATGCACAAGTGAACAGTCTGTTCTAAAATGGGCACAAAGTTCTGGTTTTCTTTTAAAGGGTACAATGTCTATAAGCACATAAGCACCTCACATAAAAGGGTCTTTATTCTTCATATTATTCCCTGTTCTTACCACTAATTAACATATATATTTTAAAAATACAGTTATATATAATAGGAAACTCTAATGCTATTTACTCTCTGAACTAAAGCATTACTAAAGTGCTAAAAGAGAGTGAAAGTCACATTTGCACTAAGTGAGGATGCCATCAGTTCCTGGCAAAGTAATGAAGTATTGTGAGGCAGGCCAACAGTTAGTTACAGTACCTATTTGCAATGACAACAGGAGTTCTATAATATGGCTAAATACAGAAGACAGTGTAACAAAAATCACTTTAAAGTTTACTCTAAACAGGATTATATACGGTGATTTTTAAAGATAGTTCATGAAATGTTTAGTCAGTGTTCCAATTTCTAATCCTCGCTCCCACTCTTCCCAACAGTTTGGGTCAGGATCTGCATAGAGTACATACACTGAAGTGAACGCAAAATTGTTTTAACAAGAAAAGGTTTAAGAGGTAGATGTCAAGTTTGCTAAAGGCAACTTTTTGGTATTTTTCATCTTTTTCAGTTAGTGGAATCTGTCCTTGGTTATTTCTGTATTATTTTTAAATCTCCAGACTCTCTCCCTCTCTCTTTTTGGTTGAGTAGTGTTTAACAAGCATTAGCCGTAATTATACTTGATTTATTTATAAATGGACTGAAGTATAAAGGGAGAGTAGGTAGAAAGTGAAAGTGTTTTTCTAACAATAAATGTAGTAAGAGATATAAATAAGGAAGTAGAAAGATACATTTATTTAGCTGTATTAATTCCCTGAAAGGATGAAATGGAATCAATATTCCTTCTACCCCTATCGTGTTTAGCCCTACAGAGTAACCTACTCATTAACAACACTGACTGTGTAAGGGACCTGCCCCCGTCCCTACAGACAAAACCTTAAAAAACTAGTCTGTCTTTGCCTACACCAGGCTGACTGTGTGAGTCCTCATCTAACAACTGCATTGAAACAACTTTATACCAAATCTGTTTGGAGCCATAGGCCAGTTAGTTTTATCCCCTCTCTCATCTTTCGTCGCCACATAAAATATAAACCTTTCTATCATATACCTGTTTTCATATTTTTATACTAAAACTGCTGTATGCTTCTCCCTGATTCAGCATCAAACTACTGCCATCTGTCCCATTACTTCATATTGTATCTAAGGGGACCCCTCCTTCAATGGTAAACATCTTTAACCCTGTGGGTCACAGTGCTGCCATCCACCATCTGTGTGTCTTTGTGCTGATACAGATGATCACCTAAGTGCTAAGCCTTTTAGTTCTCAGACTGAGGTATTTAAAATGACTTTCCCCTCCACTATACTTCAGCTACAGGCTCATGGTCACATTAACAGGCCATATCATTCAGTAAAATGCTCTGTGAAAAAAACCCTCAAATATTCTATTTTATCACACACCATCTATCCTTCTGTCTCTTCAACCACAGTGTACTTATATATCCTATTCTAGGATTTATTATGCCTACAAATCCCTTGGATATTCCACTTCTCCTTTCATTTTTCTAACTCAGGCTGAATTCCGCAGTTGGTGAACTCAAGTCTTCTTTCATCAACATCTGAAATTCTGTCCCTATTTTTTCTGTCACAGCAGCCCCAAATTCTGGTCATTGCTATAATTGACTCTCTTGGCACTTTTGATTCTAGACACATAGGACTAGGGGTGAGGAAGGGAGGAAGGGCATCCAGAATGGATCCATCCATTGGTCTCATTGGGTCCTTAGTGGCCCACTAATTCAAAAACAAATAGTTTTTCTTCAGGTCCCTCTCCTGTTTCTCTCAAACATTATTCCAAGCCTTTATTGGATGTCTAAACCCTCTAACTTAACTCATTTGTTTCCATCTTAACTGATGTCTTTCATCTTTTCTATCTTATAAAACTCATGGTCTCCTTCAAACTCTTCCCTTTCTCTCACCATCCCTAAAAAACCTTACCTGCCATATATATCCCCTCCCCTCTCTCACAAAACAACTTTCCAAATGTGCCCTGAATTCCATTTTCTCCTTCTTTTTCAGTCTTCAAATTTCTTATCTATATCTGTATTTCTGCCTTTGTATTGACATCTTTCTTTTTTAATTTATAAGGATCTCAAGTCATTACTAAAATAAAGGATGGGGAAAACCTCAGCCTTATCAATAATCCTGGGCATTCTGAGTTACCTACATTAAAACAGAACTCATGTCATTCTTCAACATAAAGAAAGGCTAAGGGCGCCTGGGTGGCTCAGTGGGTTAAGCCGCTGCCTTCGGCTCAGGTCATGATCTCAGGGTCCTGGGATCGAGTCCCGCATCAGGCTCTCTGCTCAGCAGGAAGCCTGCTTCCTCCTCTCTCTCTCTCTGCCTGTCTCTCTGCCTACTTGTGATCTCTCTCTGTCAAATAAATAAATAAAATCTTTAAAAAAAAAAAAAAAAAAAAAAAAAAAAAGAAAGGCTAAAAAATATCTCTACATTTCTTCAAATAAATCACTGACAACCTCTTTCACATTCCAGCAAAAATGCACCATGAAGTATTTGTATGGCTCACCCATTTAGCTTTTTTTCTTACTTCCGTTACTGCCCTTCTCTCTCTGGTCTCAAGAAGACCATTTACTACAAACGGTCTCTTGAATGGGGTTTAAGAGCATCAAATAATGGAACACACTGTTCCAAAATGAAACCAGGGGATTTAAAACTTCAACACACAACATTTCTTGCTCTTCCTTTCTGCTTTTGCTTATTCTCATTTTATCTGTGTGAATATATTCCTCTTCCAAAAGCATCTCCTCAAATTAGCAAACAAAGGAATTAAGAAGAAAATTTTGGAGTGGGAGAGATGGTAAGGATAATAAAATTTAATTAATGCCTTATCAGAGATAATGGAAAATGGTTTCAAACTATTTAAGGCTAACTTTTTAGATACAGATGATAATTATTATTCCTTTTCCAGACTAGTCCCTCTTTCCAGAGGCTCAAAAATCCTTTTCATTTTTATTTATTTATTTACTAAAGGTTTTATTTATTTGTTTGTCAGAGAGAGAGAGCACACAAGCAGGGGGAGAGGCAGAGGGAGAAGTAGGCTCCTGTTGAGCAAGGAGCCCAATACAGGACTCAATCCCAGGGCCCTGGTACCATGACTGAGCGAAGGCAGACATTTAACTGACTGGGCCGCCCAGGTGTCCCTCCCTTTCATTTTTAAAAGGGAATTCTTTTAAAGAAGATATGGTTTATTTATTCAAAACTTTATATTTTTAATTATACATTTAGCATTATTTGGCTTAATCTCAGTAAAATAGTATGCCAACACTCTCCAAACTTTATCACACACCTAATAGTAAAAAACAGATATATATCTCTCCCTACTGTAGTATTATAAAACATATATAAAAGAATATAAAGAAGAATGAGATCAATAAATATGAGTAGAAGTTCAATTATTTCTTTCCCCAAAGAATCATCATTCATATCTGTCCCTTTGGAGCACAGAATCTGGACTACCAAAGAGGAAAACATATAATATATTGAATGCTTTAACATAATAAGCTAACCTTATACATGGATTTTTAAGAAATTCAACTGTTTAAACTACTAAGTTTTTTTAAAATAAAATTTTGCTAGTGCTATTTATGAACAGTGTCATTAGGACTAAATACATTTGATGGTGAGGAAAAGGAAAAAAAAATCACATATTTCTGTTAAATTATAAACCCATAGGTTGCTATTACATTTACAGCAATTTACAGACACTGGCTCTAAGTACTCTACTGCATTTGTTAAAGAGGTTCAATGAGTTCTCTGACACCAGAATTCAGTTTCAACTAGAATACTCTAACACCACTAAAAAGACTAAAGAATCCTTCTTATTTTTACACCACAGTATTATAACATAGTAGTGTTTTAAGCCAAGAAAGAACAGAGGCAAACTTGGACAAAACACAGAGAACTAATTACAAAATGCCAACACACAGAAGAAATATGTTATGCATGTTTTTGAATGCATAATAACAGTGAATTCACAATTTTTAGTTTGGAATTCATTCCGAACAGTTGGGTGAATAAGAAAGGGAAAAAAAGTATACTTTCATTCTCTACTTCTTTGAAAGGAATTCCATAGACCTAGTTTTATTTTACTACCTCCTGCTTGTGATGGGTCATAACAAGTACTAAAGACCTTAGCCTTGCCAAACTCCACCTTCATTACATAGAAGCTCCTCAGAATTCAAGCACTTATAAAGTAAAAGTTATTTAGTTGTGGTTTACCTCAGAACTGAAAAGCCTTAATTAAAGAAAGCTCTGTAATGAGGACAGAGTGTACCTATTACACATTTTAAAACCACCTTTTACTTACGTCAACTGGGACCAGAAGACTCTTGCCAAGATGCTGATTGAAGGACAGGCACCAGGCTTCAGTGTAACCATTCATATTAGGAACATACTTCTTTATTGTCTCATCATTCAGTCTCAGCCATACACCATCATCATTGTGGATCTACGGAAATAAATAGCGAAAACAAGCCATGCCCACCTTTAAGTCCTAGGAGGCAAGCAAGGGCTAAAAGGCTGTAGAGTAGGCAAACAATGGTGGACATGAAGAGTAAGCATCTAGTTTTTGCAGGAGGTACAAAAAAGAGAAACTTTAAGGAAAAAGCAGCAAAGAATGACAAGCAAGGTGGTAATTCACATAGTAAGACAGTAAAAACAATGTCACTTAAGAGTAAAAGCCCAAAGAAATCACAAATTAAGAGTTTAAAAATAAAATGTTTGTTTCTCAAAAGAACATAAATTCTTCCCTCACCTCAAGTTGGATTTTAAAAATCAGAAGTTACTTGGTTGTATTAATAGAAAAATATGTTGTCCAAAGTCAAAGCAATATGTGTGTATTTTAAACACATTTAAAAACGAACAATACTTAAAGTACTTAAGAAAAGTGGTACCCATTTTCAATGAGTACTTGTACAGGTTCTGTTTTTTTTTTTTTTTTTTTCAAAGATTTCATTCATTGGTTTGAGAGCCAGCAAGAGCACGAATGGTGGGGAATGGCAGAGGGAGAGACAAACAGACTTTCTACTAAGCAGGGTGCCTGACATGGGGCTCAATCCCAGCACCCCGAGGTCATAACCTGAGCTGAAGGTAGACACTCAACCCCTCAACGGACTGGGCCACACAGGAGCCCCCAGGTTCTACTTGTTAAAATTAAGTTTCTTTCAGGTGAAAAATATAATTTAATTTATTTGTTTTTAAACATAATTTTAGTTATTTTGTTGATAAAGAAAAATAAAATGTTTGAAACTCAATTAACTCAATTTTCCAAACACTATCCAAACCAATTAAAACATACTAGCAGAAAATTTAGTAACCTTATTAGTATACAAATAATGCAAGAACTTTCCGTCCAAAATTTATTACCAAGTGTTTCTTTACAAATTACCTCATCAATGAAAGTGATTGTTCCATTGACTTTTACTATGCCTATCTGCTCACTTTGAAGGGAAGGGTGGCTACGGATACGGAGTCCTGCACTATCCTTGGCCACAAATTTTCGAACCTGAGAAAGGCAAAGACAGACAGTTGAGACAGAAAATCATAGAACAGACATCTTATAAATGGTAAGAAAATTAAACAGATTTGAAAGTATTATAATTCTGAGAAAGTTTCCAAAATCACTTGCAGCTGGTTTCCCTGTGCAAGTTAACACTGGTTTATTTATAAAAACAGAATTTGTTTTATGTGTATGTATTAAATATACATATATAATTTCCTCTCTAAACTTTAAAGGCATAGGATAAAAAGGAGAAAAGACCCATTTTTTTCTTTTTAGAAAGATTAGATACAAGTTCTATTATCAATATTTCCTTTTTAATAAACAGTTTACCAAATTCCCTATACTTTTTAGATGTTAGGAAATTATTTTTTCTTTTGACAGGATAGGATACTTTCCTTGGAAACCTTATGCACTGAACTTCAATAAAATTTTTGTTAATTGTAAATTTTCAAATAAGAGAAGTACACAAGACCTATAAATTACCATAGCATTATACAAAGAAGACTAAATGTACATGTTTTAAAATTGACAAATGATTAGAATTACCACAAAATACCCTTCAAATGGATTTTGGGATACTTAGAATTCAAATACTGAAATCAATCAACTAAAATATTAGATACTGATGGCCACCTTAGAACATCAATGAATAAAATTACTAATTCTCTAACCAATTCAGATTCTTCTATCATTCTATCCTAACCTTATTTGGTTGAGGTTCAGTCTTTGGTTTGACCAACTGAGTTCCTGGTGGTATCATCCCTTTTGGTGGGTCCTTTACTTTAACTTCTAGGCCAGCATCTGTAAGAAAAGGAAGGGAACTGTAACATTTGAGACTACAAGGGGGAAGGATCCTTAAACCTACCCTTATATAAATTCGCAGACTATTTTATTTATTTATTTTAAAGATTTTATTTATTTATTTGACAAAGAGAGAGGGAGAGAGAGATCACAAGTAGGCAGAGAGGCAGGTGGAGAGGGGCAGTAAGCAGGCTCCCTACTGAGCAGAGAACCTGATGTGGGGTTTGATCCCAGGACCCTGAGATCATGACCTGAGCCAAAGGCAGAGGCTTAACCCACTGAGCAACCCAGGCGCTCCTCATAGACTATTTTAAATAAATAAAACAAATGTCTAAATTGTCTTTTTAAGGTGATTAATATTTAAAAGCTAAAAAACGGACGTTTAATTACAGAGACCACACTGACGGCTACCAGAGGGGACATAAGTGGGGAATGGGTGAAATAGGTGATGGGGAGTAAGGAGGGCACTTGCTGAGACAAACACTGAGTAGTGTATGGAAGTGCTGAATCACTGTATTGTACACCTGAAACTAATACTACACTGTGTTAACTAACTGGAATCTAAATAAAAACTTTAAAACAAAAGAGAGAAATATTTGAAAAATGACTTAAGGATTCCAAATGAGTGTCTCAGAGGTTCAAGGAGGAGAAGGAGTCCTTATTCTCTGTCTACGAAATAATACTGAAAAAAGTAAAAACAAGAAACCCTAGAGCAGTTAAATGTTAGCATCAGATCGCTGCGCCAGGTCACTGTGTCAGATGGTGACATCAGCTACACCAGTCTAGCCAGCAGGCAGTGCAGCATGGTGGCTGAAAGCTGGGGGTCTCATGTTGGACTGTCTTGTTGTTTGCACATGTACTGCTGATTGTCTGTTAGTACCT
The DNA here is from genome assembly GCF_022355385.1 of Mustela nigripes. Taxonomy (NCBI): domain Eukaryota; kingdom Metazoa; phylum Chordata; class Mammalia; order Carnivora; family Mustelidae; genus Mustela; species Mustela nigripes. The sequence goes on from NC_081571.1 coordinate 54,635,653, forward strand.
CAATGTTTTTATCTATATCATGAGAATGAGAACAGCACCTACCTGGCTGAGCTATTGTGAAAATGAGACAATTTAAAATATAAGATGTGCATAAGACAATGTAGACATAATTTAGTGAACAATAAATATTAGCTATTGATAGTATTGTTATTCTTTCTTCTTTTTAAATTTAATTAATTTATTTGACAGACAGAGATCACAAGAGAGGGAGGAAGCAGGCTCCCCGCCGAGCAGAGAGCCCAATGCCAGGCTCAATCCCAGGATCCTGAGATCATGACCTGAGCTGAAGGCAGAGGCTTTAACCCACTGAGAAACCCAGGTGCCCCTAGCATTGTTATTCTAATGAATGATTATCTGTCCTTGCCTAGGGTCAAGCAAGGTCCCAGTCTACTGACAGTTTGGTCACATTGGAAAAAAGTTAAATTCCAAAGGTAGGATAGAGGGCACCTGGGTGGCTCAGTTGGTTAGGCAACTGCCTTCGGCTGGGGTCATGATCCCAGAGTCCCGGGATCAAGTCCCGCATCGGGTTCCCAGCTCCGTGGGAAGTCTCTTCTCCCTCTGACCTCTCCCCTCTTATGGTCCCTCTCAAATAAATAAATTAATTAATTAAAAAAAAAAAGGTAGGAAAGAAAATGATGCTAAGTAAATATGAATTATTTTCTTCAGTTTCATTTCAAAAAACAAGTATGTGGATTTTTCTTATCTACCTTGTATTAGTTTTCTTCAGCCCACTATTAGTGAAAATTAAGCCAGTCTTAACTACCTCCACTTTTGAATTCTTAAAATTTGTACTTCTCATGGATCACTACTTATATCGTACTTGATGTGATTTTGTTTGCTCATTTTGTCTTGCAATCATCAGTAACTGTTAAGACTAGACAGGAACTGTCTTACCTAGAACAATGTTTTGCTCAGAACCAACTAAAGTTTGCTGACTAAAGGCTTTATGGATATGTTGAAATAAAGGAGAATGAAGTAAAGACTGAGGATAAAGGTCCCTGGAATAGGGACATCTGATATATCTGATTCTGTACAGTTACATTAATGCATAGTGTATCCAGTTACAATCAACATAAAGTGCCTCTCTACCTTCACTGTAAAAATAAACTACTTAAACCAGAGTTCCTCAAAGGGTATTTTGGTGGAATGTCTTTTTTTTTTTTTTTAAGATTTTATTTATTTATTTGACAGAGATCACAAGTAGGCAGAGAGACCGGCAGAGGGAGAGGAAGAAGCAGGCTCCCCGCTGAGCAGAGAGCCCGAAGCGGGGCTTGATCCAGGACCCCGAGACCATGACCGGAGCCAAAGGCAGAGGCCCAACCCACTGAGGCACCCAGGTGCCCCGGTGGAATGTTAATCAGTATTGCTTTTATCTCTACCTTCAATCCCTCTTCCCTACAGCAAAGGGTTTCAGGTAAGTGTTAAAGTTAGACAAGATTCTTAATTTCATCGCTTTTAGAATCCCTTCTATGTTAATGTGAATTGTATAAATGTCTAAGGTAAGAGTTTTAGGTTTTCCAAATCTACCTCATCACAGAAGCCCCTTCTCTTGAAAAGCATCAGGAATTAGTGTTACAAGAAATTCATACTGATAAACACTTATTAGAGCTTTCTTGTTCTACTGTTGTCTATTATATGAATAGTAAAGGAAAAGATTAATGACCAAAGGAAAAGCAATATACTTTTTAGAGTTAGTGGTGGATAAAGAACTTCAATCATTCGATAATTATTTATTGAGCAGCCACTATGTGCCAGGCACTTATCTAGATTAGGAAATACAAAGATGAAGAAGATGGGCTCTGCTCTATGCCAGGAAAGAAAGACTGTAAGAGGGGGATGAGGTAAGCACATGGTGAGCAGCAGAAAGGAGAACATCGTTGACCAGTCACATTAGAGAATGGAAGAAAGGAGTCATGAGTGCTATGATGATGCCATAAATTATTACAAAATTTTGAGATGTTATGAATGTACTAATTAAGTACTCACTGTAAAGGAGGATGAAGACCCAAATAAGTAATGGAACCTGTCCATGTGTCTATGATATAAGTTAAGGAGAAAACCAGAACAGAAAGACAATTCTGATTTTGGTTGTTTGCACTAAGTAACTCATAACTTAAAGAATACCTATTTCAATGCCATCAATGGTCACATGAATAGTGTAGAGCCCAATAGCCCCTGGAGTCCAATTTGCACAGTAAGTGCCATCGTTATTGACACGGATCAGCATATTCTCACTGGGTCTGAAAAGAATAAGGTGTAATTTACTTTTGGTTAAACAGCTGACAACATCATTAAGATAATTTCTAACTGTATTATTACAACAGGTGGCAATCCTATTGTCCTGTCATAGTATGTGTTCCCACCCTCCCAAATGACCCATTTTATTTTTCTTCTCCTCAAACCTTTATGACCCTTCTTCCTCACTCTCAGAAGATCACAACCTTACCACTTTTTCAGTGAGAAATGGAAGCAATTAGATACATCCCCAAAGTTGTAATCAGATTAATAAACCAACTTTCCATATCTCTACCTTCTGTCCTGATAAAATCCAAGAAGTGCCTTGTTGCTTATTTAAAGCCAGCCCCCTCATTTGTCCTGTGAATCTCATTCCCTCAACACTTCCATGCTGTAATTGCCTTGCTCATTCTCACTCATCATCAACTTCTCCCACTTTACTGAATCATTTTTATTTCCATCTCATTTCTATACAAACAAACTTCAGAATCTCTTAACTTTAACATTCCTTGATATTATGACCATCAACACTCTAGTAAGGTCTCATGTCCCTTTTCCCATTACATCAAAACTTATCTAAAGAATGGTCTACAATCACCCTCTCCATTTCTTAATTCCCAGTTCTCTTCCACAACTGGTCCTAGATAGGCCTTTGTTCCCAGCACTTCACTGTAACTGCTTCTGTTGGTCACCAATGACCCCAAATTCAATGGTCATTCCTTCATCCTCAGCAATCCCTCAATAGCATTTGATAGCTGACAACTCCTACTTTCTTGAAATATCTTCTTTTTGCTTCTGCAACATTCTCCAGGTACTTATATTGCTTGCCACTGTTTTTTAGTGTTTTGTTGGCTCTCCTTCTGACTGCCCCTTAATTTATGGACATTCCACATAGGTCTAGTTCTTTTTTCTTTAAATAGCATCTCTCTAGTTGATCATCCATTCCTCTGTTTTAAATACCATCTCTATGTAGAGGACTCAAATTTTATTTCTCTCCTGAATTTAAAACTGAAACATCCCCACTTAGATAGCCAGGAGGCATCTTGGCATCTCAATTTTTAACATAGCCAAAGAAGAACTCTTCTCACTCACCCCAGTACCAACCAAAACAAACAAACAAACAAACAAACAAACAAAAACGCCAGCTCATTTCTCAGACTTTTTGACCCTCTTAGAAATCATGATACTCTACATCAGAGATCAGTAGTATTTTCGGTAATGATATTTTAATCTACCGTGCAAAACAGTTTTTGTCACACTACTTAACTACTCTATCTCTGTGAAACAAAAAGCAGCCACAGACAATACGTAGCTAATGAGTAAGGCTATGTTCTAACATAATTTTCTTTACAAAAACGGGCCTGATATGATCTGCAGGCTAAAGATGGCTAAACCCCTACTACTATACTGCTCTCTGATCTCATCCTCATCCACCTTCCTTCTTGCTCACTACTCTCCTGCACTGCTCTCTTTTGGTTCCTTGAAGACATCAAGCTCCGTCCACCCCAGCACGAACTTTTTTTCTCTGCCTAGAACGAACTTCCTCCAAATCTTAACATGATCAACTACCATCTAGCTCTCTAATGAGAAAACACCTCCTCACACAGGCCTCTCCTATCACCCAATACTTTGCTGGACTGTCCTATCCTCATCACTCTCTATCAAAAAAAACTTACTTATTATTCCCATTTTGTTTATTTATTTATAGTTTGTTTCTCTACAGGAATGTAAATGTCCTAAGAACGAGTACCTTGTCTATTTTGTTCATAAAAGCCTATATCAATGTCTCTCACATTGCAGATGCTTAATTAATAATATTGATGAATAAATAATGCATTTACTTAGATAAGACTATCTTAATTAGGTTTAAAATACCTAATATATATGAAAAAACTATTTACAGGCAAATGGCCACTATTTTCTTATTTAACATATTATAAATTTATAGAGTTCGTATTTCTTTTATAAAAATCATATGCTTCCATTGTATGGACATTTTATAACTAAAATTAAGCCTTACATAGAATGTTAATGCCCTATTTCTAGACAAAGATACATTCTCAAAACTTGGCTATTTTTATAGAAAATTTTATAGATTATGCATTAAAACTCTACTTGGAATACATGTGAGAATAAAGTCACAGTAACCTGTTAATTTCTAGTAAGTTATGTGATATGTGCTATAATGAAATATATAAAAATCTTTTCAGGTCCACTTTGGAGCTTTTTTCTAAATTTTATGGAGGTAGTAGTCTCTCCAAGGTACATTCTATCTAATAATTTTTTCAAGGCTTCCAAAAGTACTTCTCCTAACAAGCAAATAAAATAGTAAGTCAAAAAATCAGCTCAAATCTGGAGATAAGAATACTCAAAAACTGAAAACTTAAGACTCTGAGCTAAAAATAAAAGTACAACATGTACTGAAATTGCTCTATAACATATAAGGTGAAGGAAAGAAGGAATAAAAACCCCAGAAAAGAAAACTAACAACTCTAAAGAAGCCAATATGTATCTTTTTAGATACTAATTATTCTTCCTCTAGGACCTTAGCATTATGTAACATTGGCAATATTGCAACTGATATATTCTATCGGTAAATCTACACATTATAAAATCTGTGGTAAATCTCTACTGGAATGTAAAAAATACTATAAAATATCTGCTTATGGAAAATAAAGTTGGAATGTAGGTTGATGTAAATTATAAGCAGCTGACAATACATGTCTTAGCTATGTGTTGCAAAAATGATCCTTACCTTTTAGGAGTTGGTGATGCAAAACGTAGTTCTTCAAATGAGTAATTTTCATAAACCTTTAAGAAGAGACCAGTAAGAATCCAGTAAAATAAATTCCAAGACCAGTAACTCATTAGAAACATTCCTAAGGCAGTGATAAGAAAACAATAACACAACTGGTTCTCCATATAGGAGTAAAAGAAAAACTCAATTACCTACATCATACCCTTTACAAAAATAAATTCTAAGTGTGCTAAAGACCCAAATGTAACAAACAAACCATCAACAAACTTAGAGGAAAAAAAAAATCTTCTGAGTACATTAAATTTTTAGATTTCTCACCAAAAAAGATGCTATAAAGGGCAAGGATAAGCCTTCACCTGGGAGAACAGGATTTACAATTCACAACCAAAACAGGATATACATCCATAATATAAAGACTGCTGCAACTGGACCTGGAGAACAATCTGTTTCTCAATAAAAGGTAAAAAAAAAGTCTGGAAAAAATTATGGTGAAATGTAAAGACAAAAATGGACTGCAGGTACCTGAAACTAGTTATACTATTCCCAATATTTTTGTATTCCTGCAATATTGCCAAATTGATCATTAACTTTCAAAGTTCAGGTAAAGTTCTCCAACTGGCTCATTCACTTCTAACTTCTACTCTATTTAAAGAAAGGCACATCCACACCCCTCAGAAGCTTCCCTCCTTTTTCCCACTTCTCTATTTTCACGAATGTGATTTAGAAAAGACCAAGCTGCCTTCACCTACTAAAAAGTCACAAATGAGAAATATGCCGCTTAAGGGTAGGTCTAACAGGAACTCCCAGGGTTCCAGATTCCCAGCACAATGTGTTTTCCACTCCACCATTTTCCCTCAGAATACATACTGCATTTATTAATGAAAGAACAGATAATATCTCATTTTCCCTATCCTCCACAATATTTGGTTGACTGCTGAGTAGCACACAGTAGGTGTGAATGGCTGATAAAAGAAAATCCCTTTCCTAGAACATGCACTGGTATCTCAGAGACAGTGTAGGATGGTATACTGTAAATGCTCTAACTCTACTCAGGATAGTCTTGAAAAGTTCTGATCAATCCAAATGATTACTTTCCCCATGTTCATATGACACACACTGCAATGTTAACACAGGATTTCCCAATTTCATCTGATTCTTCAGGATGGGTGATAACTCTTTTCTCATCAGTTCTCTTTCATTCTCTGTAATGAATATTTCCTTTTTTCCCCCTTTGTTTTAAAATCCTGACCCTGACATTCATCACTCCTAATCCAACTTAAAATGTGTGATTACTACCATAATAATTCTTTTGGCTGTATAACATAAAAATTAACAAGCATCTGCACTAATTACTTTCTTTTCCCTCTCCTGTAGGGTGAAAGAGGTGACACTCCTGTTTAAGGCCCACCCCTCCCTCATAAAGAGTTTGGAACTCTAGACTCTATTTCCATCTCTCAGACTATCTTCCTGGTTTCCTTCCTCTGGACTGTCTCCTCATCAGTATTGGGTCTAAGTCCTTCTCTATTCATCCCAAACTTAAAAACCTTCACTCAATGCCATTTCTGCTGTTTCTTCTTAGAACCAAATATCTTGAAAGACTTAATCTACTCATTTTGTCTCAGTTATTCTTACTTCTGCTCAATCTATAAATTCTTCTGACCTACAATGTTTTAAAACTGCTCCTGCCAACATCATTGATGAATTCATTGTTGCTAGAACCTTTTCAAAACTTTGCTTCTGCAGCATAATTTGCTTAACCCCTCCCAAACTGTTCTTTCAAGACATGCCATAAGGAAGTGATCAGGAAAATCAAACATGGAGTCAGACTTCCTGCCACTTGTGTGGCCTTGAACAAGTTAACTTCACCTCTCTCTGTGCTTTAGTTTCCATGTATGTAAAATGGGAATAAAACCAGAAATTTATAGGGCTGTTGTGAGGATTATGTGAGTTACTGTAGGTTAAGTGGGGGAAAGTGGCAAAAAGTAAATGCTGGTCCTAGCTTAATGTCCTATCTCTTTGGCTAATATTATTATCAATGTTTCTTTTTTTCTTTCTTTTTTTTTTTTCTCTTAACCTATTTTGTAAATCAATGTTTCTCAAAGCGTAGGTTTTGAATTTGAATCACTCTTCATATTTGCAAATTCTTGAACCCCTCTCCAGACCTACTGAATCTAAATCTTCATATTATTGGAAAATCTCCTTTTTAAATAAGCGCTGCAGATGATTTTGATGCAGACAAAAGTTTTAGAATCAGGTGTTTCTCAGGATCCTGCCCTGGAACTTCTCCCTTCACTCAAAATGGAAGATAGATATTATCTGCTTCCATGATATCATGAGTAATCCAAGTGCTATTTATTCCCAAATTCTTGTCTTGAGGTAAGATCTGTGATCACTTCAGGTTTGTACAACCAACTTCCTTTTATATATCTTCGCACGGATATTTCAGAGATATCTAAAATTCATTACACCCCAAAATATTATCTTTTTCACCAAAATCTGCTCCTCCTCCAATATCAATCTTACTACTTAAGGTCAAACTGTGAATTTCACCTTTTATTTCTTACCTCTTTCTCTTTATCCCCTTCAGCTACCAAGTACTACTGATCTTGAAACTATTCTCATCAGTTCAAGGGATTAATACATTTTACCACATTAAGTCAACACTCCCTCTCCAAAAGAGACTTAAACCCAATCATGTCTCTTGATCATCTGTCCAATAATTCTCCATATTCCATTATGATCGTTACCAAACACAAATCTAACTGTGCTGTTTCTCTAACTGAAAGCCTTCAATGGCTCACTACTGTTCTCTGTTACAGGCACAATTCCTAACTCCGCTTTAACTAATGTGCAATTTTCTAATTTAATCTAGCAATGCCTCTGGAGAGAACTGAAAATGCTGCACAAAGTATTTTAAAAAATCTGTCTAAAGGCAGTGGAGAGCAAAAAACCCCCAAAGTAGAGAACCCAAAGACTTAAGGCTGGCATATAAGAGAACCCCAAAGTGAAGGGGGGCTAGGTAAACTGAATTCTTGAAGGGTTCTATATCCTAGGTAGAAGTGGTAAATTGAAAATAGACAAATACTTTTGCAGGAAATGAAACTGAGTTTTCAACCATCTCAATCTCTGACTGGATTAACTTGATCTATTACTGGAATCTGCCTTAGGCATCTGCCAAAAAAATAAGTGAAAATCCTCTTTGGAGGAAAAAAAAATCATCCTAAAAAAAATATTCCAAGTTTGTACCTATCAATAGCTCTTGACCTGTAATTTTGTGTCTGTGTTAGGATCACTGAAATGCCTGTTAAGTGAAAAGGGTGGAAAATAAAACTTTTCTGATGAGTGAAATAAATTACCTTCATCATTGTTATGGCAATATACCGAGCTTCCTTCACTATCATGGGTTCATAGGAAACATCCAGCTTCGGAGATGCCAGCCCGCCAAAGGTCATATCAGTATTGGAAGGCACAGTTGCTACTGCAGGGCTGCCAGGGATCCTTTGAGGTTTTTTCACTTGCTCTTGTTGTAAAGATGTTTTTTTCTGAGAAACAGGAACGGCTTTCACCTCCACCTAACCACATTATAAAAACCAAATACTATTACTATATAATTGTCTATGACACATTTAAAGAAATAATTAACAAGTGTGGACCCACATCTCCATAAATTTTATGTGACCACAGGTCCGTCTCAGGCATTCCTTTCAAAGGTGTGCAAAATGACCGCAAGATAATTCTACAATGTGAAACTGTGTAAAAGAGGTCTTGATTTCTGGAACAAATACTCATAGACATCAAAACATAAAATAAAAATAAATGCCACTATTCATAAAGTACAGGACAGCAGAATGAACCTTCAGTGAATTCTTGAATTCTTGCAGGGAATAACATTAAATTACTTTATTAGGTAATTCACATTTAAAGCACCAATCTCCATTTTAGCTATACTATTCTGCAGAAGAAAATGTACTCTATTGATAAGACTTAAAAAATAACACATAATAGAAGAATTTGGACTGGCATTATGCCCTGGGAATACTACAAATCCATCTTATATTTAAAAAACATAGAAGTTTAAAGGTAAAAAGTAAAATTCTTTAGCTTAAATGCATTGCCATCATTAAAAGGTTTAAACTTTAAATGTAATAAAAAGAAAAAAAGGGAAAAGATAAAAAGTGAATACTTCCAAATTTAAAGACACCTGATTTTTAAAATTACAGTCATTGTATTTTTTGGCTGTATACAGCCACTTATGTACACAAATATATAGCCGCATATATTTTGATTAAATCTTTCTTTAAACAACTACAATTACACTAAATAAATTAGCATCAAAAGTACATTTGCCTATGTACTATGAACCTTGAAGTAAATCACTGAACAATTTTATACTTTAAGAATACTGAGATATTGCAGAATGACAGTTACACTACTTTTTTTTTTTCCCTAAAATAAACTACTCTGTGAGTGAATAGGATTTTGTGGCTTAATAAATTCTAAGCTTCAAACAACCAAATCACTTTGCAACAACAAATCTTTGAGGGGTTGGGAGCCGCTGGGGAACTGCCCGAAACAAATTTTCATTCAATACATTTTTTTTAGAAATATAATAAAAGTTTAAAATGAGATAGTTACATTAATTATATCATAATGGATTCATTTAGTGCATTAAAATATGCTCTAAAATGTTATTATTAATTAATGTCTCAGGAAAGACATATCCAAATAACTATATCCATTAATGTAGCATATGACTATTTCCGTTTCCCATTCTTTTATTATCCAAATTCATGTATTTCTAATTTTTTTATTAAGTTTTTTATTGTAATTCTAGTATAGCTAAGATACAGTGTTTCAGATATACAATATAGTGATTCAACAATTCTATACCTTACTCAGTGCTTATCACACTAAAAGTCTACTCCCATCACCTATTTCAGCCATTATCCCCCAATCTCCCTCCCCTCTGGTAACCATTAATTTGTTCCCTACAGTTAGGAGTCTGTTTCTTGGTTTCTCTTTTCTTCCCTTTGTTTTGTTTTTTTACACATAAATAATTTCACATATAAGTGAAATTATTTAATATTTGTCTGTGTCTGACTTATTTCTCTTAGCATTATACTCTCTGGCTCCATGCATGGTGTTGCAAATGGCAAAATGTCATTCTTTTTTGTGGCTGAACAAAATTCCATTGTGTATGTGTGTGTGTGCATATATACAACCTTTTCTTTATCCATTCGTCTGTTGATGAGCACTTGTGCTGCTTCCATAATTTCACTACTGTAAATAATGCTGCAATAAACACATATGTATATGCCCCTTTGAATTAGTGTTTTTGTATTTTGGGGTAAATAACCAGTAGAGTGTGATTACTGGATCACAAGGCAATTCTATTTTTAACTTTCCAAGGAACCTTCACCACAAACTTCTAATTTAATATGTACCAATATTATATTTTAAATGTTTCAACAGTACCAAATACAGAATGTACCTAGTCTTTTAAAATTTAAATTCAACTAATTAACATATAGTGTATTAGTTTCAGAGGTAGAGTTCAGGGATTCATCAGTCTTATATAATACCCCGTGCTCATTACATCACGTACCCTCCTGAAAGTCCATCACTCAGTGTGTTTGAGTCTTTTAAAAAATACATACAAAGTTTTAAAATGTGTTCTGGGTGTGGTGCATAATCAATGAATTCTGTTACGCTTAAAAGAAATTAATAAAAAAAAATGTGTTCTTTCACTGATTTATTCAATCACTACATAATAAGGGCCTTCCCTCTACGTACATAAATGAACACTTTCTTATACTTCTTTTGATCACCATACCTCCTAGCAAAATGTAAGACAGAAATAATAAAATATATAACGTGGAAGTGTATACTAATTAATATAAATAAATCATTTAAATAATTTTTTGGCTTCCTCTCTAAATATGAAGACAGTACTGCAAATGGGCCCTAGCCACTTGTTTTTCCCTAAAATTTTATTAGTTAAAATAGTCAGTGCTTTGATGACTATTTTTTTTTAAAGATTTTATTTATTTATCTGTCAGAGAGAGAGAGTGAGCGAGAGCGAGCATAGGCAGACAGAATGGCAGGCAGAGTCAGAGGGAGAAGCAGGCTCCCTGCGGAGGGCAAGGAGCCCGATGTGGGACTCGATCCCAGGACCCTGGGATCATGACCTGAGCCGAAGGCAGCTGCTTAACCAACTGAGCCACCCAGGCGTCCCATGATGACTATTACTTTAATTCTGATATAATTACCTTCATATTGGGAACATGTACCACATCCCCATATTGGTCTTTTGTTTGAACAGTTATGGTGGTAGGCCAACCACAACGAATATCATCCTTGTTCAGGATCAGAGATGTTTTCTGAGGATCAGCATAAGAGTCTGGCTGAAGCCACCTGAGAGTGACGAAAAAGCAAGCAAAAAACTAAATATTCATCAGTATCTTTAATGATTAACATGAAATTAAGCCAAATGAATAAAACCTGTATCAAACAAAATGCTAAAACAATATCTTCATTTCCAATGCAGTGAAAATCACAAGTGTCTCCCTTGCAAACTGTTAATGACAAATTTGTTAAAAAATATGTCAAAGTACATGAGATTTCTGATGGTTTTATAAATAAAATAGAAATAATTTTAAAATCAGAAAACTTGACATTTTAACATGGATGATATAATAACCAAGAAAATGAATTTAGGTTATATATATTTTAAGTCTTAAGCATATGCATTTTACTGAAGGACATCTGCCTTAATTTGCCAGACTGAAAACCTGGGAAAGAACAGCTCCTCTATAAAAGCAGTGACAGAAATGGCATTGTACTTGCTTGAGGACAGCTAGGTTAAAGATACACTATCTTCTCTTCACACAATTTTTCAACTATCTTTCCTCATTACCTTCCATGAAAATTCTGTCAAATTTCTATACTCTGGGATATCCATTCTTGAATTCATTGCATGATCTACATTCAAGTTGTCCTGGGAGATAAGTGATAAGTAATTCTGTTGTGTTACATAAGATTGTCCATAAAGTTAGCAGTGAGGCTGATTTAAATGATTTTCTATTTTCCAATCACCATTTTGGTTTTTAAGAACCACAGAGGAATCTCTTTTATTAAAACTAAAACTGGGAAGAAGTTGGACTTCTGTAATTACTAGTAAAATCAAACAAGCTAGGATATTTTTTCTTTCCATTAAAAAAAAGAAGCAAATAGCAAAAAAATAAATGAGAACTCTACAACCTCAAATTATTTCATTTAAATTCTTAATTTATATTTATATTATTGGTAGCTTTCAAGAGAAATCTGATTAAAATAAAATACAGTGATAAATTTAAGTTTAGTCTAGATATTACATGTTATTATTGAATATACATATACTTCTCAATTATACCATGTGCTCCATCTATTTTTTTAAATAAAAGTTCACCAAGGAAACTTTAATCAACTAACAACAACCATATATTTTTAAAATATTTATCATTTTATACTTCAGCAAGTTCAAAACATATAAACCAGATTATTTAAGGCTGCATTTTAACATCTTAATGACTTTCCTTTAGTTTTTCTTCAGAAATAAGGAGAGAGACAAGACCAGACAGTCAGGAATTGTAGTGCTTAAAGCGTATTACCTTGCAAGCCTGCCACCACTTGATCCTGGAACACAAGCAATAAAATCATCCAGAAAGGACTGTTCATTGCTTTGGATTTGAAGTGGTAAATTTCCTTCAAGTGCCTCTAATATAGTTGGTGAATGAGAAAGAGCTAAACCCTTTCCAAGAATACCGGAATGGGTTTTGCACACCTGATGGGTAAAAGAGAACAGTTATGTATTTAAAATGTAAAATTTAAATTACATGAGTTTCTTGAACTTACAGAATTTTAGGGAGTCCTTTTGGGGGAACATATTTTCTCTCCATGCCTTACAGCTCCTTTAGCCTATAAAACAGGTTCCCCAGGCGGGAAAAAGAGCCTACAAAATAGGCTCCCCAGGAGGGAAAAAGATGGGATAATACTTCCAGCCTCTTTCCTTCCACAAAAACAAGTGACACATCAGAGATATGCATGCTACCTGAGACAGTGCATCCCTGCCCAGTCTAGCCCTCGCTGTGCTGCATCCCCATCTGTCTGGGCCAGGCCTCCCTCTACAGGCAGCTGTGGAGTCTCCCACTTTCTGTGTTCCCATTATTAGTATCTTTCCTGGTTGGACTATATCTGTTCTCTTATGTGGGTGGGGATCAAGGTCCTGCCTTGGGCTAAAAGTGGACAGAAGCCTGACTGTGGCTGCACATAAACTCTATTAGCCTGTCAGCAATTGCATTAGGGTATTTACCCTAAAGATACAAACGTAGTGATCTGAAGGGGTACATGCACCTGAATGTTTATAGCAGCAATGTCCACAATAGCCAAACTATGGAAAGAACCTAGATATCCATGCACAGATGAATGGATAAAGAAGGTGTGATATATATATATATCACATCTATATCTATCTATCTATCTATCTACATACACACAATGGGATACTATGCAGCCATCAAAAGAAATGAAATCCTGCCATTTGCAATGATGTGGATGGAACTAGAGGGTATTATGCTGAGCAAAATAAGTCAATCAGAGAAAGACAATTATATGAAGAATTTGAGAGGCAATGTGGGGGGTTTGGGGGCTTGGGAAGGAAAAAATGAAGTAAGATGGGATGGGGAGGGTGACAAATCGTAAGAGACTCTTAATCTCACAAAAGAAACTGAGGGTTGCTGGGGGTAGGGAGGTAGGGAGAGGGTGTTTGGGTTTTGGACATTGAGGAGGGTATGTGCTGTGAAGTGTGTAAACCTGGCGATTCACAGACCTGTACCCCTGGGGCTAATAGTACATTATATGTTAATAAAAATTTTTTTTAAAAATTCAAAGTATTTGGAATAGTATTTGATGAGGTCAAGATCAAATAATGTCTGTTTTTATTATTACTGCTGTGATCAATTCATCTTGGGAAATAAATAAGATTTAAACCATTAGCTGTAGGTACCTGACTCTATCTCCCAATTAGTTGAATTCTTAGACAAATCATAGGATTTCTCTAAACTGCAGTTATTGTATTGTAAGGTGCAAAAGAGAGTATTGACTTCAAAATGAAAATTCCAAAATAGATAATATTAAAGATATGATAAACTATAAAGTGCTCTATAGGCATTATTTATATTACTACTATTAATACTCTTTTCTCTTTTTCTAACTGGTAAATAAAACTTTCAAGATCTAATTTCAATGTCAACAGTTCTGTAAAGCCTTCCCCTATCCCCCAGGTACTGGGTAACTCTTCTTCCAACCCCCCACTTCCCCCACTCCCACCCCCAGGATTTATGTCTCCTTTCAGATTTAACAACCACTGTGCAGCACAGCAAGAGCTCACTTGGGTTTCTCCCACCAAGAAGTATCTTTATCTGCCAATGAATAGAATCAAGTATTTGAGGAAAGTCTTATATTCAAGAAAAATAAGGTTGATCTGAATGAAAATAGTCCTTTTAAATTAATGCACAATCTTATCCTTATGATGTTTGGAACAATACCTGCAATGCAGCCTCTTCAAGAATTTCAAGGTCTTCCTCTAATTCATTACCTGTTGTGTGAATGAAAAGTTTTATCAACATATATCAATATTTAGTTTAACTTTCTAGTCCTTTGCATTAATTATACCTTTTTCATAATTCTGATATTCCAGACTGAAAAGAACTATTATCGTTTTGGATCAGTCTCAGTGCTTTACCTTTTAAAGTGTAATTTTCAGTGTGAATATAAGCTATAATTCTCAAGGCAATACTAAAAAATTATCCATTGAGTGATTTGCATAAGATATAGACTATATTTAGGCATATAAATGTGTACTTTTACATTTAGCCTATTTATAATCCCTTCCCCCGCCAAATAAGGGAACTGATTATTTGGAATCAGAGTCTTTTTATTTTGGTATGTTATAGAAAGAAGAGCTATACCTTTAGTAAAAAGAGTCACAGGAAAAAATGAGGTAATAATTGTATCCTCTATCCCTTTTCTCCTTTATTGTTTAATATAAAACATTACTAAGGTTATACATCTTAAAAAGGAAATATTCATATTATCCAGGAGTTGTAGAATGAAAAATTCTCCCATCATCTCCCTTCTGAAGATAAACAGGTCAACAGTTGAAGTATTGTTCAAGAAACTGTATGCAAATAAGTTTATGTGTGTCAACATACATATTTGTCCACACACACACCTATATTCATATATATATATAACATAATGTTCACAAAAATGGGACTAGCTTTTGCAACTTGCTTTTCTCAGTTAATATAGTTTGGAATCTTTCCTGGTAAGGACATAGAGAACTCCTTTTGTTGTTGGTTTTTATAGCTGGACACATTTCCACTGACAGATGTACCTTGAGTTATTCAACCAGTTTTTCAGGTTTTATAACCATAAGCACTGTTATATTAATCTATCTTACAACACGTATTTTTTGAGCATTTGTGCAAGTAAATACAACAATTGCTATATCAAAAAGTAGAAGGCATAGAAAATTTGAACAGGTATTAACAAATTTTCTCCAAAGGTTATACCCATTTTCTTCATATAAATAGAACACAAGATGTCTCATTTGCTCGTACATGTAACAACATTCAGTAGGAACAGGGGAACTGAGAAGCATGGAAGGGAACAGAGAAGGAAGAAATGAGAAGAAGAAGAGAACGGAAGAAGGAGGATGAACTGAGAGGTGTAGTCTCAGAGGGAGGGGCTATAGATGGACTTCTAGGGATTAGAATTGGGGAAATACAATTATTGCCTTTTATTCCCAAACACTGTGAAAATAAATGTTCAACGCCAAGCATCACAGAATCAGTAAACATTTTTAACTTTAGTTTCACCTTTATCATCCTGATTATAAATCAACTTACATATACAAATTTGTATCATATAAAGAGGTACTACTCCTGCCAGTGCCTCATTTCTCTGCTGTGCTTCTCATGAAAACTCTTCTAAAGAGATATCTATTCAACCTGCACCCCCGCTCTGACTACCCATTCTTTCACTCTAGTCTAAAGGCCTTCTGTTTCTCTCCTATATTTCTTGTTGAGTATGTAAGTAACCAATTGGTTTCTCCACTCGATGGTAGATTTTAACTGACTTCTCAATTGCATTCAAAAGAATGTCCTCTCTCCTGGTTTTATTCCTACCTCCTTGGCTGCTATACCAGAGTGTTTTTTACACCTCTTTCATCCTGTCTGTCCATTTTTGACACTCTGGCAAGTCCCACCTTTGATCCTGGGGGATCTTCTAGTTCTTATTTGTATTCTCTTCCTAGCCCATCTTTCACATGGTCCATGTCTTTAAATATCAAGTGTGTTCAAATTACATTTCCACTGACTTGTCCCCTGAGTGCCAATGAATATTCACCTGCCAACTTGATATGTCCACTAAGATATTTAAGAAATATCTCAAACTTTTGGCTTAATATCATATATACAGTGCTTAACCCAGTGCCTGGCACATAGCATGTACTTACCTAAGGAGGGTTTTTGTGCATGTCTGTGTGTGAATAAAAAAGACCAGAGGACACTTCAGTAAAGAAAACCCAAACTACTAGTATATTACTATTCATGAATGTATGTGACTACTGAATTGATTTTGATAATTTATTTCAGAATGTCCTAAATAAGCATATTCTACTCTTGAATTTTTTTTTAAATCATAAACACAGGGTGCCTGGGTGGCTCAGTGGGTTAAGCTTCTGCCTTCGGCTCAGGTTTATGATCTCAGGGTCCTGGGATCGAGCCCTGTATCGGGCTCTCTGCTCAGCAGGGAGCCTGCTTCACCCTCTCTCTGTGCCTGCCTCTCTGCCTACTTGTGATCTCTGTCTGTCAAATAAATAAATAAAATCTTTAAAAAAAAATCATAAACACCTAGTACTCGACCAGACTTACCAATAGGAAGTGCTAGATCCTTTTTCATCAAAGCTGCGGCACAAACTCCACCAAGATTGGCTAATTCTTTTTCCAACTGAATAACTCCCTGGATAATCATTAAAAACAAAAACAAAAAAACAAAAACGTGCTTTAAAAAAATGTTTGTAGGACAAAGTGTCTGGAAGATAAGGTAGCTTATTAATATAATGTGATTTGCATCCAAGCCTAACTTTTGAGACCGGAAGGAAGAACAGGTCAGCTAGTGGTTAAATTAAGAGTAGAAGAGGGTTAATAATACATCTCCTACATGTTACAAGGTCCAGGCCTATAGGCTCATCTTCCAAAGAACTTATCATTCACTACTTTAAAGTAGCATGATAATTTTTTTCAACTTTTATTATATGATTTGAAACACTTAGAAGGGATATTGAGTTAGTCCCATTGTGAAATCAGGTTCTATTATTTACTCAGAAAGGTACAGCCACCTGAGGGGATTTGAAGCAGGCACAATTATACTTTCTTTAAAGGCTACGTCATGTTGCACAGACTCCATTCTCTTCATGTATTAAAAGTAGCAAAAAAAGCAAAAAACAAAAAACAAAAAAACAAAAAAACCACTACACAAAATTAAACCAGAAGGAATTCTAAATTATACACCCTAACTTAAAATAAATTTCAGAGTTCTTGAATACAGGTAGCAAATACAACTTTAGTTAATAGCAGCCCTCAAAAACACACTCTTAATAGAATGAGAAGATAATTCCTTCTTACCTCATCAGGTCCAGGGCTAAACTCGTATCCAATTGCAAAACATTTAAAACCATAGAAAGAAGCTTTGTCATCTTTCACATAATCTGATGCAGTTTCCAATGAAAAAAGGGCCTCATTTCCTAAAGAAAAACATTGAGTTCAAAATCTGAAACAATTTTATTAAAATTATATAAATATAAAATTAAAGATATAAAATATCTTTCATCTATCTCAAGATAGGTGGCAATACAAATCAGATACTAAAAAGCCCAGTCTTTTTGGGGTGTTAGGGGTGTTCCTGTATGTGCCGGATTAAGACTGCTAAAAACCACGCTGGCCAACAACAGAAACATCCCAAGTGAATTGTTATTATTTTTCTTTAGGACCAACCTCTCAACATCAAATGTTCTACCTTTGTTACATAACCATTTTTTCAATTACCTGTCAATTACCAGGGTGACCTAGGTTAGTTAGCCTTTTCTGTTTCAAAATGAGCAATCCTCTAACCTGGCCCCTCACAAACAAACAAGGCAGGTCAGACCAGAAGACACAAGCTTCTGAATTCAAACAGGCTGTGAATTTGAGGAATCACAAGAATATTTATGGTTAATTGGTTAAAAACACAACAGACTACATACAGTTTTAATAACTTACAAACTTTCTTTGAAAGAATACCAGTAATAGCAATAACAGAAGTGCTGCCTGTCCGTCTCTGACACACACAACCACAAATGCGAATACACATCCCTCCAAGCCCAAAGAACTGAAAAACAATAGCTTTAACATAACTCAGAAGGGGGGCGCCTGGGTGGCTCAGTGGGTTAAGCCACTGCCTTCGGCTCAGGTCATGATCTCAGGGTACGGGGATCGAGTCCCGCATCGGGCTCTCTGCTCAGCGGGGAGCTTGCTTCCCTTCCTCTCTCTCTGCCTGCCTCTCTGTCTGCTTGTGATCTCTCTCTGTCAAATAAATAAATAAAACCTTTAAAAAAAAAAAAAAAAACCATAACTCAGAAGGTTAGGTGGTTGACCAATTCTCCTGAATGGAAAAGAGTCCTGTTAAGTTCTCAGTATCTTTCACTTACTGGGGAAAATAAAAGAGCAAATCCACTTTTTCTAGAGTTTGTTCCCAACTGTGCAGGCAGCCACTCCTCAGTATTAACTCTGCTTTGGTCAAGCTAATCTTTTTCCAGAAGATCCTCACAACATTCTCTCTTCTAAAACTCAGTCATGCTATACCCCACACCCAGAGTCTTTTTCAGTACTCAAGTGCAATCAGATGCATAGCAGGTCTTGAAAAAATCCTTCCAAAAGTTGTAAACATCTTCAGTGATGGATCCTTACTAAGCATAATTATTATAAGTGTGTAGATTTTACCATATTAAACATGAAGAGAAAAAATAACTTACCTGGCAACACTAAAACCATAGTAGGCCACCCAGCGGACCCTGAAAATTTCTTTAATTCTATCCAGGAATTCAGATTTTCATGAACAGATGTTAATTTTGGTCCATATCCTGAATTCTGAATAGTTCTAACAGGAATCAACAAACGAAGGACATCTTCTGACTGTGCAGTGCCACACTGGGGGTCAAACTCGATCGTTATCCACCGTACACATTCCGGGAATGTCACCTGAGATGAAGAGGACACTTTGTTAAGAAGAGTTTGATTTTCGTCTTTTTTTCCTATTTTAGAAAAAGGACGTATCGTAAAAATGATGCTTTCAACATATGGCAAACTAAATTTTAAGTAAGAAATTAATAGAGTAGTTTCAATATGATAAAAAATCATATTAATGTTCAGTATCAATTGTCCCAACTCCCTGCTTGCAATATCTACTGTTTTCTATCTAATACCTGGTTGATACATTAATAATATTTGTATGTACATACTGATAATACTTAAATAATATTACAAGGTTAATTTCTATAGACATTGAGCTAATCTTCTTGTGGAAGTTCATTTATATAATAAATTTTCCATTTCAGTCAAAATACATTTAAGGAATATAAGTAGGTAAATGAAAATATAATTTGATGGGTAAAATGTAAAGATATATTGATAGAAAGTGAATAAATCATTAAAATCTAAGGTTTTAGTCACTTTCAGGTTATCTATTATTCATAGTATGTGCTACAAATGATACTTTTCAGTAACAAAATACTTCAGAACTTCATATATTATGAAAATAAATAAATATTAACACACGATGAGTGGTGTTTGGGTGGCTCGGTTGGTTAAGCATCTGACTCTTGCTTTCAGCTCACGTCATGATCTCAAGTTTGTGAGATTAAGCCATATGGGAGTCTGCTTCTCTACCTCTGCTCTCCACCATGTGCACCCACAACATGTGCTTTCTCTCTCTAATAAATAAATAAACCTTAAAAAAAAAAAACCACATGATGAAAACCTAGATTTTTATGTTTTCTTAACCTAAAGTTTTATTGTAATGTGAGTTTTTCATGACATATAATTACATTATTTTTAAGGCCACTTTTAAGCTTTTGTTACCATCATGGCAGGAAAAATCCTGTCTTAAAAGTCAAATTACAATTAAACAGGACCATGTCAATAGTAAACTAAGAAATAGTTATAGGATATATGAGCCTTAAGAAATCTCCTAAGATATTGGTCTAAAAAAATTACCTAGTTTAGACTAAAGCAAAAATCTTTAGTAGGATTAAAAAAAAATCTCCATTTAGGGGTCACTGGGTGGCTCAGGGGGTTAAGCCTCTGCCTTCGGCTCAGGTCATGGTCTCAGGGTCTTGGGATCGAGCACTGCATCAGGATCTCTGCTCAGCAGGGAGCCTGCTCCCCCACCCCTCTCTCTTTCTGCCTGCCTCTCTGCTTACTTGTGATATCTCTCTCTCTGTCAAATAAATACAATCTTAAAAAAAAAAACCTCCAGGGGCGCCTGGGTGGTTCAGTGGGTTAGACGTCTGCCTTCGACTAGGGTCATGGTCTCAGGGTCCTAGGATCGAGCCCTGCATCGGGCTCTCTGCTCAGCGGGGAGCCTGCTTCCCCCACCCCCTCTGCCTGCCTCTCTGGCTACTTGTGATCTCTCTCTCTGTCAAATAAATAAGTAAAATCTTTAAAAAAAAAAAAAACTCCATTTAAATGAAAAGCTCTTGTTCATAATTACATAAATGCAAATTAAACCACAAGTAAAATACCATTTCTTCCATTTTATTAGAGGTCCAAAATTTAATCATGTACTCTGTTGGAGAGGCTGTGAGAAAACAAGCACTCTCAAACATTGGTGGAGACACAAAATAGTATAGCCTCTACAGAAGGGATTTTCTCAACATCTAGGAAAGATACATATTCATTCACTTTCTGACTCAGTAACCCCAAATGTATGAAGCATATGGCTCTTCAGTCTATGTTTGACCCAGAAATCCCACTTCTAAGAATTTACTTTGAAGATATACTTCTAAATACATGAATAAACAAACAAGAAAACCCAAACACACACACAAGGTTATTCATTGCACAAAAATTTGCAAAATACTGTAAATACCCTAAATGCTCATAGATAAGACTGACTGAAAAAGCTATGATATATCTTCACAGTGGAGTACAAACCAATTTTAAGAAAGAATGAGAATAATTTCTTTAAGTGGATATGGGGAGATTTCTATGCATGTTGTTACATTAAAAAAGTACAAAATAGTGTATTTGCTGTACTACCATTTTTCTTTTTTAGATCTTATTTATTTGCTTTAAATGAGAGAGTGAGAGAGAGAGAGCACACAGGTAGAGGGAGCAGCAGACTCCCCACCAAGCAGAGGACCCAATATGGAGCTTGATCCCTGGACCCCTGAGATCATGACATTAAGTTGAAGACGCTTAACTGACTGAGCCACCCAGGTGCCATGGTGTGCTACCATTTTCCATTAAAAGAAAAAGAAGACTACATCTATATCCGTCTATCTATTTTTCAAAAAGGAAACAAAGAAACACCAGGATACTCAGTGTAGTAAGTGAGAACCAGAGAAGGGAAAAGGAAGGGCCTCATAATTCTGAGCATATTATTTTGTAAAACTTTATTTCTGGTGTCATGTTAACTATTTTACACATTTAAAAAATAAAATTAGGGGCACCTAGGTGCCTCAGGGGGTCAAAGCCTCTGCCTTCCGCTCGGGTCATGATCCCAGGGTCATGGGATGGAGCCCGAGCCGGGCTCTCTGCTCAGCAGGGAGCCTGCTTCCTCCTCTCTCTCTGCCTGCCTCTCTGTCTACTTGTGATCTCTATCAAAATAAAAAAAAAAAAAATAAAGTTGAATCAAGTAGGATGGGGGAAAACCACAAAAATTAAGCACAAAAACCCAAATAGGGCTATCCTTACAGCAAAGTGATCATAAAGCAACCTGCGCATATAGATGAAAAGAACTATTCCAACTTCTGAATATAGTATTTCGTTATATAATGTCACTGGGCTATATTCTAAAGACAAAACATTTTGAAAGGAAATTGCTTAGGAAATTGTTTTTTACAGTGACATCTAAATGGGATAGACATAAAGAAAAGACCCCTACGATGTTGACTGGAATTAAAAAGGAATGCTCAAAAACTGAAAAAAAAAAAAAAACATAGGAAAAGGACAAAGAATCCAGCTTGAATGAACTTTCACCTGCCAAATCAACTAAAATTTGAGCGTCAAAATGAATAATGACAGCAAAGGATTGTAACATTAAACAAAAAGAAAATTCTTAAACCTGTATTGATATAAACACGTAACATAATGGATGAAGGTTTAAAAGTGGAGGGGATGGGAAAACTGTCTTTTAAAATTGAACACCAAATGAAAGGAATAAGAGAATTAGAAAGCTACCATTTTCAAACTTCCTATAGGAACAAGTGATTTGGGTTAAGAATCACCAATAGGTGCTAAAAGCCCTGGGTGAAATTTGTTAGGAAATGATATTTTTTATATAGTCTCTAGCTGTCTACCCATGAACATTTTCTTCCTTTCTTTTTTTTCCCAAAGATTTTATTTATTATTTGACAGTGAGAAAGAGAGAGAGAGAGCGCGCACAAGCAGGGGCAGCGGCAGAGGGAGAAACAGGCTCCCCGCTGAACACGTGGGGTTCCTGGAATCATAACCTGAGCCAAAGGCAGCTGCTTAACTGACTGAGCCACCCAGGTGCCCCTACCCACAACCATTTTCTTTCAAAGGGAAAAAAGATACTTTTTTGGTGGAGAAACTTGCCAGATACCCTCTTAATCAAGTGGTAAGTACTTCCTGATGGGATGCACTGAAAAGAATACAGCATCACTTATGAAGTGTTGCTGCCCAAAACACTCAACCTGAGTTTAATCATTAAAAAACAATCAATCAAGTCCAAATAAAAGGAAATTTATAAAACCACTGATTGTATTCTTCATAAATGCCAATGTCCTGAAAGACAAGGAAACCCTGAGGCACTGTTTCAGATCAAAGGAGACAGAAAAGACCTCACAAACAAATGCAGTGGATGGGTTCCGCTGGAACCCAGATTTGGATTTAGAAAAATGTGTAATGCTGTTGTTGGGGCAACTGACAAAAATGTTTATCTTGTAATATGATCTACTACTACTATTAATTATGATAATATAGCATCAATGTTAAATTCCCTAAATTTGATTGATGTATTGTTGCTATACAGGAAAATCACTGTTCTTAGGAACAAGGTGATGGGTAATGATGTTTGCAACTTACTCTTAAATGGTTCAGCAGTAGTAAATCCATATAAATAAATACAACAAATGTGGCAAATATTAACTGATGAAGCTGGGTGAAGGGCATATGGGTGATCATTGTACAAATCACTTTTTCCTACAGGTATGAAATTTTTTTTTTAAGATTTTATTTATTTAGTTGACAGAGATCACAAGTAGGCAGAGAGGCTGGCAGAGAGAAAGGAGAAGCAGGCAGGCTCCCTCCCTGCTGAGCAGAAAGCCTGATGCTGGGCTTGATCCCAGAACCCTGGGATTTTAAGAGTGGGTTAGCATAAGAATGGCCAGCCTGAAGGCCAGGAAGCCATTTTACTGAGCGTGCCTAACTGGTTGACACTGTGTATGTGACTTGAGATAAGAGGAACTAGCTAAAACCTGAAAAAACAACTTAATCATATACCACCATAGGCGGTGGCGCCACAGGGACCGGATGTTAATGAAAAGCAAATAGTTAACTTGCAGAGATCACAATCCTGCAAGACAGGAGTCTCCCTTGGTAATATCCCAATTTCCAGAGACAATGGTTCAGTTCCTTGAGGCCTGGTGTCCCCCTCCCCACTATAAAACTGAAGGAGGCTGAGGCAGAAGGAAATGTAAATAAAGTTAAATTTCTTCTAAACCTAAATCTCACGTAACCGCCAGGGTGGCGAAAAGTTAAACAAAGTTAAATCGTCAAAGTGTGGCTTTAGCTATGAAAAAGTGCCTTGAAAAATGCTATATAAACCCTTGGCTCTGAGAACTCGGGGTCCTTATTGAAACCGACTGCGTCCAGCAGATACTCAGTACCCTAACAGGATCATGACCTGAGCTGAAGGCAGAGGCTTTAACCCACTGAGCCACCCAGGCGCCCCAAATTTTGGCTTTTAAATACTTATAACCATTAAAAGGAACCAGGGCATTTTGTAAAAATGGCTGGTTTTAGATCTAAAGCAAGAGATATAAAAGAGGAGCCTAGAATACCTTACACCAGAGAGGAAGGATGCTATGAATGACCACAGGGGGTATGTCTAAAGGATTCAGAAGGCAAGATGAAGAGGCTCCTATTTAACAGAGACATATGATCCAGTTTCTTAAATAAAATGTAAGGAAACAAAGAGTTGGAGGAGAACCTGTAGATAACAAGAGACTTAAGAGACATAATAAACAATAACAATGTATGGATCTTATCTAGATTCTAATTCAAGCAATTAAAAAAAAATTAAACTCTTATTTGGATCCTAATTCAAATAATTAAAAATGTGCACATGATTACATGAAGGAATGAGCTTTTTTGGTGTAATAATAATATAGTTACTTTTTACGGGTCCTTATATTTAGAAATGTATAATGAAACATCCACAAATGTGCTTTAAAATAATCTAGAAAGGGACAAAATGGGTGGGGAATAAATTAAACAGGTCTGGCCAAGAGTTGGGTATGGGGATGGGGTAAATGGGTGGTGGGAATTAAGGAGTGCACTTGTGAGCACCGGGTGATGTATGGAAGTGAATCACTATATTGTACACCTGAAACTAATGTCACAATGTATGTTAACAACTGGAATTTAAATTAAAACTTTAAAAAAAAGACTTGGTAACTACTGAATCTGGGATGACTGGTGTGACTGTACTGGTTTGTCATTTTATATATTTACTGTAGTCTACATAAAATGCTGAATATTTTACAAGTAAATACAACGTATTATTAAACTGATGAAGTAGATGAATCCTCTTTTTCCTCCTTAATTTACATGACACAACTTAAAAAGCAAGGAAGGAGGACTCTGGATACTCTACAATAATATTGTATTTATAAATATTCTATATGGTTTTTGTTTGACATTATCTGTATTAGAGCCCCTTAAATCCTATCTTGGATATGCAAATTTTCAGAGCTCAGGTTGTGGTATAAATATTATCAGGTCCAAAAAAATGATTTTAAATTTTGATATTTATATCCACTACTATTACAATACATAATATGTTTAACATTATATACTGCATTATACTTATAAGACATATTAGCACAATTCTCATAAATACCCGGAAACTACATGCTTTAACAATAAAAATTCTGTCTTTAAACCCCTTTGTGTATCTGACAGCGCCTAACCACCTGCTGATTTCTATATTTAAATGCAAAAAAATTATACTTTTAAACAGAAAGTATCTAAACAAAGTATACTTGAATACAGCATTATAAAACATCAAACCAAATTTTACGTTTAAACTCCACCTAGGAACCGGCACCTACCTTGTAGTGCATCACACACGCCGGCTTATAGGGGTGCTCACTCTCTATGACAGCGTAGTGATTAGAGGTTGTACAAGCAGAGAGGCCTTGCTCAGGCTGGTTTCCTGTGGTGCTATCTGTCGACTGATTGGGATTGAATGCAGGGGGTGCATACTTCTGATTCAAAATGGCAACTGAGGGAAGTAATTGTTGGACAAGACCAAAGACTTCTACAGCCACCTAGTATAAAAAAAAAAGATTAAAAGAGATAATAAAGGTAAAAATTGCTTTAAAATTATTAATTACTGTAATTGTTGGCTACCCTTAATTACCAAGAACATTACTGAGAATTCTTCTAGCTAAGTTTTTATTCAAGGAAATCTGTTCTATGGAAAAAAGATTTACCTTAGATGTTTTAGATGTTACATGAAAATAACCTCATCTATACTTTTAAACACTTTGCCTTTTTATAATCTGCTGTAAACTGGGTTTTACTCAATATTTAATTATGCCTAAGAATCAATAGTTTATGATTACCTTCATGTCTTGACTATTGCACAGTTGTAGAAGACTCCTATCCTTCTACATTATTATTCTTATCCAAAACGAAAGACTTGGCATCAATTTCATAAATTAGGAAAATGTATGTTAACTTAAGCTCTCCTTACATATCATAATTCTAAATTATATTTCTCATTCCCAAATTCATCAAATGTAAAGCCAGTAAATAAGCACAGTAATCCGGTAAATAAAACAAAGAACAGTGAGATTTAACTGATAATGTCTACCATTTAACTTATCTACCTTTGTGTGTTACTTTTAACCCAGGTACCTCAAAGATGAAAGTGTTTATTAAGGATAGATACAAAGTCTAAAAAAAGAGATATTTCAAAAAAATATTCAAAATTACAGAATTAAATTACACACCTTGGGAATAGCAGCAGCTACTGGTCCTATGTAGGCTATAATAAGGGGAAGCAGCATGGAAAACAGACTGGAAGAGCTAAGCAGTTCTGGAATGTCATCAGCTAAAAAAGGTATTAAAACTATAGTTAGAAGGTAATTTCATTGTAATGTATATACGCTGTACTAAATCTATATTTTATTCTTTTGAGCAAAATAAAATTATAGTTGACATTGATTGAATGCTTATAAAGGACGTGGCCCTCTTCTAAGGGTTTTATACACATAGCCGTATCAATTAATCCTCACAATAAGATACTTTTATAATTTCCGCTTTTTACAAGGGGAAATCAAGGCACACAATGTTAAGTAACTTACCCAAAATCATATACCTGTAAAATGATAAAGCCAGGATTAAAACCTAGAGTAACAGCCATGATTTTAAACCACTATAGCTGATACCACACATGGCTACATGTGTGACATTACACCAATTACTTAACTGGTATGTGCCTCAGTTATTCCTCTGTACAAAAGAATAATAACAGTACTTCCCTCACTGGATGTTATGAAAACTGAGTTAATATATGTAAAATGCTTAGAACAATGCCTGCACATATTAAACACTACAAAAATGCTTACCTTTATTAAGCTATATTGTCTTCTATTTTACCAGAGAAAGCACTTTGTTACTTATTTAAAAATAACAGTTCCTTAGCCCAACCCAAACCTCTAATTTGGACAGGCCAAATATTCTTTATTTTAAGAAAGTTTCCCAGGTGATTCACTAGGTGATTCCCAGGTGTGCACTAGGCTCAGGAACAAATGGTCTAGATAACAGTAAGACTGGGTGGGTAGCAATGAATCCTTTTGTAAACGAGCTCTGCGGCCAGTGTGGAGGATGGACAAGGAGTGGGAGAAAGGTGGCAGTGAGATTGCTGGGATGCTATCCATCCATGAGGAAAAGGACACAGGCCTGCACCATGGTAGCTTGAACTACAGAACAGACAGGGGAATACCAACTGGAGAGTTGCCAGTGGAAGAACTCCCAGAACTCAAATCAGATAAGTGAGTTTAGGTTACCCAGATCGTTGGATGAATGGTGATACCATTACTGGAAATAGGATACATAGGAAGAAAAACCTGCCTAAAAGAGAAAACAAAATGCTTCTCTACTCCTAAAGGAAGGATAAAGCAAACACTCAGCTTACTGATGAGTTTTTCTCTTACTAGGTTAACTAAGAAAGTAACAGGTATCAGCTAACTGCTTTTGAACACCCTAAAAAATCCTGCATATGGAGAGTACAACTGATACAAAATGAATGTATATACATGTACAGATCCACCATGAATAAAATACTCTGGGATTCTATAAGATGGTTCTTCTTAACCCTGTGTGTAAGTTAGAGAATTAAGAATTTAAAATATGACTATTAAGCAAATAAAAGTCTTACCATCCACAGCAAGAGCTCTGTGCAAGAGGTCTTTTGCAGCTCGAACAACAGTGCTTACCACAGAGAGAGCTCTGCTACAGTTTTTATCTTCTTCATTGGCTTTACTTAGAAGCTGGGATTGTAAATCTCCATCAAATTCACTCCTGTAACAAGAGTAACATATGAAATTTTACAGGGTAGGTAAAACATGATCTAACTCTAGTTATCATATTTACATCAGAGTTCCTCACTTATTTTAAGACACTACCAAGGAGAGTCTATCTTAGGAACCGATACTTTAAAAAGGCCTGAATTATGTTTTAAAAAAAAAAAAAAAAAAGCTGAGGGAAAAGTATTCAGGCAAAAGGAACAGTAAGATAAAGGTTCAGACAAGAACAAAATGAGCAAGTTTAAGGAACAGAGTGACAAGTGTGCCTGGAATGAAAGGAGAATGGAGGGTGACAGATGTCAGATCATGTGAGCTTTCTATGCTTTCTCTGTGAGACCGTACATTTCATGCTGGGATGGAAAGCTGAGCAAGGGCAGCACTTGCCCTGATGCACATTTCTGTAAGATCCTTCTGGCTGCACTGTGCAGAACTGACTGCAGCAAGACCACAGCAAAAGGAGGGAGACTGGGTTAGAAGTTGTGATAGTTGTTAGCCAGGGAGCACTAGTGATGGTTTGGATCAAACTGTTAATAATGGGGATTAGAAAAAGTCAGATTTGAAACATTTTACTTTAATTAATTAATTAGTTAATTAGAGGGAGACAGAGAAGAGTGTGTGCGTGTGCATGGCAGGAGGGAGAAGGGCAGAGGGTGACGGAGAGAAAGAATCTTAAGCAGGCTTCATGCTGGGTGTGGAGCCTGATGTGGGGATTGATTGGACAATCCTGAGATTATGACCTGAGCTGAAATCAAGAGTTGGGCCCTTAGCCAACTGAGCCATCCAGGTGTCCCTAAATTTAATTAATTTTAAATTTAAAGCTAAGGGTTGGTAAAGCTGGTGGGAAACATAAATATCTAAAACACTGTATTTGTGTAAGAAATAAAGTCTAGATAGCAGATGCTTCTAAGGGGCTCCCCAGCTTTTTGGAATATATAACTTCTGCGCATGATATGACTTTTTAATGTATGGTTTGAGAAAGAGAATACTATTTGTTATAGTGCTATGTAACAAAAAGTTTTTCACAAGTTGGTAGAAGGACTAGAAAACTTGTATCTCAGCAGCAACCTGCCACCAGGAAGCTATTTAACACCTACCGTTTCTATTTTATTTCACACACAGAAAGGCAGGAGAAAATTCTACATCCAGGCAGTGTTCCCAGATTGTTTATGAAGGAAAGAGAGAAAGCAGCAAATCTCTGAAAGTGATACACAACCCTGGTGATCTGAGGCTAAGTCAGACGGAGGGTAGCTACGGTGAATGATACTTACTATGTATGACTCCAGCTAACTCACTAAAAGAAAAACTGAGATGTGGTGACAAATGTATATTTAGAAGTGTTTTTTTTTTTTTAAACCCCAAATTGTTATCCTTCTTTTTACATACTGGTTACATAAGGAATGGTTAAAGAGTACCTAGAGTACATCATTATGTACTCTAGGGCTTTAAGAAGTAGATTTACAGACATCAAAATACACTGCAGACAGGATAATAGGATCAAGGCAACACTAGTACTTGGATAGAGTTGATTTGATCATTAATTTTTGGTATTTTTAAAAAGAAATGAATAAATTCCACTTAAATTTGAAACTGTAGATACAAACTATAAAAGTGACAATAGAGGGGCTACCTGGGTGGCTCAGTGGGTTAAGCCTCTGCCTTCAGCTCAGGTCATGATCTCAGGGTCCTGGGATCAAGTCCTGTATCGGGCTCTCTGCTAGGCAGGGAGCCTGCTTCCTCCTTTCTCTCTCTCTCTCTCTCTCTGTTTGCCTCTCTGCCTACTTGTAATCTCACTCTGTCAAATAAATAAAAGCTTTTTTTAAAAAAAAAGTGACAATAGAGGAGCGCCTGGGTGGCTCAGTGGATTAAGCCTCTGCCTTCAACTCATGATTTCAGGGTCCTGGGATAGAGCCCCGTATTGGACTCTCTGCTCAGCAGGGAGCCTGCTTCCCCGCTTCTCTCTCCCAGTCTGTCTGCCTACTTGAGATATCTGTCTGTCAAATAGATAAATAAAATCTTAAAAAAAAAAAAAAGTAATAATAGCACACATGTCCAAGACACAAAATATTTCAAGGATATTAAAGAAATAATGGCAACTACATTTTAAAGCACTCACCTTTACAATAAAGACTGAATTTACACATTAAAATGAGACCTTTTTATATGAATTAGCACAAGTATGTGCAAGGCAGTTACACAGCATAATTATAACTATGAATTTAGCATTTTTTACCTTGGTAATAAACTGTATGTGTCCTATCACTTAAAAATAGTCCCTTTACTTCTACACACACACTCACCTATAGTAGAGTATCTGTGGAATCTGTCCTCTGGTTTGGTTTGTGCCATTACTACTCAAGCTGCATGTGCTGAATGTGAATGTCACGCCATCAGGGCACTGAACGGTGGTCATTCCTCCATCTCCGTTGGCTGTACGGCTTCCGTAGTTCCTCAAGCGCACAGCATATTTAACATTTTCCTTCACAATCAAGATATAAAGCATGTTTATAATGTACAGAGGATATAAAAAAACTGGGCAAATAAACTGAATTTGTCATTTATAGATGATTTGGTTAAACACATTTGAATGAATCAAACTGGAAGATAAGCAACACTTCCTGATGTTTACTATTTAAAGGAAAGTATACTAATTATTTCAAATGCTTTAATCAAATTATACCTTAAAATGACTTCATGAGGTAAGTACCATTACTATGCCTATTTTACTGATGAGGAATCTGAGGCACAGAGAAGTTAAGTAACTCACCCAAAGTCACACAGCTAATACGTGATGGAATTAGTATTTCAATATAGGTAGTTCCTGCTCTTAACCATAATGTAAAGCATATTAACCATAACAAAAGATTTAAAATACATTATCTATTTTTTTGATGGATTTAACTTTTGAAATAATTTCAAATGTGGGAAAAAATAGTGGTGAGTCTACTATATTTTTTTAAGAGACACTCAAAGATGGAAAGAGTTAGGTGGACAGAAATGGGAAAAAATATTCGTAAGCAAAAGTTGTCCTAAATAAGATGCACTATGCGTAGAAAACACGAGATACAGATATGTATGTCTGTATGATCTACGATATAAACCTCATAGTGAAGATTTTTTGATTTTTTTAGTACCTAAACTCTTTTTGATAATGTCTCTGATGAACTTATCTTATCCCAAATTCTGCTCTATAATAAAAATAACAATATAACTACTAGAACTCATACAGCAATTCAGTAACGTGGCAGGATACAAAGTCAATGTACAGAAATCAGTGGCTTTCTTACGCACTAACAATGAAAATACAGAAAGGGAAATTAGAGAAATGGTTCCATTTACTATAGCACCAAGAACCATAAGATACCTGGGAATAAACCTAACCAAAGAGGTAAAGGATCTGTACTTGAGGAACTACAGAACACTCATGAAAGATATTGAAGACACAAAAAGATGCAAGACCATTCCATGCTCTTGGGTCAGAAGAATAAACATTGTTAAAATGTCTATACTGCCTAGAGCAATCTATACTTTTAATGCCATTCCGGTCAAAATTCCACCGGTATTTTTCAAAGAGCTGGAGGAAATAATCCAAAAATTTGCATGGAATCAGAAGAGACCCCGAATTGCTAAGGAAATGTTGAAAAACAAAAATAAAACTGGCGGCATCATGTTACCTGATTTCAAGCTTTACTGCAAAGCTGTGATCACCAAGACAGCATGGTACTGGCATAAAAACAGACACCTAGACCAGTGTAACAGAGTAGAGAGCCCAGATATGGACCCTCAACTCTATGGTCAAATAATCTTCGACAAAGCAGGAAAAAATGTACAGTGGAAAAAAGACAGTCTCTTCAATAAATGGTGCTGGGAAAATTGGACAGCTATATGTAGAAGAATGAAACTCGACCATTCTCTTACACTGTACACAAAGATAAACTTGAAATGGATAAAAGACCTCAATGTGAGCCAGGAATCCATCAGAATCCTAGAGGAGAACAAAGGCAGTAGCCTCTTTGATATCAGCGACAGCAACTTCTTTCAAGATATGTCTCCAAAGGCCAAGGAAATGAAAGCGAAAATGAACTTTTGGGACTTCATCAAGACAAAAGCTTCTGCACAGCAAAGGAAGCAGTCAACAAAACAAAAAGGCAACCCACGGAATGGGAGAAGATATTTATATTTGCAAATGACAGTACAGACAAAAGGTTGATATCCAGGATCTATAAAAAACTTCTCAAACTCAACACATACAAAACAAATAATCATATCAAAAAATGGGCAGAAGATATGAACAGACACTTCTCCAATGAAGACATACAAATGGCTATCAGACACATGACAAAATTTTCATCATCACTACCCATCAGGGAGATTCAAATTAAAACTACATTGAGATACCACCTTACACTTGTTAGAATGGCCAAAATTAGCAAGACAGGAAATAATGTGTTTTGGAGAGGATGTGGAGAAAGGGGAACCCTCTTACACTGTTGGTGGGAAAGCATGTTGGTGCAGCCACTTTGGAGAACAGTGTGGAGAGTCCTCAAGAAATTAAAAACAGAGCTTCCCTATGACCCTGCCATTGTACTACTGGGTATTTACCCCAAAGATACAGATGTGAAAAGAAGGGCCATCTGTACCCCAATGTTTATAGCAGCAATGGCCACGGTCGCCAAACTGTGGAAGGAACCAAGATGCCCTTCAACGGACGAATGGATAAGGAAGATGTGGTCCATATACACTATGGAGTATTATGCCTCCATCAGAAAGGATGAATACCCAACGTTTGTAGCAACATGGACTGGACAGGACTGGAAGAGATTATGCTGAGTGAAATAAGTCAAGCAGAGAGAGTCAATT
The DNA here is from genome assembly GCF_022355385.1 of Mustela nigripes. NCBI lineage: Eukaryota > Metazoa > Chordata > Mammalia > Carnivora > Mustelidae > Mustela > Mustela nigripes. The sequence goes on from NC_081571.1 coordinate 54,668,643, forward strand.
ATCATATGGTTTCACTTATTTGCGGAGCATAACAAATAGCATGGAGGACATGGGAAGATGGAGAGGAGAAGGGAGTTGAGGGAAACTGAAAGGGGAGGTGAACCATGAGAGACTATGGACTCTGAAAAACAACCTGAGGGTTTTGAAGGGGCAGGCGGTGGGAGGTTGGGGGAGCCAGGTGGTGGGTATTAAGGAGGGCACGTATTGCATGGAGCACTGGGTGTGGTGCAAAAACAATGAATACTGTTACGCTGAAAAGAAATTAAAAAAAAACAATATACAGTTGAATTCGGAATCACTCCATTCATAATTAAAGTTAAGTACAATTTCTGTTTTGCTAATTCGTTATTTACTGCTAGACAACAAAGTTACATGCATAAACAACTTATATAGTGTAATAGTAATTTAAATTACTATTAACTAATAGTTTATTAAGCCCACTTTTTAAAAAGATTTTATTTATTTGATAGAGAAAGTACGAGAGAGCAAGAGAACACAAGCAGAGGGAGAAGGGGAGGGAGAAGCAGGCTCCCCACTGAGCAGGAAGCCCAATGTGGGGCTCGATCCCAGCACCCTGGGATCATGACCTGAGCCAAAGGCAGAAGCTTAACCAACTGAGCCATCAGGTGCCCCAAGTCCACTTTTTTTTTTTTTTTAAGATTTTTATTTATTTATTTGACAGAGAGAACACAAGTAGGCAGAGAGACAGGCATAGAGAGAGGGGGAAGCAGGCTCCCCACCGGGCAGAGAGCCTGATGTGGGAATCGATTCCACAACCCTGAGATTATGACCTGAGCTGAAGGCAGAGGCTTAACCCACTGAGCCACCCAGGCATCCCCCAAGCTCACCTTTTAAAAAAGTGAGTTTTGTCACAATGAGAAGGAAAGACAGGAACTCATATTTACTGAGCTTCTCTGCTGTGCTAGGCATGGAGACAAGTACTTTATTCCATTATTTAATTTTACCTAAACAACACTACAGTATAGGTACTATCCTTCCCAATCTACAGATAAGTCCCACAGTAGCTAAATAATGAATGAAGTTCAATGTCTTAGAGCTACTATGTGGAAGAGCAGGCATCTGAAGCTACTTCTATCTAACTCTAAAACCTAACAATACTTTCTACTAAACCAGATTTTTAAGACATTTTTTGCAAAAATAGAATATAAGACAGTACAATATCAGGAGTATAGTAGTGACTCAACATTTAAAGCACCACTTAAAGGAATACTTCTCATTACTACATAAGTAAGCTACATAATAATACCTCTTATTTACAAAAGAAACATAATGAAATTACCTTTAAAGGAACAACTTTGTCAAGTCTGATTTCAGCTATATCACTGGGTGAATCATCTGTTGTATAGGTTCCTTTGACTAATTCTAGAGATGTCCATCTATGAGAATGAGTCGAATCTCCTGCATGTTCACTCTAATTAAAACAAAACAAAACCCATCATATTCTTAATTTTGTTTGTTTTAAGCAGTTTATTTTCTTGCATATAAAATTATCCATCAGCATATCCTCATACATACTGAAGAAAAAATTTTTGGTATGCTAAACTATTCACTTTTATCTGATTTCCTAAGGACACTAGAACCTAAATCATATCAATGGGCTTTCCTCATCTGATGTCTTAAAGTGATTCCCACTTCTTCATTAGAAGAGTGCAACTCTAACTATAGAACTTAACGAATTAGGGAAATAAACTAATTGTTACAAAGAACCAAGATATGGATAGATTTCCATTTATTATTAAATGATTTACATGGTAACTTTCTGTCCCATTTTAATAAAACTTAGTGAAAACTCAGGTTTTTAAATTAATTTAGAGAATATAGTAAGATAGACCTTAATCAATCAGTTAGTGTCTTTACTAAGAATCATCCATTAGCACTCTATGACAAAACTGCTTTAATCACTGATACAGGTAATAGTATTGATCTATCGTTCTCATTTCTTCAAAAACTACAATAGCAAAAAAAAATTACACAAAAGTTGTAATCAGGGGCTTAGCTATGTAATTTCTAGTCTTTTCATTTAACATCTCCCCTGGAAGTGTAAAAAATATGAGGCAGAAGTGATCCAGAATGGCACACAAAGCAATCATGCAGGATCACTTTCTTTCAATTTCTTTCACATCTGCCAGGATGATTATGATTAATCAGCTAACCCCTCCAAGATCTGGGCAGCCTTACTATGATAATGGTAACCCACACAGCAAGATGAATACTGTAAGAGTCATACTTACGTCATCAACCAATACCTCTAATTCATATTCATGAATTCCACCTCCTCCATAGACAGAAAAACCAACCACAACTATTCCAGGTTTGTCTACTGAAAAACAGATTGCATCAGGGGACCCATTCCCAGTGTTCCAACTTCTTCCTTGACTTGTTTTTGTGAATCGATTAGCACTGGCTTTAACGGAGTGGAGAGAATTAAGTCCATCAACCTAGGAACAAAAGCAAAAGCAATTATACGTCAGCAGTCTGTACCTGAGCGTTAATAACATGCCTTTAACAAAACCCCCAACTTTCTAAGAAGTTCAAAAAGATAACCTACATTTAACAAGTGGCTGTAAGCCTTCCTAAATATACATTCTATAGAGATTACCCAGCAATAAAACCAGATTTTAAACTTATAAATCATTATCGCTTGACAGTATTTTCTTCCTTAGTCATAGGAGACTATACATTTCACTTAATTTATAGTATCAGAACTATAAACCTGTAAGTAATTATGGTCATAACATATGAACGAATTATATCACTCACTTTGAAAAGTGATAGCAAAATTTCACCAACATTCTATGGACCAAACGTTTTCAAACCATGAGACATCGGGCTCTAGGGATTCAGCAGAGATGGGTAGTCAACAAAGAAGTGGACTTAAGTTTCCTTTGTCAGTCAGGCTATCCTATCCCTCCTCTTATCTGGGAGTTCTGAAGACTTTTATTAGCAAAAAATGTTCTATGTCTTAAGTTTGAATACCACTAAAATATATTATGATAACTTGGCTTTCAATATTTGAATATATATATACAAACAAGTACAGCCTCACTAATTACAGACTCATTAGAGAAGATCAGTGAACTTATTTTGGCTTGAAACCGCTCTTTAATTACGGAGCCAGCTTTTGATCTAAATTGGCTGCAGAAATCTGGAAGACCCACAAGAGGAAAAAACTGAAGTTTATGATTCTAGCAAAAATTTTAAACTGCCGTGAGAAAGAAAGAAATATGGGTGTCTAAGCCAGGACCTTTGTAAACTTCCAAGTTTGTATATTAGGCACCTGCAATTTGGGACATTCTTTTTCATTAAAAAAAAAAAGCTCATAGGGGAAAACTAGACAGTAACCTTCTGAGGGGGAGCTATGTATCAGAGACTTTCTCCTTCAGGATCTGGTATGGAAGGGAAGTATATTATAGGCTGAATGACTAAGTGGGGAAAAAAAGAACCAAATTAAAATTTTCTGACAGGGGATTCAATGACCTCCTACAGCTAAGTCAAAGCTAACAAAGAAATGAAGGAAGTGCTTCCCAGGGTGAAATACTAAAATATGCGCAGGTACATGTAATCATTCAGAAATCCTAAAGGCTAAACTGTCACTATGAATCAGTAATGAGTATAGACTACATGATTAATTAACCATAGATTCTATAATAAATCTGTAAGTAAGAAAAAACAAAGGCTAGGAACTATAAAAGTAAAAGAGAAAGAAGATGTTATTTTGCAAGCAATGGCATACATGCTAGCTATTAAACATTCATTTAAGTGATAGAAGGTGTTTCACATTAGGACATGATTTTCTTTTTTGATTCTTTTTTTTTTTTAAATATTTCATTTATTTATTTGACAGAGAGAGGTCACAAGTAGACAGAGAGGCAGGCAGAGAGAGAGAGAGAGAAGCAGGCTCCCTCCTGAGCAAAGAGCCCGATGGGGGACTTGATCCCAGGACCCTGAGATCATGACCTGAGCTGAAGGCAGAGGCTTAACCCACTGAGCCACCCAGGCGCCCCAGGACATAATTTTCATAACCAATCTTCTGTCTGCTTTTTTGGGATAAAATTAGAAAACTTCACTAAATTCAGTCAAAACATTTATATAAATTGTACAACAGAGTGAGCAGGGCACTGAAATGGTTAAAAATGTTACTTTACAAAATGTAAAGCCCTTTCAAAGTAGTTTTCCCAAACAGAGTAATATTTGTTCCTTTTAAAATTTTGGCTGTACAGCAATGTGAGTGTACCGAAGGCCCAATTTACATACGTTATTTGTCTAGTGTCAGTCAAGTGAGCAGAACTAAGGTCTAATCCTCTTTACCTCCTCCATACCATGTGCTCACTATTAGCAGCCCCATTTCCATTATGCATTACCCAGGAATGCGAACGATTTTTGCTTCTGTTGTGACATCGCAGTGAGGTTGTACTATGGAGTATATAAGGAAAACATACGGTTTGTATTACTGTGACATCCTGGGCAAACGTGAGAGAGAGGGAGCAAGCAAGAACAGAGAAGTAGTATAAGGAAGGGAAAAGCAAAGAAACAATTTAGCTTGGAAGGTTTTGTGTTGTTTGAAAGAAAAACAACACAAATAGGATTAAAATTAGTTTCTACAAAGCCAAAATATGTGAAAAAAGAAACTATGTGGAAAGTTTAAACATGTGCTTATTACCCAGTCTCAAAATATAACGTTACCTCAGATCCCAGGGCTGATGCTGTCAGCTCGCTGACAATACTGGCCAGCAATCCACAGGTGTTGGAAACCAGGTGGGAGGAGAAGAGCTCATTTTCTCGCCTCAGGCTATTCCTGACTGGGAGCACAACAATAACCAACATTTTCTCCAGAACTTCACGGAAGCTTGTCATACCAGAGATATTCTCTTCACTCTATGGTACATGGAAAAGAAAAAAGTTCCAGGATATTACTGCTTTATTTTCCTTCATGTGAGTAGCCCTCAACTGCAAATCTTATTTTTCTAGATGACACCCTTAAAATTCAGGCCTGACTCTATGTCTATAAATCCATCCAGTTGCTTGTGGAACCACTGAATTTACTTTTCACTTATAAGTTCTTTTTTCAATTATTTTCTCTGTGTATCGTAAAAGTACCACATCCTTACAAGATTTTTTTTTATTAGCTTTGAGTCATTTTCACTTATACTCTTAACTTCTCAATAACAATCATATATGACAGAAAAACACTCCTGTCTGAAAAGCTTTTTTTTTATAGGGCAAGATTCCAATATAAGATAATTATTTCTGGTATATTTAGAGGTAAAGTAACTGAGTATATGAGCTGCCAAAGCGAACAGGAAGTAAGGCAACTGAGAAATAGTATGTACAAATATATTTTCTTTTCTTTTCTTTTTTTTTTTTTAAAGATTTTATTTATTTATTTGATACAAAGAGAGAGATCACAAGTATGCAGAGAGGCAGGCAGAGAGAAAGGGGGAGGCAGGCTCCATCCCTTGACCCTTAGATCAGGACCTGAGCCAAAGGAAGAGGCTTAACCCACTGAGCCACCCAGGCGCCCCCAAATCTATTTTCTAATAAAATTCTTTCTGTATATATATATAATAAAAATATGGAATTTTACTACAAATACTCCTATACTCCTACTATACTTGATTTCCTAAGAAATTCCAACCCCTACCAATGGAAAACTTTCAAGATAAGAAATTATAAAGTCCCATTAAAGACCAAGGGGGAAAATATTTTTTTCCCAGAAATAAAGGGAAAAGATGATTAATTTAAGTGATATCCAGCATTAACACTCTTTATCATTTTTTTTACCATCCAATACCATATCTTTTAGCCCACTATGGACAGGGAGTAAATGCATCTGATTTTGAGAGGGGGCAAATTGTGAGCAATGACCATTTCAATTTTACTGTAGACTAGCAAATCAAACATCCTGGGATTTAGTTCCAGCTTCTTTGCAATGCCTCAACTTCGGTAAAATCAGGGGAACTATATGTTGTAATTCGTTTATCAAAATCACCTGAATGCCCCCTGAACACACAAGTTTTTCCATACTGCTTTCTATAAACATTCCATACTGCTTTATGAGAGATAGCATAGGTAACACATTCAAAAGATTTCATAAAGTCATAAAATCTCAAGGCAGAAAAGCATCTTTATACTCAACCCATGACAGAATATTAAGTTAATTAATTAATTAATTAATTACAGTTAAAATCATCACAAGCATCATTATATATCTTTCTTAAAGCATAATCTTAGGCTTAACAAAAAGTCTCTTAGAGATAATCCTCCACCTTTAAATTATTTCTATTAATACTTGAATAAGATAACCATAACACATCAATTTCTTACATAATTATTTTTCCTGGCTTTACAATAATCAACTCCTGATTTTGTTAAAATTATAATTCTTCTATCCTTTACATCACTTTGACTCTCCAGAACTTTACTTTCTGGCACTTCTCAGAAAATCAGTTTTGGATGAAACTCAATCCCCAGTGTATTCCATAATCAACAACCTTGGAAGGACTTTATTAGGGGTATGGGTGAAGTATATTTATTTAGTTATACCCACTTAGTTTCTAATTAGTGACTAACAAGATTAATACAAGAAGCTTCCCATATAATCTTAAAATGGAGTTAATGGTGTCAATGTTTTAGTTGAAGAATAAAAAAAATATACATATACATATATGCATATCACTAGCCCCCTAGATTTTAGAAAAAGGAATTCATTCACCAGTGATGGGGAATGCAAGGTGACACTAGCTTTCTGGAGGACAATTTGTTAATTGTAAAGTCTTGAGGTGTTTTTCTTTCACTTAAGAATTTTTCCACTCCAGGTGATTTAGTTTGGAAAAATCATCATGAACACGCATAAAAATGCAGTCAATGGCATTTTCAGCATGTTTAAAATACTAAAATACTGGGAACAATCTAAATATGTGTATTTTTTTTTTTTTGAAGAATTTTATTTATTTGTCAGAGAGCGAGCGATAGAGAGCGAGCACAGGCAGACAGAGTGGCAGGCAGAGTCAGAGGGAGAAGCAGGCTCCCTGCGGAGCAAGGGGCCCGATGTGGGACTCGATCCCAGGACGCTGGGATCATGACCTGAGCCCAAGGCAGCTGCCCAACCAACTGAGCCACCCAGGCATTCCTAAATATGTGTATTTATAGAGGGAAAAGATGAACTGAATTATGCTACACCCAAATGGTAGAATCTTGCAATATCTATTAAGATAATAGAAGATGCATTCTATCTTCATAGAATATTAACAAAGACCTACAAATATTGAATTATTAATCATTAATAATTACCAAATGTTTATAGTTCTGAAAATCTTTAAATATTTAGAAATTTTATTATACCTTTAAGGAAAACATTGTAAACACTAAAGTGAATTCCAAAGGAAAAATAAGAGAATTACCCATAACTTTATCACCTAAGCATTATTTTCATTTCTCAGTATTCTCTTTCAAAATATGTACTACATACATATTACAAAATACATATGCCTTTAGCACACAGTTTACACAGTCATCATAGTATACCATAGTCATAAAGGATATATACTTTGGTTTCTGATTTTCTAATAAAAAAATGTAAAAACATCACCTTTTTAAAAAGATTTTATTTATTTGAGAAAGCAAGCGCATGCATGGGAGTACAGGAGGAGGGATGTAGGGAGGGGAGGAGGGGCCAAGGGAGAAGCAGATTCCTCACTGAACAGGGAGTCTAACGCAGGGTTCAATCCCAGGACCCTGAGATCATGACCTAAGTTGAAGGCAGACACTTAACCGAATGACCCACCCCAGGAGCCCCAACATCACTCTTGATATTAAATGTAAATATAGGGACGCCTCAGTGGCTTAGTCCCTTAAGCAGTTGCCTTCGGCTCAATTCATGATCCTGGGGTCCGGGGATGGAGTCCCGCATTGGGCTCCTTGCTCGGCAGGGTGCCTGCTTCTCTCTCTCCCTCTGCCTGCCACTCTGCCTGCTATACTCTCTCTGTCAAATAAATAAAATCTTAAAAAAGTAAGTGTAACTATAGCTATTTTTAAAGGCTGAGCTCTTTTCTGTCACACTGATATATCCAAATTAAACTATTTGACTTAGCAATGAACATTGTACCAAGGCTCTCATTAAAGTTTCCCATTTTCCTTTTAATAAAATACACATAAAACTTCAGTCTTTCAATTATTTCCTTGGATAATTTCCTTTGCAAATACTCATCACACCTAATACTGAATTGATGATTTATCCCGTAAGAATATCTTCCAGTTTATAGACATCCACTGCTCCACCAATTCAACAGCTATGTTTTTTACTCCTGTTTCAACTAGTACCTAATTATAATCCCAGTAAATACTAAGAATACAATAAATACCTGCTGAAAGACTGAAAGAAGATTACTTAGACTAATTACATAATGAAAGAAACCATCTATAAATTTAGTAGGTTTCCTCATAGTCTCAGCAGAGTAGGACTTAGTAAGAGAAAAAAAGATCATTTTTTCTAATTTTTACAAATAAATCAGTACTTCAATTCATTCACATTTAGTTTCTAGTAAGGCTGAAATTTTTCCCGTGCTGGCTTACTCTCTAAAGTTCCTCTTATATTTACTCTTATTATTTCTAGTAATTCTACAAAGGTATTATATTAACTATAAATTTTCTTCCCATTCTGCTAATGTCCTTCATTTCTGTATGGCACTTAAAATTTTCTCATAATTTTTCTATTGCTTCAGTCAACATAAAATTGCTATTGTAGAGTAATTAGGATAACTATTCTATATTCTACTGCTTTTCTTGGCTTTCATTTTAAAGATTACTTCTCATCGACTTGATAATATTATACATGGTTTTCTTGTGTATGTAAGTTGTTTTTCTATAGTGCTTCCTAATAAACCTAAATGGGTTACTACTTCGATTGTTTTAGAATGTTTATTTTAATACATCAAAATGTTATTGAAAAAATGTTTCAAAAATTTATTTATTTCCCTCAAATTGTATCTTGGCAATCTAAAATATTATAATATAAAAGTATGCTTATAGTATCTGCAACTTTCAAGGGGTTTGGCATATAAAAAATATGTGGGAATTCATTGCATGACCCTCACATTTTTTTTAGTAGGTTAGGTTTCATTCAAAATTTTAAAATTAGAGAAAAAATATTACAGATTTATAGGTAAACATGAAAAAATTTTCCCCCTTGAATTTTAGGTCTTCTTGTGAAACACATATTTGCTTGGTAAACACCAATATAGAAGAATAAGCACCAACTTAAATAGGCCCTCCTTTGTGGTTTTCAGTATAAAAGTTCAGAGAAAGACCTACCTGGCTGAGTTTCTCCATATGTGCTACCAAAAGGGGAAACCGGTGAACTAGTGTTGAGTCATTCTCTGTGCTAACTTGTTTAACAATTGATCGTAGCAGCACCTCTCCATCGTATGCAATAGGGAAGATAGAAGTCAGCTTCACAGAAGTGTGGCAAAGAGCCGACATAACAGCTGCAAGCAATCGGCTACTCGAGGTCTTGAAGTTTGCTTCTTGGATATCCTTTTAAAAACAGAAATATGCACCCACCGAAGAAATATGGCATCAGTATAATCTACATTTTTTGGTATATAAAAAGTAAACAACTCTTTAAATTATTACAAAATTTTCTAGCATTCATTTTAATTGTCCTGTTATGAGATTTAAATAGAACAATACTTTTAAACACAACTGTTCCAAGTTATTTCCCAATGAAGATGGAAAAACTATTAAAGATGATCAAGAAAAATCAGCCTCCTATTCTCCAACCAACAACTTTATATATCCTCTGAATCACAGTCCTCTTTAGTACTATGCTCAAAGAATGACATCAAAAAGGCCTCAATCAGTATATATCTAAGGCATGTCCAGTAAAACAAGCACTGAAACCACTTTCCTCCAATAATAAATGATTTAAATTATAATTGGTGCTACTAATGTTAATGGAGCATAATGAATAATTATTATAATAAACATTGCAGTAAGGTCATAAAATTATATCATCACACTATATGGTTTATTCAGAAAAATGAGTAGCATACTTGTAAATTTTTAAAATTTTATTTATTTACTTGAGAGAGGAGAGAGGGGAGGAGCAGAGGGAAAGGGAGAAGCAGACTCCCCACTCCCAGGGAGTCCAAGATCCTGAAATCATGACCTGAGACTGAAGGCAGATGCTTAACCAACTGAGAGCCACCCAGGCACCCCAGATTTTTAAACAAAATATTAAAAACTTACCAAGACAGAATATCCTAATTCACAAAAACTACATACACATTACTTAGTTCATCAAACATCTGTGTTACAAATTCAGGCTAAAAGCAATACCCTATCTGTTAAACCAACATTTGTTAAAGTTAGCCTGCCTGTAACCTGCTCAGTGGCAAAGAAAACAACCATGTAAGATTGGACAGGTTGAGACAGTAAGCTGTGCACTAATCCAGTCCCAGGAAACTGACTGGTAAAATACACTACTCTGCTATAGAACATGGATGAACCTGGAGGACACTATAATGAGTGAAATAAGCTAGTCACAGACAGACAAAATACTGCACGATTCCACTTATATGAAGTATCTAAAATAGTCAAACTCACAGAAGCAGAGAATAGAATGGTTGGGAGGAGGGAGAAATGGGGAGCTGGTGATAAACCAGTATAAAGTTTCAGTTATGAAAGATAAGTAAGCGCAAGTGATCTCCTGTACAACATGCTCGAAATGTGTTAAGAGGTAACTCTCATGTTAAGTAGTTCTTGCCACAATGAAATACATTTTTTTAATACCAAGAATAAATTCAGTATGTAAGTAGCTTAAAAAGTAGTAATGATAAAATAAAACAAAGTTGTCTAACCAGATGTCTTCACTGGACTATCTTTCAAATAGGCTAGTATACCCTGGTGATGACAGTGAACTTTCTTAGGGGAGGAAAAGGTGCTAGAACTTCTACGACAATGTTAAATAGATGTGGTGAGAACAGTCACCTTGTGCCTTGTTCCTGAACTTATTAGGGGGGTATTCAATATTTCACCACTAAATATGATATTAACTGTAGATTCTTCTGTAGATATCCTCTATCCTTTATAATCCTAGGTTGAAGAAGTTTCCTTAAATCCTGGTTTGGTGAGAAGTTTTTATCACTGATTGCTAATTTTGTCAAATGCTTTTTCATTATTTATTGAGAAGATTATACAATTTTTCCTGTTTATTCAGTTAATATGGTGAATTACACTGGAAGTGTAATTTTTTTTTTGAAAGTGTAATTTTTGAAAGTTAAACTAACCTTGCATTTCTAAGAAAAACCCTAGTGGGTGTGATTTATCTTTTATACTGCTGGATTTGATTTGATAATATTGTTAAGAGCTTTTTTTATCTATGTTTGAGTAATGGTTGCCTGTATTAATTTTTTCTTTTAATATCTTAGGTTTTGGTATCAGGATAAAAAAAAAAAGGATAAGGCTAACTTGACTAAATTAGTTGGGAAATGTCTCCGATATTTTCTGAAATAGTTTGTTAAAGATTGATATCATTTCTTTCTTATAAGTTTAATAGAATTTACCAATGATAATTATCTGCGCTGGAGTTTTTTTTGTGGGAAAGTTTTCGATAATAAACTCACTTTTTAAATGGATATAAGGCAGTTCAGATTTTTCTACTACTTGTCAGTTCTGGTCACTTTATATTTTTCAAGCTTTTTGTCTACTTTACCTGAAGTTGCAACTTACTAATATAAAGTTGTTCATAATATTCCCTTATCAGTCTGTTGCATCTATAGTGACATTCCCTGTTTTATCCTTGATCATTTGTGCTTTTTCTTTATCTCTTGTCTCTCAGACTTGCTAGGAGTTTATTAATTTGGTTTTAATTTCAAAGAACCAACTTTGAACTTGTCAATTTTCTCTGTTTTTACTTTACTGTTTTCTGCTCTTATTTTTATTATTTCCTTCATCTTTATTACTTCTTACTTTCGTTTGCTAATTCTTTCTGACTTCTTTAGGCAGAAACTTTGATCATCAATTTTAAACCTTTCTTCTTTGCTAGTGTTATTTAAAAGTATAAAGTTCTTCCCAAGGAATGCTTTAGCTACATGTCATAAATTTTGATGTTATACTTTTATCTTTTAGTATGAAATCATTTCTAATTTCCTTTGGATTTCTACTTTGATTCACTGGTTACTTAGAAGTATTGTCTATTTAGTGCCTTTCTCAATATATTTGCCTGTTGGTTTATTTAGTTCTAGTGTGGTCTGAAATTCTTTAATTTTAATCTTTTGAAATTTACTAAGACGTGTTTTATGGCTTAGCATATAATCTATCTTTGTGAACATGATATGTACACATGAACATAACATGCATTCTGCACTTGCACTTTCTGTTTTATAAACTTCAATAAAACCAACATGGTTGACGGTGTTGTTCAGATCTCCTATTTCTCTACTGATTTTCTGATCTACATGTTCTACTCATTACTCAAAGAGAAGCACTGAAGTCTCCAAGCATCACTGTACATTTGTCTATTTCTACCTTAAATTCTGTCAGCTTTTTTGAAACTGTCAGTATTTTGAAACTGATGTGGAGCATACACATATATGAGGCTCGCAGTTTCCTCATGAATGAATGGTTCTTAGCAAGTAAGCTCTCTCATAGCTCTCTCTCCTGACTGTTCTGCAGCTATGGGGTTGGCAGAAGCTCCTCTTCTAGCACTATCCTTGCTCTTACACACGCACTCATGATTGTTCTTGCTCTCGTACATGTGCACACTCATTCACAGATTCAAAGAGCATATCAATTGTGCCTACCAATTTTATAGCTAAACATGATAAAGCAAGCAGGAAAAAAAATGACTTTCAACTTTAAGTCACACATACCAAATCAATGTCCTAATTGATCATTTATAGAAGTTAGATATATTGAGGCAATAGCACTTAATTTTCTTGAAGAGTATTAGGTAATCTATCATATTTTCAACTAACATTTTTCAAACTGAAATTACCTGATCCAAACAATTCAGCAGATCACAAAGGCAAGCCCATTGTAAGGCAGGAGTTGGGTAGAAAGAATGAAAACAGGCAGTGAAGGTATTATGACACTCCTGGAGGACAGCTTCTAGGAGACTCAAGGGTTGACTGAGGTATCCTTGAGGATCATTATCCAACTTCACCATGCAGTGATCAACTCCTTCTGATAAAATTTTTCTTAACAAAGTTCTGGTTTTTCCAATACATTCTGCTAATTTGCTAGTTTCTTCTACAACTGCTTTTCCTGTAGCTTTGAGGAAACAAAGCAGATTGCTAATTAAATGGAGTAATAAACATGCATGGAGATACTCAATATAATTCAAGTAATTTCCTATATAGCTAAAGATTGCAAGTACTCAAAACTTAGAGATGAAACAAGTTAGAGATTAAATGTAGTCCAAAATTATTTCTTTTAAAAATGTAAGTAGGAAGAAATTTTTTAAAAAGCCAAAACATTGGTTTTAGCATTTAAGTCCAAATGAGTCGTTCAAAAAATTTCTATTTGACCGAATCTGTTTAAAATAATACATTATTAGAGTATTTTTTTAGTTTAACATGATTTTTTGTTATCAACATAACAAGTAATCTGTTTTATTCTTTTTAAGTAAACACAAAAGGATCTTGAAAGCTGACTTTCTGTCTTTATTTTAGGAGAAGATTAAAGGCAGCTGGGGATCTTAAACTCCTGGTTATCCCTATACAGACCTTTCCAATGTGTCAAATATTTTCTTCTTAAAGTAATTTAAAAACATGTTTCATACCTGATACTGGGTAAATTTCACAGGTATAGACACGCAATAACCTCAGACAACAGGAACCCACAAAACGCAGTCTTTCTAGATCTAGAAGTGTAGCTGTGAACTGGAATCCTTTTAATCCTCTAAGTTCTTCAACTCCTAAGACTAAGGTGGTCCAGCTCCAGTGAAGAATACTCAACAATGACTCAAAACATTCCTAATCCAGAATATGAAAAAACAGAAAACAATTAGTTCAAATGATACCATAGGTTGAATCAAATGGAAAGATGACACTGAACTTCAAAACTTTATTTGAAAAAAGCAGAACGAAACAAAACAAAACATTATTTGAACTTTTTAACTGAGTTTTGATTAGGCCAAATAATGGATATTTTATTAGTTCATTTATCACATTACCATTAGGAATATCTTTGAAGCTTAACAAATAAGATAAAGTAGTTAGGCATGTAAAAAAGCAAAATTCTTCAATATTTGCCTATTTCTTTATTTTAAAAAAGATTTATTTATTTATTTACTTGAGAAAGAGAAAGTGTTATCAGCAAGTGGGGGGATGGGCAGAGGGCTAGAATCCCAAGCAGACTCTGCACTGACCATGGAGCCCAACTCAGGGCTAGAAAGCTTGACTTATGAGACTATGACTTGAGCCAAAACCAAGAGGCGGAGGCGTAAGTGACTGAGGCTCTTAGGCACCCCCATATTTGCCTATTTAAAAATATAGCTTTGTTTCCCTGCTACCAACCTATCTAATTTACCATATAAGTAAGGCAAAAAATTAAAAACATTTACAAATACATGATTACTTGAAAGCAAAATTAAACTCTACACTGTTACTGTAGTATTATATAAATAAGCTGAAAGTATTTAAAGCACTTTAATAATTTTTAATATAATAAAGTATTTTATTTAGTATTAGGTAGTAATGACAGTATTAAATAACTTATTTATTATAAATAATAACTTAATAAATATAAATCAATAAATATATATAAATATATAAAAATAAACAAATAAATAAATGACTTAATAAGTAATAAATAACTTAATAAATAATGCAATAAATATCTTATTTATTAAATTTTACCATACAAACGATAGCCAACCCTTGATAAACAATAGAAGATATCAACTGACCACAAAATACTAAATAACTAATAAATAACTTATTTATTAAATTTTACCATACAAACTATAGCAAACCTTTGATAAACAAGTTAATAGAAGATAAACATTGACCACAAAATACTAAAATATTCTTACTAGGTTTTTAAATTCTCCAGTGTGGGTTTAGGGTAATGAGCATTCCTTTCAGTTCTAGTTGTTCTACAGGCTTTACCATACTTACATGATGACAAATACTAGGTAATCTCAAAGCAAAGCACTTATTCCCTGACCTCCACCAAATTCCAGTCCTCTGGTATAGTAATACCAAGATAAGAGTTTATAGTTTAGCTTCTTAAAGAAAGAGTTGAATACATTTCTTATATAAAGATAACAATTACCTAATGACCACAAAACCACTTAGACACAAATATCAAAAAATTACTAAGCACAAAAAAAAAAGATCACTGAAAAAGACATACAGAGTCAAGATACTTATTTGGATCAAAAGCTATCAAACTGATCTTACTACTAAAAGGATGCCAAGATACCAAGGAGCCAAAGTTCTTGTAATCTTATTGCAAGCTCTATCTCTATAAACTACCATAGATCTTTTGGAAGGTCATTTGGCATGATATGTCACAATTTAAATCAGCACACTTCCAGCAGAAACACTCACATAAGTACATAAGTAATCAAAAGATGCATATGGAAGGACATAATAGTAAAAAACAAGAAATTGATAGGTATAGGACTGAATAAATTAAGAGTACAATTATTCTATGGGATGCTGTGCAAATACAAGAAAAGATTAACAAAGAACTGAATACACTAACATGGATTATGTCCTTAACATTATGAAAATTTTAAAAACAGATGCAAAACTTTACTATTACAAACAAGGAGACTGTACAGCATGCTGTATATATACACTAACAAGTTTGTGTATGTATAAAAATGGTTTGGAAGGATATACATCAAAATGTAAACAGTAACAGGGTGACTTTAGTATACTTAGCATACTTTTAATATCGTTTATCCCCACTCCACCCTCTTCCCAGCCAAAAACGCGTATAAATCTTGTTATTTAAAAAAGAAGACAAAAAAGCATTCATCCTACACGGTTCACAAACATGAGAGACTACCAACTACATGAATAAGTCACATTCATATAGTGCCTTACATTTAAAAAGCATTATTGTATCCCTTATTTCATTGGAAATTCATAACAATGCTATCACATAGTTTATTTAGATAACTGGCATAAGAATGTTCAACGAATAAATGAAAGAAGAACTAAACTCAGGCTTTCTGACATTCAGACATTTCACGACAATTAAATCATGCTGGCTTTCCATTTTTCCATTACTGGCAACCCCAGTAATGAGGTATTTCTTTAAATGTAAAATGTGGACAGTCAAGTAATTCAACAGAGTATTTAGATATATAACTCTTGTATTTAGCTCCTCAAGCATTAGGCTAGTGCCTTTTGTCAGTATCGGTCTTAACTTTTCTTTCACTTTTTAACTCCTTCCGCATATGTATTCATACATGATTTACTAGAAAACCCACCGGTTATATCAGTTCATGTTGAAGTTCATGGTAAAGTCACCCAACATCTCTATTTTCCCATTATTTAAAGGCTTTATTCTTTGGCCTGGGATCTCAGTGCTAATATCAAAAAAATCTGAGTTTGTAAAACTCTCCTGAGATAAACTCTTAGAAAAATGGCTAAATGCTAAATATCAAAATGAAATAGAGCACTGGACAAAAAAAACTGAAATTTTTAAAAAAATGGCTTACCACTGAGACAGTTCTTGCAAAAGATCTCTTTAAAATGTGTACAGGTTCGCTGGTTTGCTGTTTGCCCTTTGAGGCACTGCCATCACTGGTTGGAAGTCTGAAGGTAGCAGACACACATAAATTTATGTTGGAAAGTCCAATGACATTTTTCTTTTCAAAATATACATTTTTGCAATAGCAAGATATGCTACTATTAAATTTTAAGGGCTATATTATTAAGAAGTTATTTGACCAGTGTACCCAGGAGTAGTCTGAGCAAGTTGCTATGTTCATAATGCTAATTGTTACGAATTCTAACTATAATAAACTGCATAGAAACAAACAAAAATCTCTTCTTGGGACACCACCTAGAGTCTTAAAAGTGATTACTATGGAAGAAAGACATGAGAGACAGTCACTGTTGGAGAGGTATTTCTTTAGATTTTTTTACACTCAAAGAATGACATTTTTTAGTGAGGGTTTACATATATTTTAATTCTTCATTCTAAATATTATTATAGTAATCTACTAGAGATAGATGGATAATAGGCATATGCTTCCAGAAATGTCTCAAATACCAGGAAGTAATTAAAATTCTTAAATGTTATAAGTATAATAAATATTATCACATGGATAATTATTATTTGACGTTTCAAATAAAAGGAGGAAATTTTTCAGCAGTAAGGGCACTCCTCAACAGTAAGAGATTTTCTATTCATTCCATTACAGTACACAACAGAAAACACAAGACAGCAGGAAATCAATCAGGCTTGCATCTGAAGTCCCCATCTAATGTCCCAGTATCATTTCTCTAAGACAAATTTTTATTACTTTATAATATTTTGAAATGGGTATGAAAATCCAGATAAAGAAATAAGTTACTAAAATACTGCTAATGGCATAATACAGATAATCTGAGTCATGAAGTTTAAAATTCAGCTCAATGTAGAAGATGTTTAAAAATATACAAAATATTAAGTGTTTTTGTTAAAAATAGCTATATTTCTACTGGTATATTATAACTTGTTGAATGCTTCAAATAATTTCTTTCATTATGTCACATATATTTTATAGTATCCTAGATCATTATAACAAAGGACTGAATTATATTAATTAACTATAAATATGCTAAATACCTGTATAATAATTGGGGTATCTGACCAGCATTAACATCTGTACCATTATTTGATTTCTTTGAACTCTTAAATTGGAATACCACCCTAAGAAGAGAAAAAATAATAATGATACCACAAAACAACATGATTCAAGATACATGAAAGGAAGTTAAGAAATCCGACAACAGTGTTTTCAAATCGTATGTTAATGAACAGAGATTCATTCTTTAAGGAAAAACAGAAGTAAAAAGGAGTTGTTTTTATTTTGGTTCAAGCTCTGAAATGGCTTCATGAATAAAAGAAAGGAATTAAACCTGATCAGGAATTCCTTGGTAAGCAGCAGTCCTGTCTCCTTTTAGTCTCCCCCAGCTCAACTTTAACCAAAACAATATGCTTTTTGTTTTTTTAAGATTTTATTTATTTATTTGAGATAGAACAAGAGAGAGAGAGAGCACGTGCGCAAGAGAGAGCACACATGCAGGGAGAACAGCAGGCACAGTCGAGAAGCAGGCTCCAGCCAAGCAGGGAGCCTGACTGGGGGCCAGATCCCAGTACTCTGGAATCATGACCTAAGCCGAAGGCAGGCGCCTAAGGACTGAACCACCCAGGTGCCCCTAGAACAATAATTTTTTTTTTTTTTTAAGATTTTATTTATTTACTTGACAGATCACAAGTAGGTGGAAAGGTAAGCAGAGGGAGGTGGGGAGAGAGCCTGATGTGGGGCTCGATCCTAGGACCCTGAGATCACGACCTGAGCCAAAGCCAGAGAGGCCTAACCCCTGGAACCACGCAGGCACCCCAGAACAATAAGCTTTTAACAAAATATTTCAACTTCTAAAGAGTTTAAAATATTTCAACTTCTAAGGAGTTTAAAATCTGTTCAACCATACACGATAAGCTTTAGAATTAGCTTCAAACTGCTGTAATACTTCAAAGTTCAACGAGCTGCATATGGAATCACACAGTCCAGGATCAAAGCAGTCTCCCTAGTGCTAGCACACAATCTTAGAGTAAGTGTGAAAGGGATACTTTACAGCAGGCTCAATTTATTTATGCATTCCACTTGAACATTCAGGAACAAAGAATTTTCCTCATTAATTAGACTGTTCTGTTTTTGATGAGCTTTGTTAATAAGCTGAACAAAACTGTCTGAAATATACTATTACATAACTTCTACTCATTTCAAATAGATGCTCAAGAAGAGTAAGGAGTAAACTGAATTTCTCTTCTAAATGATAGTCCTTTCAAACACACAAATCCAGAGTACCAAGAATAAAGAAGGCTGGAGTTAGAGTCAAAAGAGATTCCAGGTCTAGTTTTCATTCTGCCACACAGCCGGGATACGATGTGCAGCAAGTCAGTTCACCTCCTCTTTCTCTATTCCCAAGCGGAAAACAGAGCTAATAACAGTTTCACAAAACTGTTGAGGGCATCAAATGAGAATATAGATATGAAAGAGTTTTATAAACTAAAAAGCACTCTCCATATGAAATTTAAACAGTAAATCTCCCCTTACATCTTATTAAAGCTGTGTCATCTCATATTGCTAAAACTGAAATTTATAAACTGTTTTTATAAGGACTGTCAAATTTTATAGCAAGTATTTATTTCTTTTTTATGGCTTCCAAGTTCCTCATTCTTCTTGTCACTTTATGTAATTTCTAATTGGTAATAAATTCTTAAATGATATAACACCCAGAAATACATACAAATGACAAATGACAAAAGCAAAGAGTAGCAGTCCTGTTCTCTCCCTGTTCTGTCTAGACCTTATACTGGCACGAGATTACATAAATTTAATGTTTGGCAGTCACATTATGATCTAGTCTTACTTACACTTTTATCCTTCTGAGAGACTGAGCTGCTAAAACAATATTCCACTAACAAAAATGAGAGTTGCTTAAGTAATTCTTAAACATTTTGCTTACCCATCATCTGTGGTAATAGAAGCTTGTCCATGAGATCCACAGTCACTGCTGGGTCCGGACACTCGAGCCCATGCTACATACCACCAACCAGCTTGCAAAAGAACTGGTTCATCAAACATCATTGCATATTTTTCTCTGAGAGAAAAATTAGTGAGTCAAAGACAATGCCTTTGCACTACTCTGTTACATATATTTGTTATATATCCTTTATAAATAAAACATGAAATTCATTGTGTAAGATTCTTACTGAACATCATTAAAAACCTATTTTAAAAAGTCTGAAACAAATTAAAAACTAAAAATATCTGCACAGGAACATACACATAATAGTCATTTGTTGTCATGGTGATGGCACTCCTTACCTTGAATTCTAAAACTTGGTTAAATGTTATAAAGCTCTCATTAAAATAGCACAATTTTTTTTTAATTGTTCAAAAAAAACCACATGCCAATTTAATTGGAAAAAGAAACTATGAATTTCAGTTTTAAAGTGTTTTGAGAGGAAGTATGTTAAGAAAATGGTTCTGGAGTCAGATGGCCTGAGATCAAGGCTCAGCTTCGTGATCTGCTAGTTGTGTAATTTTGGGTAAGATATTACACCCTCTCTGTGACTCAGTTTCTTCATGTGAAAATAGGGATGAAGATGATGTCTAGATCACAGGACTGTTTTGAGGATTGAGGAAATTCAGATAAAGTATTTGGAACTGTGCCTGTCACAGTAACCACACAAAAAAATTTACTAAAATAGAAGGAGAAAGCTTATATATAAATAAGGAGATCTGATAAAGTTTTAGGTAATAGACTGTAGTGGTTGTTACTGGGATAGAGAAAAGAATGAAGGGTATCTGAGGAAGGGAAAAAATTAATGCACTGTAGAGGTATGAAAGTACAAAACAGGGCTTAAAAATGACAAGAGGTCCAGTCAGGTTAAAGCATTAAGACAGATAAAAAAGTATAGTTAGGCAGAAAGTTAAAAAAGATGTTGTAAAAGATTACTGAAGTCCTTTAATTCTAGCCTTAGGAACCTGGGTTTTGTTAGCAGGGAAATGAATAAAATCTAGGTGATTCTCTGTATGTGAAACAATATATTTTTTTTTGAAATGATATATTTTTGACTCATATTTATATGCTCAAAAATAAATACTAAGTGACAATGGCATCTTAAGGCTCTGTTAAAAATCAATCAACTAATTTCCTAAAATCTTCCTAATCTTCATTTGTATATCACATAAAAAACAACTAAAAAATATCTTCTGATACTCGTGAGTGCTTATAGTGAAAAAACTAAAAATTTTCTGTGGGTTTACTATTTTGTTCTCAAAAGCAGTTATCTGTTAAAAGCAAACTTAATGTCTTACTACCATTTTTAGTAAATACAAAACATTACAATTACAAAAAGTAATATTTATGGAGCACTTACATAAGCAAAAAGCTTATATATAACACACAAGGTTTTAACATAGTTATTACTGGTAAGTACAGTTTATTATTACTATTATGAGGTTCACTTTATTTTTTATTTATTTATTTTTTTTAAAGATTTTATTTATTTATTTGACAGAGAGAGATCACAAGCAGGCAGAGAGGCAGGCAGAGAGAGAGGAGGAAGCAGGCTCCCTGCTGAGCAGAGAGCCCGATGCGGGGCTCGATCTCAGGACCCTGAGATCATGACCTGAGCCGAAGGCAGCGGCTTAACCCACTGAGCCACCCAGGCGCCACCTCACTTTATTTTTTCCTCATCATTATATCCCCTGAAACAAATCACTAACTTGTCATAACACAAGAGAGAATTCTTGGGATTACACAGAGAGGACTGATAAAAGCGAATTCTCTTCATTTTAATGAAGTTTTATAAATAAACATCCAGATTCTGGTAACAGAAAACCCATTATCTTAACAGGTTTCAGTAAAGTTGGCCACCTCCCCAAGTGTGTTATATTCAAGCACATACTACAAGCATGGTGTCAGGCCACATGAGTGATCTGAATTATGGCCTGCTATGTCTATTTGGTACTGTAGACATACTGCTACAAGTAGTAAATAATTCTAGGACATTACTAGAAAGCTAGCACAGTAGGTGCTCTCTAAGCGATACACGAAAATAAAAGTGTGCAAAATATATGTATATTTTCATCTTCAATGGAGAAATATTTTATCTTTTAAAATACAAATACGGAAAACAATATTAGTTTTAGTACAGTTCTATTAAATACAACACTTCCTTTACCTAATATACAGCTTAATTTCTCAAGCATCTGATCACAGATTATTTATTTATTAAAGATTTTATTTATTTGATAGAGAAAGAGAGAGAGCACAAGTAGACAGAGTGACAGGCAGAGAGAGAGGGATGAGAGGCAGAGAGAGAGAGGGCTTCGCAGAGAGCATGATGTGGCACTCTATCCCAGGACTCTGGGATCATGACCTGAGCTGAAGGCAGATGCTTAACAATCTGAGCCACCCAGGCATCCCCACAGATTCTTACATTTCTTCACTCACAATGAATTTTTTTACATTAAGTATGTGAGGATGCTGCTGAGTAATGAGGAAATCTTTACCTGGCAGCACAGTCATAAGCCAACACATCGGTCTCTGCAAGAAGGTCTCCATCGGTTTCATGATCTCCTCCATCAGGACCCAACTCGAATAGCTGGGAAAAGGAGAAAAACACATCATGTCCAATTGCTCAGTCATGCAAACCTGCTGAATAATATGTTTATAATTTTGTGTGTTTCCAATAATGTGTTGGACACTCCAGAATACAAAAATCAGAATGCCTGCTTTTTAAATGTTAAATACACAACCCTACATATTTAAATTAAGAAACTTATGGCCTATGTAAATCTCAGTCCTCCTTATTTATATATTCATCTATTTATAGCAAATGTTCTCAGCTGTTCTGTACCAAATATAAACATGTGATGGAATGAGAGAACTCAACCAACGCATTTTATCTACGTGAGCTTTCAAATGAGGAAGAATTTTGCTTCAACACTTAGAATCTGTGAGATCTGAGATCCAGTTTCCTCATCCATAAAAGGAAGGAGGACACTAACAGTGCCTACTTCGTAGTAATTTTTGAGAATTACAAAAAGTAATTTTTTGTAAGCACTTAGAAAAATACCCAGAAAGAAAGGCTACAAAAGTGTTAGCTACGGAGAGACAGAGGAATAAGAGAAGATACGCATCCTTAAAAACACGGATAACAAAAAGTAGTTCGAGGTAATACGGCATGGGAAGAGGAGAGATGAAGAGGAAACAAATGGTTATAAAACAAGGGGAGGACCAAACAGTCTGGGAAAAGGATAAGATAGTTAATATCAAAGAGGAAAAGTGAGGAAATTAAATTAAAATAAAGGAGAATTATCAGGAAGAGATCTTTTTTCTTTAAAAATAGACCAATACAAATAAAAACCCCTTATTTCTCTGGAGAATTACAGCAGTGAACTACAAAAAAGGCAGATAAAACACTAAGGACAAAGAGAAGGGAACTTACTAGGCAATTACTAGGGTAGATGTTTCATTTTTTCAATTATATGCTAATGATGTGAAAATCTGTCTCCAGCTCAGCTCTTGTTCTCAACAGTCACTACATCCACCTGCCACACACCGCCTACCACCAGCTGGATCTCATAGCTCTAAAGGGACTCACTCCCCTGTCTCCTGCTTCCCCTGTTCTGATTAATGGCACTATCACTCACCTACTCACTCAGATAAAAAACCTGGAATAATCCTTTTTTCTGTATCTTTCTGCCATCACTACATCTATTCTATTGCTTGTATCGAAGTTTTGTCAATTCAAGGATGCTCACGGTTATTAGTTAGAACTCATCAGTCTTCTTATCTCTGTTCTCTCTTTGCTCTGGCCCATACACCACAAAGCTAAAAAGTTTTATTTTTGTTTAATGACCCCCAGTACTCTTTTTAAAATGAGTATCTGATTGGAATACTTCTTTAAAATTCTTCAATGGTTTCTCATTTCTTTCTTTGTAGCATGACATACAGGTCCTTAATGAATTCCCCCTAACCTGGCTCCCCTGCTTATATTCAAAAAATATCTTTCAGGGTACCTGGGTGGCTCAGTGGGTTAATAAGCCTCTGCCTTCAGCGTAGGTCATGATCTCAGGGTCCTGGGATCAAGTCCCGCATCGGGCTCTCTGCTAGGCAGGGAGCCTGCTTCCTCCTCCCTCTCTCTCTCTCTTTTCCTGCCTCTCTGCCTACTTGTGATCTCTCTCTGTCAAATAAATAAAATCTTTAAAAAATAAATTATTTTTTAACACATACTGTGTGACAGGCACAATTCTAGACACTTGCATATAGGGATGAACAATGCAAACAAAAAAATGGTGGCTATTGGAAGTAAGTTTCTGGGTAAGGGAGAGGATTTAGTTTTAAGTAGGTTCACCAGAGGGTCAAGACCTGAAGATAATGAGGAAGTAATCACACAGGTACTGAAGTAAAGAGCTGTAGTGAGAGGGAGTAGCCAGTGCAAAGATCCTGAGGTTTCAGTATGCCTGGCTTGCCTGAGGAACAACAGCAGGCCAGTGTGGCTGGATTAGAGTGAGGCAGCTGGTATAACGTAAGGTCAGAATGATAATGGCACTGAATTCTGGTGTTTTGTGGGCCCTTATGAGGCCTGTGGCTTTTAATCTAATATAAGAAGACATTGCAGGAATCTGAACAGAGAGGAGTGGCAGAGTCTGGTACTAGGGATAGTTTTTAGAAGTGTAGATCCTAGATTTATTTCCTAAGTGTAGACAATAGTATTTGCTGCTGAAGGGGATGTGGGGTGTGACAGAGGGAAGGCAATGATGACTCCAAGATTTCTGGCCTAAGCAGCTGGAAGAATAAAGTTTATTCTAGGTCAATTAGCTGGGATGGGAAAAATACAGTATCAGCAGGTTTAGAGAGATGACCAGAAGATAAGTGTTAAATATGCTATATCCAAAATGCCTATTAGCTATCCAAGAGGAGAAGCAAAGTAGGCAGCTGTATATATGACTTTTGAGGTTTAATAATAAGAAGAAAAATACTTAAGCCATAAGGCTGGATCACTCCAGGGATGAGTAGATTTAAAAAGTGCCCAAGACTGAGTTCTTATAGAGGTCTGGAAGAGGTCTCCAATATGTAGAGGTCTGGAAGATAATAAGTAACCAGCATGAGACTTAAAAGAGCAGTCAGTGAGACAGAAGGAAAACCAAGTGTGGTACCGTGGGAGACAAGTGAAGATAGTATATAAAAGAAGGGGTTGATAAGATTAAATTATGTTGACTGGCTAAGGAAGAGGTGGACTAAGCCTTGACCACTGGCTTCAGCAATCAGAAATCACTCACATTCTTGAACAGGGCAGCTTTGGTAGAGTGGGGGGCAAAACGCCGATTAGAGTACGTTCAAGAAGGAAGGGAAAGAGAGAGAATGTAAATAAAAAGTACATAAAATTAAGAATATGTACAGAGTCCAGCTAGGTGGCTAGTCTCTATGGCTAGACAAGTACACAAGTACCTTTGCCCAGAGTAGTTCATGGTGGAAGAGTCTTCTAGCAGGAGGAAAGAGATAAAAGAGAACCTATCAAGACAGATGTCTAGTTTCTGCCTTATGGTAAGAAGTATATGGTGGATGGTACTATTCAAGAGACAAACCACTGGAAGAGAGCCACATCCTAGGGAAAGAGCATGAATTCAGTTGCAACATAAAGACCAACAACTGTCATGCCTTAAAAGCACTCACATGGAAATGGGTCAAAGAAGAAGTCAGAGCTGGACATTCAAAATTTGGGCATTATGGTATGCTGACAGCTATTTATTTATTTATTTATTTATTTATTTAAAAGATTTTATTTATTTATTTGTCAGAGAGAGAGTGAGCGAGAGCGAGTACAGGCAGACAGAGTGGAAGGCAGAGTCAGAGGGAGAAGCAGGCCCCCTGCGGAGCAAGGAGCCCGATGCGGGACTCGTTCCCAGGACGCTGGGATCATGACCTGAGCCGAAGGCAGCTGCTTAACCAACTGAGCCACCCAGGCGTCCCTCTGACAGCTATTTAAACTTTGGGCTTATTAGAGAATATTTAGGAGAAAATACAGAGGAAACAGGGGCTAGGGCTGGGTCTAGAAGAATTTAGTCTCCAGGTAGAAGAGGACAAACCTACAGAAGAGAAGAATCAACCAGAAATATGATAATAAAATAAAAAAACAAGAT
This sequence comes from Mustela nigripes, assembly GCF_022355385.1. Classification (NCBI taxonomy): domain Eukaryota; kingdom Metazoa; phylum Chordata; class Mammalia; order Carnivora; family Mustelidae; genus Mustela; species Mustela nigripes. Next base: position 54,694,558 of record NC_081571.1, read on the forward strand.
TTACTGCTAGAAAAAAAAATGTATATCTTAAAGAGGTGAATGGAGAAAAAAAAAGACTTCTGTTGGAAAACCTTAATCTACTCATTAATAACTGAATTTCTTTCTTTCTTCTTTTTTTTTTTAAATTTTCTTTATTTATTTGACAGAGAGAGATCACAAGTAGGCAGAGAGGCAGGCAGAGAGAGAGGGGGAAGCAGGCTTGCCGCTGAGCAGAGAGCCCGATGCGGGACTCGATCCCAGGACCCTGAGACCATGACCTGAGCCAAAGGCAGAAGCTTAACCCACTGAGCCACCCAGGTGCCCCTGAATTTCTTTTTTAAAAAGATTTTATTTATTTTTGCAAGAAAGAGAAAGCGCACGAACATGCGTATAGAAGAGAAAGAGAGAGCATGAGCTGAAGGAGAGGCAGATGGAGAAGGAGAAGCACACTCCCTGCTGAACAGGGAGCCAGATGTGGGGCTCATCCCAGGACCCTGGGATCATGACCCAAGCTAAACCACCCAAGTGCCCCGATAACTGAATTTCAAAGGCAAGTTCACTTTCAGGGAATGGGAGGAGTAAAAGGAGATCTGAGACTTGAGGGGGAAAAAAATCATACCTAATATATAAACAGCATTACGGAAGGCCTATATACTTCTATACCACAACTACTGGAGAGAAGGGTCACTATGGTGTTCAATATTATCAAAACAAAATGAAAAACCTTTCAGGGACAGAAAAAAATGTATCTTCTCAAAAACTTAATAGGAATTGCCAACTAGCACTGCATCATTGCCTTTGCTTTTCTATCTTGACTTCAAATCAAGACATTTTCAATAACCCTTTGAAAGCAGTTGCTCTAAAATAAGCCAAAAACCAAAACTGTTTCCCTTTTCCTTTTCTTTTCCTTTCCTTCTTTTCTTCTTCCTTCCTTCATATGTACCTACTTACCTACCTATGCCACTGTATTAATAATTAAGTGTTCTTAATTATTATTTCATCCCTATCCTCTATATAACTCAAGGGGCTTGTAATTCTTTTTTAATTTCCATATTATCTGTATTTCTTTAGCATGTGTATTCCAATTACAGCCAGAAAGAAGCTATATCTTCAACAGTTTGTCAGTTCTGGTTCAGCTTCTAGGGGACGTGTCCTCAAAAACAATCATAGTAAGGGAGTTTTAACATAGTAATATAAGTTTTAGATATTACTGAGAGGAGTAAGAAAAGATCTCCTAAACAGATGGCATTTAATTAGAATTTTTAATGAAGCCTGCTACTGAAATTAAGGCACAAACTATAGTTTTCTCTCTTTATTTTTTAAATTATTTTTAATTTTTTTTATTTTTAATTTTTCTTGGAGAGAGAGTGTGAGAGCTTACACATGTGAGCAGGGGTCGAAGGTTGGGGAAGAGGGAGTGGGACAGAAAATCTTAAGCAGGCTCCATCCCCAGTGTGGAGCCCAACTTGGGGCTCAATCTCCAAAACCGAGTCAGAGACTCTTAACTGACTGAGCCACAGACACGCCCCTCTCTTTTATTTTAAAGGCAAAACCAGATTAATCCGAGAAGTGGAACATTCAAGATCTTAGTGAATTTTCAAAGTATGAGCACATCCTTTGCTTGGAATAACTGCAGACCCTTTCTGAGATGAACAGGTACAGTAAACTGAGGACTTTTGATTATTTTTATTTTGTCTACCCGATGAAATCCATACCCCATATTCTATCTCTAGCTTCATCCCTGGTCCCTGCCTCAGGGTGATCATGTCAGTTTACAAAGGATTTGGCATCAAAAATGCTAAAAAACTTTTAAAGCTACATCAAAATGTCCCTGCATCAAAACAGCTGTGCACCTGTCATTAAAGTGGCTAACAGAAAGGAGGCATATCAAAATGTCCTGCTATTACTAGACCACTAGGAAGTTCAGTACAAATGACTGAGATGGACTAGTCTCTTTCAGCCTAAAATTATTAAAAAATCATTTTCTGTTCACTTTCTCCCATCTTGACTTTTGATTTTCTAATGAGTCCATGATCTAGTATTATCGCATTACATTTTAGCAGAGTTTTCTCAAGTCCTCTATTATATATTATATGTATATAAAATCATAAACTAAGTCAAAACCAACATCTTCAAATAAAAAAGGGCAACAGTGTCAAAATCTGCTTACCTTAATTTTAGCAGTATATTCTCCTCTCCCTCCAAACAAACCAAGGCCACCAAGTAAAATATCAGTGTCAGCACTAAAACGTATAGCTTCTACTGAATGAGCAGAGTAACCCCAGCCCCCTCCATGACCTAAAGGATATAAATAATAATTAATGTTATAAAATATCTATGTATATATATTTCACTTAAATAACAATATTTCTTAAACATAAATATACATACTTTCAAACCTGTTTACTACACTATAATCTTCTTTGGAATAAACCTTCATTACTGCTTGAGTCTCCTCCTCTGTACTTGCAACACCCATTTTTAAATCCTGCATAGCTGCTAAGGTATCAAGGCAACCTAGAAACAAACAAAAATTCAACTCCTTGATATTAAAATTTCCCATTATACTGATGGTATAAGATGCTGTAGGGGACAAATTAAAATAATCAACTCTGAGTGTGCTCAAAAATGCACTCTAAGCTTTAAACAATATTTCATGAAAGAATACCTATAACCAGTAAGAATTCTCTATTTGGGTAATTATATGTAAACACATTCTATATATCAATGTTTTGCAAAAACTTGAAAAGTTGGACTCGCTCAATCTTTGAGTCTTTACAAGGTTCTTCCTTTTATGAAACTCTGAATTACTTTTAGATTCTTAAGAGTTCTACATGAGGAAGACATAGCAGGCTGAGAGAACCTTAATCAATGCAAGTTTTGGATGTTTACAATGATTACCACATGAAATTTGAGAAAAAGGAAGCAAGGAATTATATGTATGATCTATTTAATTATACTTAGAAATATGATTTCAGAGCTGAAAATTTTAGATAACCATAAACGAGTCTTCTTAAAAGCAATAAATAAGTAGTTACATGGATTGGTATATAACTTCTATGAAAAGAATATATATAAATTCTGAAAAAATGCTATATTTAAATTAAATAGAAGTGAAGTTGGTGTGCTGTGAAAATGGTGTTATATAAGAAAAAACAAGTAATATATACAAAATTCATAATTATATAAAAACATTTTGTAGAATTTATTTAAAAATGTATATAAATTAAATTTTATAATTATACATTTGAATATTCCATCTGCATCTCTAAAGTTTTTATATTAAAACTGAAAAAAACAGTATTTAAAAAAATTTTCCTGATAGAAATTATATTCAGGAATGCTTTATGTTTGGCCATACATGAATTGTGTTGGTTCAAGTCTGATATGTTGGTGTTTGTGGGACTGATAAACTTCTTTAAGTTAGAGGGTTTAATGTATATTGCAACTAGAATATTGTTGTTTAACACATATGAGAAAATAAAACACAAATCTAAATATTCTTTAAAAAAATCCTCAGCACATATTAATGAAAATTAGCTGATCATCAAAAGAGCAACCCTACCTAGAATGTGCAAAGCTGCATGAGATCGGGTGGTGAGAGCCCTGGATCCTGTTGGTAAGGCAAGTTCAGGACTTAGAATACTGCATCTGGATTGCATGTCTGCTGCAGAGGGAAGTCTGGCATCAGCAACCACTGCATTGTAACACCACAGTTCTCTGGTATTTGGTCGAAACCTTCAAGAAAGAATAATCATAGCACTTCAACATACAGTTTCTAAATTTCCAAAGTACAACTGATGATACAAAGAGAATATAGTCAGCTTAAAGAGGACAAAATGTAGTTCATTATTTTCTGAGTTAAATATATAAATAAAATTATCTGTCACTAGAAGTGAAATAATTTGAATGAAACAGTATTATAGATCATGATACTTGATAAGTAACAGAGCAACAGCATACATATATGAAGCTTCTATACATACTATCCATAAAAAACGTTTAAAGACAAAGGGCAAGTTGAAAGAAAATAGGTGACACATACGTATGAGACAAAACAACAATATCCACAATCCTGTAAACCAATAAGAGACAATCCATCCAGTATCAAGAGCGGGCAAAAGACCTGGAATGCGGTTTTCAGAAAGAAAGCACTAGTAAAGTGTATGTAGATGTTCAAACACTAATAAACAGTAACCCATAAGCGACCCACAATATCCTCCATCATCTCATTTCTCTTATCTCTTCCACAAAAACATTCTCAAAAAGCTGCCTCTACTTCTTTACCACTTTTTCTTTTTGCTATGAATTCTTTTTGGAAAAGTTTTTATCAACTACACAGTACATACAAAATAATAGTAACAAAATATTTTCAAATGAGGTATGAAGAATAATGGATAATAATAATAATGAAGAATAATATGCACTAGTAAAAAGAAAATTACTACTATCTCGGCTTTTCTTCCCTACTCAATTTCTTCCCTTTTCCTTCAAAATTACCTTGAATTAACAATTAGCAATTACCTTGAATTTCAAGAGTTTACCATTCTCTTGCTTTTAAGATTTTTTTCATATGTTTATATCAAAATTGTGTATAACTTAAGTTTCATATTTTGAACCGTATATGAACAGGATACACTGTTCTTTTGTTATCTTTCTTCAAACAATATTCTTACAATGTATTTTTATTTTTATTTATTTATTTATTTATTTTTATTTATCAGAGAGAGAGAGGGGGAGAGAGTGAGCACAGGCAGACAGAATGGCAGGCAGAGGCAGAGGGAGAAGCAGGCTCCCCGCTGAGCAAGGAGCCCGATGTGGGACTTGATCCCAGGACGCTGGGATCATGACCTGAGCCGAAGGCAGCTGCTTAACCAACTGAGCCACCCAGGCATCCCTACAATGTATTTTTAAAGTGATGTATGACTCTTTAAGTTCACTCATTCTTGTTGTAAAATATTTTTTTAAGACTTTATCATTTATTTATTTGAAAGAGAGAGAACATGAGAAGGGGGAGGGTCAGAGGGAGAAGAAGCAGGCTCCCTGCTCAGCAGGGAGCCTGATGTGGGACTCGATCCTGGGACTCCAGGATCATGACCTGAGCTGAAGGCAGTTGCTTAACCAACTGAGCCACCCGGGCACCCATCTTGTTGTAAAATATTAAGAGTTCATGTGACTATATTACAACTATATGTCCATTCTGTTTTTTTTTTTTTTTTTTAAGATTTTATCTATTTATTTGAGAGAGTGAGAGAGAGACAGAGCATGAAGGGGGAGGGTCAGAAGGAGAAGCAGACTCCCCCTGCTCTGCCAATGTGGGACTCCATCCCAGGATCCTGGGATCATGACCTGAGCCGAAGGCAGACGCTTAACTGACTGAGCCACCCAGGTGCCCCTTATTTGTCCATTCTATTACTGATAGCAAAAAAACAAAACAAAACAAACACCATTCAATTTTCCAATAAAAAAAAAAAAATGCTGCTGTGGATAATTTTAAACATAGCTCCTAAAGCTTAAGTACGAGACTAGACAGGAAGGAAGACCAAAGTAATCATTTTTTCATAACTCGTAAGCCTACATAGAAAATAATCATTTTTTTGAAAATCTGATTTGTGTCAGATACAGCTAACATTCAGATTCATTTATTAAGGATGGACTTCTCAATCAATGGTGCTTGATGATCCACGTGTACTAAATATAAGAGAAACAAAACTCAACAATCCCACTTCCGGCATATATCCAAAAGAACTGAAAGGAGAACCTTGAAGTGGTATTTACACATTCACAATCATAGCAGCATTATCCACAACAGCCAAGAGGTAGAAGCAACTTAAGCAACCATGGATGGATGAGTGGGTAAATAAAATGCAGTAGAAACATACAATGGAATGTTATTCAGTCTTAAAAAATTCAGAAAGAATTCTGTCACAGGGTGCAATGCGAATGAATCTCAAGGACATGATGCTAAGTTAAATAAGCTAGTCACAAAAAAGACAAGTACTGTATGATTCCACTTCTTTATCAAAAGTTGTCAAATGCATAGACAGTAGATGGTGGAGGGTGGAGGGTGGAGGGAAGGAGAAGTGGAGAGTTGTTCTTTGGGGATAGAGTGTCAGTTTTACAAGATGAAAACACCTCTGGAGATCTACTAGACAACAGTGTGAATATACTTAACACTGCTGAATTATACACTTATAAATGGTAACATTTTATGTTTTTTAGCACAATTATTTTATGTATTTTATATGTATTTTAGCCCAAAATTTTTTTATTTTAAACTTAAAAATAATACTTGGTGTAGAATAAATTCTATGAAAGTACCTGCTATAATTAGTACAATTGCTTATAATTTAATCTCTTAATCTAATTGGGTTTTTTTGGTGTGTGTTTATTTCTATTTCTCTGGTTGCTTTTAAAACTTTTCTCTTGGTCTTTAGTGTTCTATAGTTTCCCTATAATTCTCCTGGTTGCAAATAATGGGAACACATAATTTCTAATATTTCTGAATTTAAATCTTTTTTTTTTTTTGGTTCTGGAAAATTCTTAGGCATTATCTCTTCAAATATTGTTTCTCCTCTATTTTCTCTAATCTCTAAAATTTCCTTCTTGGACTTCTATTAGATCTTTTCATTATATTCTTCAAATTTTTTTCATATTTTTTATATTCTTGTTTCTGTGGCATTTTGTGTAATTTCCTCTCAATTCTTCAAATCTGGTCTACTCATGCATTTAGGTAAACAACTATTCTTCACTTATAAAAGTTTTGTTTGGTTGTTTTTCAAATATGCCTCATCATTCTGAGTCTCATTATGAGTTTCTTTTGCTTGATCAATTTTACCTTTTATTTTTAAACATTACATATATAATTTATATTGTTTCTGCTAATTCCAAGATGAAACTGATCTTGTTGTTCGTCTTTAGCTGAATTTCACTAACAGTAATATTGTTTATATGTTAAGCAATCTTGGACTTTGTGCTCCTATTTGATGGAATGTTAATAAATGAAAACCCTATGGGCCTAAACAGAGGAGGGGTTTTCTCTGAAGATGATTTACACTTGTCTTCTGCTGGAGACACAGGGGTATTACCTATTTAATCTCAGTTAGGCATCATTCCAAGGCCAGAAGCTTAACAGAGTTTCAGGATCAGTTTCCATCTTAGTCACCTCACAGCTAGCACAACATATGTTTTCCAAACTGCAGCACTGCTTATCAGCATTTGCCCCTAGTGAAATCCCGTGTTTATAGTGCTGACTGCTTACTTCGCAAGGGTCACCGCACGAGGTATGACTTTTATTTTTATGCTGGCTTTCTTTCTTTGAGATGGGGGCAGAAAACAGGGGCAGTATATTAGCAACATCTTGGCTGAGTGTCAAGCCAATGTATAAAAATACAAACTTTTCTTTCTTTTTTAAAGCATAGGGGCCCCTTCAAAGTGTTTAGTTTACCAAATTGCCAGAAGTGAAATGCCCCACTCATTCTTCAAACACCAGTCTAGTTTGCACATCTACCACTTCCATGAAATTATTCTCAAAATTGCAAATAACTTCTAAGTAGCTAAACCTAATGGAATTTTTTGTCATCTACTCAGGTAAGCCCTCAGCAGTATTCCAACATCACTGAACACTCTTCTTTTTGACTCACTCCCCCTTTAATTTCTATGTCTACACACACTCTCGCTTTTTCCCGTAGTTCGTAAACTGCTCCTTCTAGTCTCCCAACTAGTTTCTCCTATCTCACCTAACTTCTCTAAATCTTAAAAGCCCTCCTCAACCTACATCCTCTGTCTATGTGATCGTGTCCAATAACATAGCTTTAGATACACCTAAACTAAAAATTCTCAAATATATATCCCAGTCCAGAGCAGTCCTTTGAACCTGGCTCACTTAACATGTCAAAAACAGAAATCTTAAACAAAATCTGTCCCTTTCTCAACTTTTCCTGGCTTGGTAAATGCCACCATGTTTATTCAAATGCCAAAATCAGAACCTTGGAAATCATCCTTGACTACTTTCTTTCCTTAACCACTTTCTAATACAAGCAAGTTTTATTGGCTCTGTTCCAAAAAATATGCTGCTGACTGCTCCTCTCCATCACCCTCCCACCACTACCACTCTAAGTTTCATGCCATCATCTCTCCCCTGCACTGCTGCAGGAACCTCCTACAACTACTCTTGCCTCCTTCCCATTTATTTTTTCACAAAACAAGTATAATACTTAATGTCACTTCCCAAGTGACTTAATGTCACTTAATGTCAAAATCTTACAAAAACTTCCTATTTTGAAGAAAATTCTATTTCCTTAATCCAGTCTACAAAGTCCTACATGTCCTGGTCCTGCCTACCCCTCTGAATTTATTTCATGCTGCTCACTCACTATGCTTTAACCACACTAGGTTTCTACAAATTCCTAAAACACCACCAGGTTTTTGCACCAAAGTATTTGGGTCTACTAAGCTCTGCTTGCTCAGAAAACTTTCCCTAACTCTTCAAATGCTTGGTTCTTTCTTATACTTTAAGGTCTTAACTTAATTGTCTCCACTGAATGGAATATAGGTCAGTGCTGTTAACCTCAATTACAGCAACTCCTTCTTCTTTAACAATACTAAGTAAGATCTATAAAGTGTATTATTTATTCACTTTCATATAGTCTATATTTCTGTTTAAAAAAAAAGACAACTTCCCTATGAGCAAGGGAATCTTATCTGTATCTTACTGTATCAATCTTTGCTTACCATACAGAATCTATTTAATATTTACAGACTAAAATTAATAGCAAAATTAAAAAAAAAAAGCACTGTATACTGATGTTGGCAGTATGGGAAAATATGGATTCTCACTGCATTTGGTGAGAGAGTACTGAAAGACAATTTAGCAGTATATATCAAAATTCTATGAGCCAATCTTTTGGCCCCGCAATTCCACTTCTTAAAAGCTATCTTATGGGAATACCCTTCCATGAGTACAAAACTGTGTGTATATACACACCTGTGTTTGTGTGCTCACTCTGGCAATATAGGTAATACCAAAATATTAAAAAGTAACCTACAATGTTTGTTAACCTACAATTTTTAAAATATTAAAAAGTAACCTACAAAATTTATTACTAGGAAATATCCTAGTAAGTGTATTTTGGTTTATCCAGACTATAGAATTCTATAGAGTTTAAATAACAAAGCAGTTCTTACTGTACTGACTTGGAAAGATCTACAAACTGTCATTTAGCCCCCCCCCCCAAAAAAAAACACCTTAGCTTTTAAAATGAATATATTCTTATATACATTAAAAAACACATGCATTTTTAAAAAGTGTCAAACAATATAAACCAAACTTTATACCTGTGACCCACAGAGGTTAGTAGGATTTGAGTGGGGGGGAAGAAAAACATCTGAAGGACCACACAATTCAAGTTTTGCTTTGCATTTGAAAAAGTAACATATGTGTTATTTGTGTAAATTTTGAAGTGGGAAATAAAATTGCTATTCTTTTTTTTTTTTTTTTTTTTTTTTTAAGATTTGTATTTATTTGACAGACAGAGATCACAAGTAGGCAGAGAGGTAGGAAGAGAGAGAGGAGGAAGCAGGCTCCCTGTTGAGCAGAGAGCATGATGCAGGGTTCAATCCCAGCACCCTCAGATCATAACCTGAGCTGAAGGCAGAGGCTTTAACTCACTGAGCCACCCAGGTGCCCCTAAAATTGTTACTCTTAACATTTATCTGCTTTTTACAGATGCTAAGTTTCCAATTACTTGGGAGAAGTTAGCTGTTTTTTTTTTTTAAGATTTTATTTATTTAGTTTACAGGAGAGACAGAGATCAAAAGTAGGCAGAGAGGCAGGCCCAGAGAGAGAGGGGAAGCAGGCTCCCTGCTGAGCAGAAAGCCCAATGTGGGGCTCGGCCCCAAGATCCTGGGATCCTGACCTGAGCTGAAGGCAGAGGCTTTAACCCACTGAACCACGAAGGCATCCCGAGAAGTTAGCTGTTAAGAATACAAAAGGAAGCAGACTCTGTTCGGGAAGGAAAGTCAAAGTGAGCTACTACTAAACCTACAGTGTGTAGTACTGCAAGTATTTAAACCCAAAGTGTAAGTATTGAATGAGAAACACAAAGGACATAAACCAGCCAGAAGTCAGGACAATGGAATAAAACTCTGATTCTGATTATAAGAAAACATCTTCTAGCTGTTTAATGAAACGTTTGAGGAGATTACTCTTCATCTTTTAATCTCTGTTTTGGAACAAAGGAGTAAATATTCAAGGACCTGGCAAGGCATTTCAGATCATCCCTCCCAGTGCTTTCACCATTCGTGTAGAAGGCGAGGCTCAGCTAAACGCACACTACACTTCTGAGTTCTGTAGTTCTGTCAAGACTCCAGGGAAATAGCTCTAGTTATACTGTTAGAATCTAGTTCTGCTAGTAACTAATTTAAAGAATGTATTTCTAATTTAGTGAATGTATCCATAAACAAAATCTCTACTGTTGATCTTTATTTTGTTAGTGTAAATTTCTTTCATTTAAAGATTAAACATATAAAGATAATAGAAAATAAAACATCAGTTTAAACCAAAGTCCAAACCAGGGCTTGCTCTTTGGTAACTAAGACTCTTGTATACAGACTTGTCATCAGTAAATAACTAATGACTAGTCTTTCTTTACACCATGTGCCTTTCTATCCCCTCCACACTATCTCACTGTGACCACTATAATTTTGGTTCTCAGCAGCTCATGTCTTTATAAGGATTACTATAAGACTACTCACCTCTAGTTTCTCCTTATCTAATCTATCCTGTATAATGCTGCTTGAGCAACTACAGAGTGCTACTCAATCAATTCTGGCTTCCAGGCCTTTCCACAAAATGAACACTAAGACAGCAGGCTGGTCAGCAACCTGGGAAGTACTGTAATTCCTTCACTCTGAATTCAGCCTTAGGACTGATAGAAAACATGGCTTAAGACCTGGCTGGCTGACGGAAATGAAAGAAGGCATGGGCAGAGGAAGAAGACAAAGAAGTCTTTTCCCTTTCCTCATTGGTGCCACTTAAACCTTTCAATTTGTCTAATTCCTGTCCACTGACTTGGCCAAATAAACAATGAAATAGGGGGAAAGAAAAAATAAAGGTAAGTCCTAAGATGCGTCAATCTGGTAATGCAGGGGATACCTCCTACTAGAATTTAAAGCCAGAAATGCTGAAGACAGAAATTCTCTTTATTCATGATACAAAGCACTAAAACAAATTTAAAGTAGATACAACATAATTTGAATCTTTAGTGTACCTGTATCCATTCTCTACACTTTTACAGTTTCTAGAGTTTGGTAATCCTATACATTTCTACACTTCTCTATCAATATATGAATATTCATAAAGGGTTATCTTAATTATTCTATGTTGTCTTTGGCACAATTTCTTCTACATAGCTCGTAATAATTTGGTATATGGAAAACACAGACAAGATTGCTGACAGATCAAAAATAATTAACAACAAGATTCTTGAAAGTAAAACTGCTTAATATAATGACAGCAGCAAATAGTTCCGTAGCACGTACTATGTGCCTCTGCTCTAAATTCTTCACTCTTCATAACAATTTATGAGATAGGTACTATTATCACTCCAAATTTATAAATGAGAGAAGAGAAGCACACAGAGTCAAAGTAGCCACTCCAAGGTGACACAGAAAGCACACTGTGGATCTGGAATAACGCAAGGCAGCCTGGCTCAGAACATACGCTTAAACATTGCACTACACTGCAAAGGTTCTGGGGAGCACAGTTAAACAAGAGAATTCTCATGTATAAAAGGTCTGCCTTATACCTGAATATTGTATCACCACAAGAGTATAATTTGATCAGAACTTATTACTCTATTTTATGAACAGAGCTTACCTCCAAATGACATCATATACTGGATCAAGACACACACCAAATCCTTGCAGATCTTCTTGTTCAGAGTCATTAAAAGTTTTACAGCTCCCATCCACTTTATTTATCAGAAGACATTTAAATGGAGGAGGTTCTGATATAGAAGCAGGTACCAAGCCTTGGGGAAAGATATTTATCCATCTTGAAAATGCATTACCTTTTTATAATGCCTCAGCTTAGAAGATAAGTATTATTTATAAGGGAAGTATTATTATTACATCCATTTTACAGATGAAGAAACTGAGACTTGAATAAATTAAAAACTTTAAGGTAATAGAATTAGTACCAAAACCTCAGGCTGTCTAAATCTACAACTTATGCTCTTAATTTCTAGACTGTATCACTCCATTATATAATTAGTTATGATCTCACAAATGCAAGTATACATTTATACCTATAGCTGGAACTTCAAAGTTTGACTTAAGTAACCTTTCACTGAAATTAATTTCTACCATTTCTTTAGCAAGAACCAATACAGAAAAATTCCTCCTTCCAATACAGGTTTTATCCTATCACGATTTATTTAGCTCGTATTTCCAATACTCTCTAGCTTATAAATATTCACATAAACACAGACATTTAGAAGCTTCTTTTAAATTTCTTCAGATAGAAAGAAAAAAAAAAGCTCTAAGATTATATATCTCATGATAGGTAAAGATGAACCATTTATTGTCAGTTATGACAAATATTTTGGGAAGAACATTTGTTTGTTTGGGGTATTACCTATTATGTGTTTACTGGCAAAAATTTCTGATGTAGCCAGCACATGAGAATTAATAAGTGCTTCATCAATGCGTAAGAAGGTCTGGTCCCCACTTGCACCTATCCAGGTAGCTTTTCGTCCATACTTTGATCCAATGTTAGGCATGGGAGCTGGTTTTGCATTCCAATATGGCACATCCAAAATTGGTCTACCCAGCTGTCCTTTCTAAAAGATTAAATAAACCATATTAACAACATTCCTAGATAAAAAATCTATAATTTTTTATAAAGTTAAGACAGGAGACAAAAACAGGTCTATGAGAAATTATTCCTTATCAATTGTTAGTACCTTTTTTTAATTAACGAAATTCATGTGAAATTTAGACCAAAATTTGTAAAGGAATAAAATAATTTCTATTATTCTTAGGACCTCCCCCCCAATAATAAACCACAAAGTATATTATTAAAAAATAACAATAAAGCTAAAATACTTTTTCATCCAAGAAATTGCCCTGAAATACTGTCACCTGCATTTAAATGAAAAGCACAATAAGTATACAATGTTAAAAAATTAGCCTTACAAATTGTTCATTTAAAAAAATCACTGAAAAAATATTTTTGATATTTTAAGTTGACAGTACTTAAGATGATAGAAAGTCACTACTATCTTCTACTGTGTACTTTGATATTTTAAGTTGATAGTACTTAAGCTGATAGAAAGTCACTACTAAAATCAGAAGTCTGAAAATATTTGAATACTACAACTGTGAATACAATTAGAAAACTACATTTTTTATAAATGATGATGTGTTACTAAGTTATTTTACTTATGTTTCAAAATAAACAGCATAACTAAATAGTAAGGTATGATATCTCAAGTAAATAATTGTTAACTCACTTAAAAACTATGGCTGTCTATAGGTAGTAGGTGAGGTAAGAGTTTAATTTTAAAATAACAGAAAGTCTCTCATTACTAAGCTAGTAGTAGCTATCAAAGAATGCTGACAGTGGATGGGTAAACATATATCCACCCCTGGTTCAGGAGCTTGCCCTCCCTGCAAAGCACTAAGGAGGGTGGAAAATGCTGTCTCATGGTATCCAGGGTCATCTGCAAGTCCTGGGAATGAGAAATCATTAGCAAAAAACCTGAAGAACACTGGCACACTGCAAATAGCCTGGTTAGTTCTCACCCAACTATCAGGTTTCTAGCATGTTCTATCACTCCTTCAATACCACAGCAAGAAAATATAGCCACAAAGTGACTGCAAAAGCAATGCAGCTTTAAGCCCTGGGTGGAACCAGGGGAGGGAACAATGTGGCAACCACACAAACAGAGAAGCAGCCCAAAATTTCACTGTTAATTCTCAGCTTCTTTGAATGTCTATCCTTATTTTTTGACCCCCAAAAAAGCACAAAAATGTGAACACTGAGCAAAGTATATAATATTCAAAGATATATTATGCTTTTAGAAGGAAAATAATTCTATTTGTCACTGACTACTGAAATAACTATCTATTCCCTACTATCAACCAACTAATGTAAAGAAAAGCAGTGTAAAAATACAAAAGATGCCTGGACAGGCCCATGGGATTCAGAATGTGGTTACACATAAGCCATAGTTAAGTTCATAAAAGTTCACAACAAGGACTTTTGCAGGTAGAGGACAAAAATGGCTGATTTCAATTACTATTCACATTCTCCCGCAAACAACAAAACCAACACACAGGACAAAGAAAACCACACATGACTCAAGTCTATAGCAGTTTAGGAAACAGCAGATCTGATGACCTTTCAGTCACCTGTAACCAAAAGGAAAAAAACAAATTCCAAGAGTCTTCACCCTGGACCTGCCACTGCAAGCTGGAGGGGGTGGAGAGTGCAAAAGGGCAGCTTCTGAGGGACAACAGTAGAGTACTGAGGTTAGAAAAAACACTGGCAAAATCATCTGCAAAGAGAAAATCTAACCCTTGACATCAAAATATGAAATGAAGGCACACAGCAACAGCTACAGGGAAAAGGCTTCAAAGTGTGCAGGACCACTTCTCACCCATGAGACTGACGCAAATTAAAAAGATACGACAGAATATTCTGCTCACAAGGCATTTTCAACCACTGCTGGTGAGAATGCAAAAATGGCCCACAAAACAGCAGAGGCACTAACCTTCAACCCAGACAGCTACTCTAGAAACTTACCTCAGAGGTACACCTCTACTAGTATTTATTGCTTTCACTGCAAAATATTGGAAAGTACTTGCAAAATATTGGGAAGTTGTATCCAAGCTTAAAAAACTGACTGAATGAACTATAGTGTATATGCACAAGGGTACTATGCAGATATTAAAAAAAAGAATGAGGAAGATCTCTACGAACTATCACAGAATGATGTCTAGGAGATATAGTAAAGTGATAAGAGCAAAGTAAAGAAGAGCATATATAAAATGCTACCTTTTGAAAAATAAAGGGAAATAATTATATGTGTGCACATATATATAAACACACCTGTATCTATACAATACACACAGGAAGGATAGACTCGAAAACAATGAAGTTCATTACTTACAAGCATGGAGTAAAGGGGATATGGGAGGAAATGACACTTGACTGAATACACTACTATTTTTGTGTTACTTCAACTTCTGGAAACATGTTAATGTTCTACATATTCAAAAAAATAAAACTATATCTAAAGATATGAGAGGAGGGATCCTGAAATTAAAAGCAAACTGAAACAGTGCACTGGACCAGAAGCCCCTTTCGTTAGAAGTCTGAGGACAGGACTTAACAGGTGTCAGCATTTTCACCAGTGTGTTCCCAGGAATGGGGAGGAAGACTGTTATCACAGGCAGAAGAGGAACACCACTGTTTAACAGTCTTTTGAATCTTCCCCCTTTTCTGCCCTCCCTTTGGCATCCCTAGGGAGCATCATTCATTGGTCCAGGCCAAAGTTATCTCCATGTTGAAAAGGCATCTCTCTCACCCAACCCCTGACATCTTACTCACTTTACAGAGAGGAACCCCTGCCCCAGGATAGGGTGAGACAAATAGACCTGTAAAAGGGCTTATTTTCAGGGACAAGGAGAAGAAGGGTTGTTCTTGGCTGTTGCTGCTTCTCACAAAGAATCTGTTATTTGTAACTATGCTTATGAATATTAACTTTTTTTTAAATTAAAAAAAATGGCAAACTGAAACAAATGAATCCAACTCTATTTCAAAGGAGTAACATAATCCCACTGAAATGGGGTGGGGGAAAGAGCCCAAGAAACTTATAAACCTTATACCTTTAGCTGTGGGGAAGGACACAGGTGAGGGGGGCAGGAGTGAGAGTGAAAGACAAATCGTGAACTCCTTGTTTTTATAATGGTGTGGGAAAAGCAAATATAAAACTATTTTACCATACTTTAGGACTGAGTGAATGAGAAATAAAAGTACTCATAGTACATAGCAAAAATTCTTACTTCAGAGGAAAAGAAACAAACACAGAAAGGGTGAAGGTTAAGAAAGACACCTGTGGGGATGGGCTGGAATGGGCTTCTGATTTATAAAATACCCTCATGTATGTATATATGCATAAAAATGTGTACCAGGGATCTAAAGACACCCCACTGCAAGGAATACACCTAGTGCCTAAAACTAGTTTCCACTAAAAAGGACCCTTGTTTTTGGAGAAATGGCTGCTTCTAGGACTGATATAGAGAAGCCAGAAACAACTGGTTATGCCAGGAAGTAAGGAAATGCCCCCAAAGTGAAGGGGCATGTCACAAGAACACAGGAGCCAGCTCAAAGGGACTCTGATCCATGAAATCTGAGATAGTCTATGCACCCAATTAATTATGGACAGTAATGAGGAAAATACAAATACATGCATCTGGACCAAAAACCCCCCCAAAACAAAACAACAACCAAATGAGAAAGAAGGGTGCCTGCTTACAATAAAAGGCAAAGGGCTAACTGGTAAATGTAAGGGGGTGCTGGAGTTGGGAAATCATCATTTTGCAATCATTATAGTAAAGACTGGTTTAGGCAAGAATGGGAATCTAAATCTTGGGGGAAACTGTAAGAGAAGCATATACCTTAAAACTATCTTATTAAAAGAGTCAACCCATAAACTGCTTATTAGCTTCAAGAGAAAAAAATACTAATTATGCAGTGGAAAAATCAGACATTTTCCAGGTGGAGATAGCATTTTGTGCCTTCAGATGTGATACCTGTGGAGAACACAATATCACTTACATAGCATTTTGGCCTGGAATACACAACCTACATCTAAACATGGAAATATCAGAAAAACAAAAATAAGGACCATTTTATTAAAACAACAATAACAACAACCAAAAACCAAAGTACCATACTCTTAAAAAATGTCAATGCCATCATGATAGACAAAGAAAAGGTATAGAAATGGTACAGATTAAAGGAGACTAAAGAGACATCACAGTCAGATGCAATACCTGATCTTAAATTAAAGGAGACCAAAAAATGCCAAAAAAAATAACTGTTGGAATCAATCAAAAAAATACAAGTATTCAGGAATAAAGGATCATAATATATGCAAAGTTACTCTTAAAGGATTCAGGAAAAAATGTTTTACACACACAGACACACACACACACACAGACAGACATACACACACACACACACACAGTGCTTAAGAGAGAACAAGAGCATGCATGTGTAAGTGATAATGCAAATCAAAATGTTACCAAGTAGGTGAAGCTGGTTCAAGAGTACAAAGGTGTTCTATGTACTATTCTTACTTTTTGCAATCTTTCTGTAGTTTAAAAGCATTTCCAAATAAAAGATTTTTTTCTTAAAGTACACATTTACATTTTTTAAAAAATCAATAGCTGCAAATTATATCCCAGAGATTTAGGTTATGGAGTTATGAATAGTTACCCACATCAGAGATGATATAGGCTTATTAGCACAGTCTTACAAGGCTTTTCCTTGATCTCTACTATGCCCAAATTATATAAAGCTTCTCAGAGCATTTTCACACTTTTCAAGCTTTGGCAGAAAGAGAACAAAACAGGCAACAGACAGAGACAGAGAAAGAAAAGCAGAGGGAAAAAGAAACTATAATTTTAAAGAAATCTAGTAAGAAAACCAGGCTTTTAAGAAGTTCTAAGTTAGAAAAAGTTCTATATGTTAAGAAAAATGAATCCTTGCAAGCCACTTGGGAAATAAGCTCTCAAATGACAGAATAACTCTACTGAATGCTGAAAGGACTTTGACCTGGGATAAACATGTCAAATTCTAACATAATTGTTAAATTTAATAAATTCTAATAGTACACTAGAGAAGAAAATTATTTCACAGTAATGTCATTCAGGTCTTGTGTATGCTGGATGTGGAGACAGGAAATATGCATATGCAGTAATTATAACACAAGAATTGCACTGAAACCAGAAAAAAACAGCTGACACAGACAAACTGTAAGGCAATGGTACAATGCAATACTATTAATGCTTAAAAATTCCTTACAGAAAAACTTCCAAATGTGAAGACCTGTCCGTCCATTAAAAGTACGGCCGTGTGGTTGCTGCCTGCAGTAACTTGTGTGCTAGGGCCTGGCAAAGCTTGAACAAGAGTGGGACATCCCCTAGGTTAAAAAAAAAAAAAAAAAATTAAGTCAATTTCTTATAAGACTCAACTGAAATAAAAAGCAATAAATAAACATTGCAATAAGGAATAGAAGAAATAAAAGACACTAATAGTATACTTAGTATTTATTAAAGTACCATATGCCTGCCTTCATATACAAAGATAGGTGCCAGATATACAAAGATGAAAAAGATATTAACACTGACTTTAAAGAGATTATTAAAAAGATTTCCTAAATTTACTACCCTACTTATGGACACAAAATTTTTTTTTTTAAAGGAAGAAAGTTATATTTTACAGGAAGGATTTGTGGAGTTATATAGAACAGAAGAGTTGCAGAAATGCTTGCGACGCAGGGAAACATAATTTTTATTTTTTTTTCTGAAAGACTGGTGCTACCTTTGTTTTTAAAAGGAAAAAAATTATCTTTTATAGCAATGGCACATTAGAGATCTCTGTAAATATTTATACGATGAAATAAAAATCATACACTGCTTTAACAGGAATTCAATCCAGGAGCTATATGAAACGATCAATCTTATATCCTTTTTTCTACCTTTTTAAGCGAGCTCTAATTTTAGATTTTAATAGAGTGGTTAATGAAATCAGAATACAGTAGAACAAGAGGCATGAGAGCCGTGACTGGACGCCTAGACACTAGAGCTAGACTGCCTGCCTGGCTGTAAATCCCGGCCCCACCACACAATAGCACTTGGACCAAGACTACGAACAATGTACTCCTCATCCTTCTTGTATTTTAGTTTTCTCTTCTATAACATAAGAGGATAATATGAAACAGTACCTACCCTGTAGGGTTCCTATGAACAACAGAGAAGCTCACACATGTCAAGTGTTTGGATCAATGTCTAGCACACAGTTAGCAATGAGTAAATGGTAACTAATACAATAAATGACATCCTTATATCTATTGTATCCATTCTCGTATGATTTTACATTATTACAAATAATAGGAGGCTCTATTTTAGAGACAAGTCTGATAAATTTTTTTTTAATTTAATTTTTTTATTTAGAGAGACAGAGCACAAGCAGGCAGGAGCAGCAAAGGGGGAGGGAGAGAGAATCTCCACACAAAAAAAGAAAAATAAAGAACCAACAGCTAAAAGGAAAATGAAGCTCAATGAGGCTTTGCTCCTTTTAAGATGACAGAGATTTATGTAAGTTTAAAAGCATGAGTAGAAATAAAAAGGCTAAAGGTACAATTTAGAGAGGAGAAACAAAACAGCGAGATTCCCAAGGAAAAGGTAGGTAGGCTTCATAGCACGTCTGAGAACAGGTCCCTCTTTCAAAGTAATACGAAGAAGCAAAAGAAGTAGTATAGATGTAGATAGGTTTATAGAGTTGGTGGGGTGAAGAACTTCCCACCTAATGGATTTTGTTTTTGCTGTGATGTGAACAGAAGTCATGTGTTAAGAGGAAGAAGGAAATGGGTAAGCAGAGGATTTGAAGATTACAGAAAAGGCATGGTGGTGAATGGAACAAATACATATGCAGATCAGGAGTTTTTAACTGAGATTCAAAGGACTTCTAGGAAGTCTGTGAGTAAGCTTCAGAGCTTCTGTGAACCTCCTAAATTTATAAGTTAACCTTTATGTGTATATTCTTATATCTACTGTCCTGAAGACAGACCCAATCTTTCACCAAATTCTCAAGAGGTGTTAAACCAAATAGTGCAAAACCACAAAGCAGAACAATGATTGCCCATTGTAGAGCCCTGGATCAATCTGGAAGTCAGGTAACAATCTGCGCACATACAGTGATTCATTTTTTTCCAGAAGCCTAAGTTAGACATCAAAAACATGGACAGAGTGATCCATGCTGAAGTTTTGCCATGCCCTAGCATTGAGACCAAGAAGGAAAGAAAATGAAGGTTACTGATAAGAGTCTAGGTGAAGAAAATCAACAATCTCTTTAACTTGGAGAGAAAATAAAGTAAAAAAGGTAGAAGAGAGTAAAAACATAGAGGGCAGTGGGGAATGAAGTACTGATAAAGTCAAAGGCCGAGTAAAGTAAAGCTAAGTAACAGAAGGAATTATCATCAGATTATGAGGTGTTTAAACTCAATAATTCAGAGTTGGAGTTGTGCCGGATCCAAGATGGGTTCTGTGAATAACTACCATGAATGTGGAAGTAAAATTCACTATATAGAAGGCGTCAAGATGGGCGCCTGGGTGGCTCAGTGGGTTAAGCCGCTGCCTTTGGCTCAGGTCATGATCTCAGGGTCCTGGGATTGAGTCCCGCATCGGGCTCTCTGCCGAGCAGGGAGTCTGCTTCCCTTCCTCTCTCTCTACCTGCCTCTCCGTCTACTTGTGATTTCTCTCTGTCAAATAAAAAAAAAAAAAAAAAAAAAAAGAAGGCGTCAAGATTAAGTATATTGTATGGGACCACGGACAAGGATACAAAAGTCACTCACGAATGTGACAAGACTCAGAGTGAGAATATACTGTCAAACAAGATACTAAATCTTCAGTGAATCAAAGGCTACTGAGTGAATGGTAAGTAATGAAAGGGGAAGAGAGCAGAATGGCCTTGCCTCAAAAGAGCAGTCGTTTTTTCAACTTGTGGAGGGAGTAATATGACCAAGAATAGTAGTGAAAGGTAAATGGTTTTCAACCCTGAGCTACAGGGAGCTTTGCCAAAACAAAAACAAACAAACAAAAAAACCCCACAATGGCCCCAAGGGTTATATAGTGAACTAATGCTCTCTAAATGACCAGTAGCAAAGAATAAAGGTAACGTTCTAACAACAGTTAAAGTCTCTGTAGTTTGCAAAGCACTTTTACATAAAACCTATCACTGATTATTAAAATAACTCAGGGTAGATCTGAGGAGCTTAGAGCATTTTCCCAAAAGCTGGTGGCAGACTTTCTAAAACAGTCTTTGAACTCTTTCCATAATATTAGTGAGCCCATTTATTAAATTAGTTTGAATACACAGGAAGAACAGAAAACATGTGTATGTTTGCATGCATGTGTACACACTAAGCATTTCACATACACTGCACTAATTCTTCAACAGTCCTATGGGATATTTAACGTAAAGCCTAGTAAATTGCAATTAGGTAGTTGGTAATAGATGAAGCAAAGATTTCAAACTTGTCTAAACGGTTCTAGATACTATGATTGGATAATATATTAATGCAGAATGAAGATAGTCTACCAAGAAAAAGAGGAAACTCAAAGACACTTTAAGAATGACCAAAATTCTACTGAAAAACAGAGAATAAAAGCCTCTATAATCTTTTACTAAAAATGATTTTTTAAAAAGTGGAATTCAGACATTCAGAAGCATACTGAACAAAAGAAACAAACCAAAAAGAGGGCTAGTAAACACATCATGAAAATGTCCAAAAGCCTTCACGAGCTTTCTGACTTACTTTAAAAAGCAGCAGCTAACATCACTGAGCACTTAATGTGGACTAGGCCCTGAGCTAAGTGAATGACAGGCATGATCTTCCTGAATTCTCGCAAGAACCTTCTCAGGGAAATATATTTACTCCAATTAAACAGAGGAAGAGACAGAGACAGAGACAAGTTAAGTAAACTTGGCCAAGGTCATATGGGTACCAAGTGATCGAATCAGGACCCAAACTAGAGAATGAACTCATTTTGCCAACACAACACATTAAGTAAGAAGACCATCAATAACATTTTGTTAATCTTTGCCACCATGCACACTTCAATACTGACCTTCCATTAACCACACATTATTGTGTGCTATACAATAAATTCCAGTTAAAAGCACTTGATTTACCAGACATTTAAAAAATTGCCCCCCAAACATACACTTTAATTAAATATCTACTAAATGTCTTCTTTGTGTCAGTTAATATGTATGCTATAGGGATTCTGTTCCTCCACATACGTGGTCAATTTGATTCTCAACTTGTACCACAGTTCTTGTGTCTTGCCTCCCAAGTCTGACATGGGTCAAGACAAATAGGGTAACTAGAGGGGTTATAACAGAAATGGTTTTGGCTAATTTCTGTTTAGGACACCCAGGCATAGTGTGTAAGCATTATTTCACTGGGCTACCCAGTTTACTCTTCCCACATCACATGCTACATCCTTCCAGTTACAACAATCAATGGAACCAGGAATCAAAATGTACCTGTGGGAAAAGAACAGCATCAAGCAGTTAAAGCAAACCCCACCAGAGTTTAATCTTTTTTTTTTTTTTTTAAAGATTTTATTTATTTATTTCACAGACAGAGATCACAAGTAAGCAGAGAGGCAGGCACAGAGAGAGAGGAGGAAGCAGGCTCCTTACCGAGTGGAGAGCCCAATGCAGGGCTCGATCCCAGGACCCTGAGACCATGACCTGAGCTGAAGGCAGAGGCTTTAACCCACTGAGCCACCCAGGCGCCCCAGAGTTTAATCTTCTCAAGAAACCCTGATATCTTTTTAATAATTTAAACCTATTATATTTTTGTGAAGATGATAAATTCCAGCTATTCGAAATACTCAGCATATTGCTATAATACCATCACCTGAAGCAAGTCAGCGCAAATTAAGGGACAGTGCTCACTGATATAATCAGGTCTATGAGACAATGTTTTTTTTTTTTAGGTAACTTCTTTATTTTAAAAGCTGACAAGAGTACTTCTCTTTCGGGGAACCTGGGTGGCTCAGTAGGTTAAAGCCTCTGCCTTCAGCTCAGGTCATAATCCCGGGGTCCTGGGATTGAGCCCCGCATCGGGCTCTCCACTCAGCAGGGAGCCTGCTTCCTCCTTTCTCACTGCCTGCCTCTCTGCCTACTTGTGATCTCTGTCTGTCAAATAAATAAATAAAATCTTAAAAAAAAAAAAAAGTACTTCTCTTTCAATAGCCATTACACCTCAATGTGGTGTAGCAGAATCTTGTGCTTATGCTGCCTGTTCTTCATATCACACACTTACCTCAGGGATGTGACTTGATTATACTCATGATTTTCACTATTTCCTTCCCACTCAGGAGAGGCCATGAAATATAATTATTTGCCGATTATTTTCTGCCCTCTTGCTGCACATGATTGATGGTCCATCATGTCTAACTGTAATGCACTTTTCTCAGCTTATACCATGACTACAAAATTATCAACATGAGCAACAATGATGATGATGACAATGAAGATGATGATAAACCCTCTTCTGTGTAATGAGCCTCAGTGAAAAACAGAAAAGTTGACAAATTCTTCCCCATACAAATTACAACTCTGACTCAGTCTCTGCATATCACTGATGTCATTCAACTATAAAGCAAAATATATGTTGCCTTCTAACACCTGTGACAGTAACTGCTCAACCCTGCAAACCACTGATATTTTACCCTGTCCAATGTCCAATATTCAAACGTCATATCCAGTGACATCTGAGAAACTGATTCTGCCAAAGACCTTTTGCTCTCTTTCTAAGCACGATATTGGTCATTAAGATTGCAGTAGCGTTTGTTAACTAGAATTAAAACATTTAAATAAAAGGAAAAAGATTGTGACCGCTTTACAAATCTCTTGACAAGAATATTAAATGGATGCTACATTTATTAAGAAATTCAACTTAATGGTTCCTTAATTATCTCTTCTCATTAGCAACAACATTCATCAAAGTAACTAAGGTTATGCCATTTCATACCCATTTTGTGTGCACTGCAAATGGATCTGACCCTACCCATGAGGGACAAACAGTGAACCGACCTTAATCCTGATGCACATTAGAGTATGGACAGCTTTTAGGAAAAAAACTCTTGATCCTATCCAGCACTGCCCTTGCTGCCTCCATCCACCTCCACCCTACCCGCAACTCCCAACATATTCTTCTTAGAGGTAGAATCCAGCATAGGATTTCTGAAGTTCCCTAGGTAATTCCAGTGTGCAGCCAGGATTAAGAATCACTGGTCTTTACCATATAAATGGCAATAACTGCATCCCTGCCAGAGTAATGGGGTGGTTTCAGAACAGAGTGAAAATTCTGGATTTTACTTAAGGACTAGAGTAATTCACTGTACATAAAAGAGAAACCATACACACCCAGTTGATTCTGGCAGGTATCTTAAAAGTACAAGGGAGAAAGAGGCAGAGTAGAGATTCACAAAAGAAAGAAGGTTCTTATGGCAAAATGAATCAGAGTAAGTCAAGTCTGGCCTGAAGCTGCCGTACATATCTCCAGGCTTAATCAATTAGGCTGGTTTCAATGGTGAGGCAGCCATATACGTGGATCATGGAGACCTCTGACAACCTACTTCAGGGAGCAGAGCTGAGATGCTGTCCCTTTGGATCCATGAGGCCATTCTTCTCCCCTAGGTTGCTATCAGCCATGTCTGAGCATGGTAAGGTATAATGCTTGACCATCCTGCCCGATATGGGGCTTCTCCAAGGGCAACCTCAGCTTAAGGACACCACACTGCCTGCCTGAAACTCCTCTCTCAGAACTACACTTCACTCTAGACAGTTCCTACTCTATCCTTCTTCCTTTTTTCCTCTCACAGGGTCAGATCTGCATTGTGTTTGACAGTTTTCCCTGCTTATTCCTGCGCTTTTCCCTTTCATCTTCCACAGGAGCTTTCTCCCAATGACTCCTTTGCACATGACATCCTGTCTTAATAACCTCTTCTTGAAGTCCTGAACTAATAAAGATAGATTTTCTATACTTTCAGCCAAAAGCATTCTCACTTCTATTATTAAGCAGGAAATGAATTCAGCTGGCATAAGGAAAGCCAAAGTAACAAGGACTTAAACAAGATAGAAGTTTATTTCTCTCTCAGCTGAGCATCCACTTGTAAGAAGCCAATGTGGCAATTCTACGGTGTCAGGGACTCGGACTCTCTTTGTCTTGTAGCTCTGCCAGTCTCAATGTGTGGTTTCGAAGTTATGATTGCTGCATCGACTTCTCCAGTTCCTGCCACTACACATAGATTCCAGGCCACAAGCTGGGAAGCAAGGACAGGAAGTGGAAGAGTACTTCCCTCCCCTTTAACAGCATGGTTCCAAAGCACATTTTAATTCACACGGCTATATCCTGCAGCAATGGAAGCAGGAAAATGAAGTCTTTACTGCATAGTCATGTCACCAACAAAAACTCTCCTCCCAAATGAGGCAGGGAAGAAGGAATATAAGGCAATATTTGATAGTCTCCACCACCAATAGTTCTTTACTATTCTGGATAAGTCAGTTTCCTCTGAGAGACTGCAGGTTCTGTTTAAAGATTATCAAAATGCTTCTATGATTTCATGTTAATATTAGATCAAAATTTCAAAACTGACAACATTAAGGGATATGAATGAATCCACTGATTTTTAAAAATGCAATTAAAAATGTAATTTAAAAATGCAATTTGGGGATATCCACTGTCTTTTCTATTGCTATGAACAGCCTTTAAGAAAATAATAATTACTAAGAATATGGAAGAATTTTGTGATAATCATAGTCACTCTTCTATTTTAAATGTATAAAATGTAAATCAATATTTCTTCTGAAGCCACAAAATCATCTATCTCCACAAAAGCACTCAACCACAAAATCAAGATCCACCAATGATTTATGGGCCACATTTTGCAAAACAATGGCATAAACACGATTTCAAGTATAGAAATAAATATTTAGAAAGAAAAAAAAGAAAACGTATCTTCAAACAAAAAGTCCTAGTACCTGGAATTGACATCTCCATGTCCTAGCTGCCCATGCTGCCCATATCCAAACGTATAGACATCTCCATTTTCCATTAAAACCACTGAAAACAAAATATACAGCTTTATTATATGTATTTTTATTTGTCATAACAATACTGAAAGCAGTATAATATACACTATGTAAAATTTACAGAGCCATTAAAATGTGTAATTGACATGAATAGATAAAGAATATGTAATATACATATATATACAATGTAATATTATTCAGCTATGAAAAAGAATGAAATCTTGCCATCTGCAACGACATGGATGGACGTAGAGAGTAAGAGAAAGTCAGAAAAAGACAAATACCATATGATTTCATTCATATGTTGCGTTCAAGAAACAAAACAAATGGGCATAGGGGAAAAAAAGAGATTGAGAGAGACAAAGCAAAAAACAGAATCTTAACTACAGAGAACCAACTGATGGTTACCAGAGGGGAGGTGGGTGGAAGGATAGATGAAATAGGTAATGGGGATTAAAGAGTGCCCTAGTCACATGAGGACAAAATGTTTAAAACAAAAACTTAAAAAAAAAAAAATGGGTAATTGAATCACAGGAAATTTATACTTAGTAATATAGTATAATTTTAGTTCTGTAAAATATTTGTATAGATTATAAAAATGTACAATGTTTTATATAATACATTAAAATTCTTATAAATGCCATTTAATAATATCAATATTTTATAAGATACCAGTTTGGGCCAACTGTAAAACCTTTTTAATAATGAGTAGAAAATTCCATAGAAAATAATGTTCTCTCATATCTAGGATAATTATATAGGCAGCACATGGGTTTGAGCTCTGTACAATTATGCACAACTTCAGTGAAATGTTGTAATTTTAATATCTGTCAATGCTTGTCAAATAAGGAAATACATTTAGTACCAAAGAAAGAATTAAACATTTTTTATTTTTATAAAGGTTGAACAGTACAACCTAGGCTATATAGGTCGAATGTCAGTAATTTACTAAGAGTTTAATTATTTTCTACATTTTAAGAAATATGTTGATACATATGTTTCATTGAACAGCAGCAAAATATGGGACCAGGTGGTAAAAATCACAGAATCCTAGACAGCAAAGGAATTTTAGAGATTATTTCATCTTCAGCAGTTTCATTAATTGAATTATAAAATAAGTCCATCAGAAGACAGATTAAAAACCAGATCTCTAGACAAGTACCTATTCTATCATGCCACAGTGTCTGTAACAAATACAAAGCTTTTACAGATTTGAGAGAAATTGTCATACTACAGCTTTTAACACATACTTAGTAGACTGCATTTGTCAAAACCAAACAACTAAGTTATTTAGCACAATTATAAAAATGCAGTTATACCCTAAAGTTCCAGCTGCTACCTGAATGGTGAAATCCACAGCTGACTTGTACTGCTCGGAGCTCACAGTCAAATCGCACAGAGCCTGGAGGATATGTTGTGATTTTGCTGGCATCTTTTTCTCCTCGTTCTCCACTTCCATCTGTAAGTGTTATAATTTGTGATTAAGCCATTATTCATCTTCAAAATAAAACTTTCAATCAGTTTACTATGGAAGAATAAGAGAAAAATGTTAAGAGAAATAAGCAAGAATCTGCAGCTGTTAGAAGTGGCAGATCAAGAATCTACCTGTAAAGAAGGAATTTTGGAAAGATATACTATATATTTCTGTTTGCAAGTATCACTAAATCAATAAAAACAGAAAAGATTTGGTTATGGATAAAACCTATTAAGCTAGTCAGTTATGTAATGTAAATGGGTCATTAAATTATATATTTAACAGAATTCTAAATAGTTTACATGGGAAAATTTAGTTTGCATAAAAATAACTGCATGCAAAGTCACTTAACAATTATTTTAAACTCAGTAATAGTGTTAGTACCAGCCACTTAAAAAATAAGTTCCTAGTTGACTTTTAAATGACTTAGATTTCATATATACATCTCAGAAAGGCTACCCTGTCCATCAGTATTCCATCAATTGAACTTTAAAAAAATGTATAAAGACCAAAGAGCTTTATCCAATATATTGTAATCCAATGGCTGGCTCTTATTCATCTTTCCTGTCCCACCCTGCTCCTTAGCCATTCTACTTTGTGGTCTTTTTCTAGCCCCCAAACACTACTCTCAACCAAACCTTTCCGTTTCAGTTCTTCTTTCTTTCCCTCTCGAACTTGCTTCAAACATTTCTCTCCACCCCTATTTTTTACATTTAACTTAAATATTCTGGCATTCTGACCATAAAACAAAAACCACATTCCAGGATCTAAAACTTTAGTCCGGAAAGTGTGAATAAAGGAGACAACTCATTTTTCCTAATCTAAAACTATATACCAACTAAAATATGATCTCTGTATTATCAAGATTCAAATTCCTTACACTTGGAATAAATGTAAATCTGGAAGGAATTTCAAAAGGTCAACTAGTATAAGCCACTTCCTTGTGGAATAGCAACTCTAAATAAGTGTGTATAATATGCAGATACACATGTGGATCTATATACATTTTTAATGACATCTGAATTTTTATTGCCCATTTTAGAATGCTAGACAGAATAACATCAAATCCTTTTATGTTCAATATTACCCTTTCTTCTTTTATATAGTATTTCTAACCTTTAGTAATGATCCAGGTAAGATAAGACTGGCCTAAATTATGAGTTTCCTTTTTATAACTAAATAACATCCTATTATTTAAAAAATCTTTAAACTCTTTATAACACTAGGACAGTAAAACCTCACTAATTCGGAATAACATAGAATAGGTTGGTCCATATGACTTACTGAAAAGGTCTTTCTTAATCATAAAACATTTAGGTAAAAATTCTGTCTAGTATCTTCAAGCAGTACAGTTTACAGATTAAACTAAGTGCTACAATAAACAAAATGTGGTTACCTACATTATAATTCAAAATAGGCCTATATTACATAAAAATGTACCATAAACATAAAAGTCCTTTAACATACAAGAATTAATTGCTGGACCCAGAGGTTGAAGGCACGTTGAAGGAATCCTTCATTTCTTGAGCCCTTGGTTTGAAAAGCTAGTGATTTTAGACAGGTTTCCCCTTATAAGTATGACCCTGAAAATTCAGAGGAAGAAATTACTTTGAATTTTTTACTCAAAAAAGATCACAAATACTGCATCTGAAGTATAATAAATTCTGAATTAGTGAGAGGTTTTACTATAATAGGATAAAGAATAGGATTCCTCTTTTGCTAAATTACCTAATATGGGTGTGTCAAACTAAATCTGCAAGAATGAATGGGCTAAAAAGAAAAAAAATCACAACATTTTGTTAACTCCATCCAAAATGAAGCACAGTCTTAGTTCCGAGACTCCTCATCTTGAAAGACAGTGGAACGGTTAATACAAACAAGGCCTTATACAAAAAGGAGTAAATATTGTCTAAAAACTATGTAAGATGACAGATGTATAGAAATTTTACAGCTTGATCTCAACTGGTAAAAATATCTAATTATTAAAACCAGATCTAATTTAACAGAGAAAACATATTGTGTTCACGGGATTTTGTCAGACTTAGGTAAATTCAACATTACAAGTATCATATTACTTTATATAAATGTATTGATGCTTAATTAGAAATTTTTACCTTTGAGTTTAGCATTTTGCCCTCTCCTGTGATTCAGAGATTAATAAATATAGATACAAATCCCACAATAGAGGTACAGCATCAGGGAAGGAGACAAAAAGAAAAAAAAAAAAAAGAAGAAGAAGAAGAAGCCTAGTAATTTACTGATTAAAATCATAGTGATTAAAAGAGTAACAGTTATTATTTAAAGGTAAAAATAATACGAGGAACATTTTGTTCAAGTTCATCCAAACAAACCTGTATCTAACTACATTAAATAATCTCTCAATTATTATAAATGGTGAAAACATAACAAGTAAAAAAAAAGGAGATGAAGTTTTTTATCATTAGCAGCAGCAGTGGAAGAATTTCAAAAATACATATTTGTATCTCGTATTTGATGTCAGTTAAAAAATCAAGTAAACATCTAACAGTTTAGAAATTTACAGGTCATCAAAGAATAAAAGGGTACCTGATTCGCAGCTAAAAATTCAGTGTCAATTCAAGAATCAGGAAGTGAAATTTAGCAAGATTAATTCTCCTCATTATTCAATAAAGTGATAATGAGCAGCAACATAATCTCAGATTTGCTGGAAAAATAATTAGATCTGAATATTCTTATAATTGGCCATGTAGGTATAAGCGTATCTGCATTTTCCCCACTATAAGTTTGTCCATCTATGTGATAATGAAACTATAACACAGCTATAAAGTTTGACAGATATAATTAAAATATTGTGTGTATATATATGCTACATTATTTATGCATATTTGTGTACACACAGAGAGATAAGAAGATTCAATATCTAAAGGGCTCTAACTTTTAATTTTAATATTTACCTCAATCTATACTTTTTTGAGTAATCTTATAGTCATGCATATCATAAAACGTAGCACAGAACACAGTGAGTACTTTGAACAAAATGACTAAAAGAAAACAGCAGAGCACTTAACAAATACAGTTAGCTATGCACTTACTTTGTACTACACAATGAATATTTAAATACCACAGTGAAGAAGTGTTTTTGGGCACTGAAGACTAAGAGACTTGAATTGGAATTCTGGCTCTACCATTTGCTACTTGTATGACAACTGAACACTGGACCTTCTTTAAACCTTTAACTTCTATCTATGAAATAGCAATAGTGTACATTACCTCACAAGCTCCTATATAATATATAAAAAGTGTTCAATCAATATTCATTACTGTTGCTTTTTAAAAATCAGTACAACAACTGATGATATCAGTATTGTTACTCTACTTTGCAACTGGGAAAACTGAGGCTTAGAAGGGTTAAGTAACCAGCCCAAAGTAATAAGTAGTAGGGCAGTTCTGGAGTTTGATCATCTATTTTACAACCATCAAATGGCTGACATCTTAAATCTTTTCTAAAAAGAAATTAATTATATCTTTAACAAATCTCAAATTTTGTGCTTTTGGATAATTCTAAAAGAGAAAGCAAAGAATTCCAAGAATATATATGTATATATACACATACATATACATACATATACACATACATATATATCTTAATTAAATCTTTAAATCAACATAATCAGTTACAAATTATCATTCTTATCTTTTAAAAAAAGGAAAATTGAAGCCAAAGAGATCATGAAATTTCTGAACAGCCACATAGTTCTAAAAAATGACAAATTTAGGACTAAAACTGACATCTAATTCCAAAGGCTATATAATTTCCATTACACCACACCATTTCTAAACAGAAAATAGGTATAAAATACACAAAGATGTTTATCAGTGAGCCTTTGGGTTTCATATTAGTCACTCCAAGCCAGATTTCAAGACTGTCTCCAGAGCAATTCAGATGTTCCTAACTAGGAGTACTACATCAAAATCTTTTTCTATGTAAGGCACTGAATAGCTGAAACAAATGTTAATCCAGTTATCTGTTTGAAATATGGTCTACGGTTACATTTTTAAAATAACTTACTATATGTTTTATGGATTATATGTTATACTTATTAACTGAGCCTTATATAGTCTAGTTTCCCTCCAGTCAAAATCTGCCTATAAAAGGTTGGATTCTGTGACCTTCTCTGAATTTTCTCCAGTCAGCCAGAAGCTCTCCAACTTTTCAGCTCAGAACCCACTCCTGGTTAACAATAAATCCACATTTCTTACCCTCCACACACCTCCACAAAAAAGTGATAGTCAAGACAATTTTATCTATTACCATCTGACAATCTGTACCACCAATATAATTAAATGAAAGACAGAACACAGCAATTAATATAGTAAATTTCTCGTGGAAGACAAACAGGGTAAGAAAAAAAGAGAAAATCATATGTAGGAAAAATTTATTAAAAGAACGTGATTATATGTAGCAAGAGTTAAAAGCAGAGTACGTGGGAGATGATTAAATGACAGGAATAGTGAATGCTAAGAGAATAGGTAGAGAGAGTTTGTGGGTGTACAGGAATTAGTGAGTGGTAAGTTAATACTCTTTATGTAAAATAAAGCACCATTTGATAAAATATTACTTACTTACACTTTAAATTCATTTTGGTGGTAAAGAGATGAAACTGTTTCACTCTACCAAACCTGATAAAAACACATATACATACACACAACTGGCTGTATACTGTAATACCACAAGTAAGTCCTTCTAAAGAGGTTGCTACAAAAACACAGTATTGTTATAAAATAAGCCAATAGTAGATAAGATGGCAGCAAGGCCAGTTATTGTTGAGTAACTGCTACAGCTACTCAATGTAGACACTGTGAAAAGTCGGTTTTAAATTTGTAACCCTAGTCTTCACTTAGCATTTCATTTTCAAATTCTGCAAAAATGTATGATGTTTGGCCATAAGAAACTAACATGGAGCTGAAAAAGTTTTAAACTGCTTCATGAAATGTGGACATTTAACCTCAGGTAAAGTACTAGAAAAATTCCACTTTTCCTTAATTGGGGTTTAAAAAAAAAAGACAACTGAGAAAAATCCATCCTAATAGTAGCATAGTATAAAATATGAGATCAGAAATTCTGGCAATAAAATAACTGACCCATAGTATACCCCAAATATCATTCCTTAGATTTAAACATTTATGGCATTATTAGAGCACTCAATAAATGAAGCAATCACAACTTTTCCTATAGTTAATCATGTTAGATTTAAAATATCCTCAATTTTTATTTCTGTAGAATATATCTTAAAAAGTGCTCTACCAATACTTTGATTAATAAGAGGGGTTTTGTTTGTTTTGTTTTGTGGTTTTGCTTTGAGTGGCAAGCTGATAAATTGAGAGAAGCAAATGTAAATAAAGTTAAATATAATATATTGCATATGAAAGTTTAAAAATAAAATTAGTTTATAAGAGTCTTGCAGCAAAGGAAAAATAAAACACAAAACAGGTTAAGTTGTCTATATGGAATGTATGTTTTTAAAACTTCGTATTCTATTTTGTGGGATATATTCTGAGCATTTAAGAAAGCAGCAACTGGAAGTTATATTTATCAAAGAGCCCCTGGTACACACACCAGGATTCAAGGCAGAATTTATATATAAATTTATAAATACTCTGCATTAAATTCTTTCCTGATCTTAGTTGACCCATACCTGTAGTTTAAAGGAAAATAAGTTTGCTTTAGGGATATGTCTAATTAATCCAGAGCTATAAGATCTCAAAGAATTACACAGAAATAGATTCTTAGTTAACTCACAGACTTGTCTAGACCTCTGACAGTTTTCTAGGACTAGAATAGGTCGATATAATAACTCTTTATTTACACCTATCAGCATTTAACCCTCAAATACCAAATAATTTGTGTGTGTTGTGTATATAAACTTTAATGTTAAAACAATGGAAAAGTATAATAGCAATCAACTCATTATCACTTTATACACTGAATTTAGTAATTTTGTTAATTCTAAAACATTTTTTAAAAAGTACTATAAAACGTCTGATAGCAGTCATTGAAGAGCAAATAATAAAGGATAAAAACAGAAAGCAATAATTATTTTTCCATCTTCCCTCAACTTTATGAAATTGGAAAAGAAAAGGTAAGGAAAAAGAAACATTGCAAAATGTCTTATTAAAGTTAACAAATAAAAAGGAATGAGACTGACAGCCATTGACAAACAGTACATCTTTCATCATGTTCTTTCTCCTCAGGCTATATAATGAAAGAAGCCAAGTAGAAGAATTAGGTTTGTGCATTTTCCCAGAGACAAAATTCAAATGAGTGGAAGAAACTGGGGAAGTATCCCACCTAATCGATAAGGAAGACCAAATACCTTTGTGCTTGTCCCGTTTATGCTTTAGCTGAGCTGGATGGGATCTGAGTCTGGCTAGAGCCTGTTCTCGATGGTTCATAAAAATAGGACCAGCAAATACAAGGGGGCCTGAGGAGAAACATTTTGTATGTGCATAGAAAAGCTCACAAAATGAAAACACTACAATGAATAAAAAATAATTCAAACTAAAAGCATGGAAATTTATTCTTTACTGTTTTAGACATTATACTTTTCTCCCAATTTCCCCACATTAATCCCCAACCCCATTCCACACCCAAGTGTTAATATCAGAACTACAGTTGATACAGTAAAATTTCTTTTACCTCATAAAATTATCATGTAGGTATGAAAAGTCTCAAGTACATAATCAGAAAGTTCAATTAAAAAAAATCTTATATTTTTAATATCATATATATTCAAGCTTAGTAAACCAAACATTTATAGACAACAATATCTTTCCTATTAAAATAACAAAACCAACTAATTTTAAAATGATTAAATTTTAACAAGGTTTTCAAACTTTAATATCCACATCAGTCTTGCTACAAAACCAAGATAAATATTATTGACTTAACTACATTAACATTCTGCCATACAGGTAGGAAAACAAGACAGCAAAAAAACAAAACAAAACCAAAAATTACTATGATATGATATATACATATACATATATGGACACACATTCATATACATGCATATATATATATATATATATACAATCACTACTTTGTAAAGACAGGATTACAGAAGTTGTATTTAATTTTCCGAAAAGAATAAATCTAACTTCAAATATGATTTCTGTAACAACATATACAAAATCAGAAACAAGGTATTGATGCTTAAGAGGGTAATCTAACCCAAGTAACATTTTTGGAATATTAATAATTCTCTGATAAAATTATATCTTTCTGAAGCTCCACTATGTACATACACACATATACAAATGCACATTCATATAGATTATAGTTATTTCCACTTATATTCAAGAAAAAAAAATAGCAAAATTAATCTCAATAAAAATTTAATTTGCTTTTCCCTACTATCCTTTAGCTTAAAAAGGGAAAATTGTAAGTTGTATCTTAAAACTTCTGTTCTTTTCTTATAGAATTGAACTATACTTTCCTTAAGTTTGAGTAACATCAAAAATGCCTGCAAATTTCAAAATACTCTAAGGTTACTAGTATTCGAAAAGGAAACTGACAATATATAAGCACTGAATATTTTTAACTAAAGCCAGTTTTCATGATTCTCTACACCTCTTCAACGGTAATTAATTTTTCTAACAATGGAACAAAATAAATATCAACAAAATACGATCCTATGATAAAATTTGACAAATGCAAATTCAACAAAGTACCCTTCATTAAATATTAAAAATTGGTAGAAGAAATATATTTTAATTATGTCTTGAGATATACATAAAAATGCAGGCAAAAATGCAGGCATCCCCAATTCTATGAAAAATCAAGAGCAATATATTCTATGACTACTACAGATAGAAATATGCTAATTTAAAGTTAACAAAAATTAAATATTATTTCCTAGAATGCAGCAGCAATTATTTTCAAGGTAAAATGTCTTATTTCTTCCACATAACATTTTTCAATTAATTTACTAAAGCAAATAATATAAACCAGTCTAAAAAGCATCCAATACTTTCCAACTACTGCAAAGAACTGTAAATATAAAAATGACAGTAATATTAAGTTACATTACTCTTTTCTGATTTCTATGGTCTTCCTGAGATACTGTTTCTTCCCATAAAAATATTATACCCATAATATTCATAGTTATTTAGCTTCTTACTAACTTCAATCTCTTTAGAGTCTCTTGGTACAAAAATTTAGAAGGCCCAAAGGCAATCATGCTGAGGAAGTATACATCTGACCTCAATTTAATTCACCACTTATAATATCAAGCTATGAGGTTCTAAAATATTTGTGTTCCAAGGACTACAATAATTTTTCTTATAAACATAGTTCAGTCATTTACTTACTCACCATTTTTTGTCTTTAATGTAACAGACACCAGGTATCATGTATGTTATTATGACAAAGACACAGAGCTCATTAGAATTTAGTCCATTAGGGAAGACAGAAATAACAAAACTAAGAATTGCAATGTGTTGGGATAAATGTTATAAAGGAAATCTGTACACATTCTGAAGGATGAAAAGTGACCTATCAACAGGGGTGAAAGAATGAGAAAAAGTCTGCCAAGAGAGAAGGAAGGAAAGAGAGGGCATTCCAGGCAAAAGAAACAGGATTTATAAAAGGAAGCAGAGGTAAACAATATTGTATAGTCATTAAAAACACATATCGCTGAAATGGATGGAGTGCAGGGTTATGAAGCAGAGAGTGGTGGGAAATGAGTTTGCAGATACATATGAAAAACAGATAATTACAATCTTTTTCTACCATGAAACATTATTGTAGAGGTAATGAGATGTCATAAAATGTTCTCAATTAGTCAACAAGAATATATTAAGTACTGACCAATTTCAGGCATTACCCTGGGTCCTGGGAAATCTTGGAAAACAAGACACCATCTCTGCTTTCTGAAGTTTGCAGTCTAATGTGGGGAGGGGAGGGAGGGTAAGTTTACACACAACTCAATAAGCCATTATGACTGTGGGCTACCAGAAAATTAAGCACACTGAACGGGCAGCCAGCAAACCTTAAGGATGGGAATGTAGGAAGTTTCAGGTACAAGAACAGAAAATACCACATAAGCTAAAACTTAAAGAGGTAGTGGTACTCCAAAGGTTCACAGATATGAGAAAAAAATGGACATAGGGAACATGAGGCTGTAGAGCAATTTTTTTTTTAGATCTATTTATTTATTTGAGAGAGCATGAGCACATGAGCAGGGGGAGGGGCAGAAGAGGGACAAGGAAAGAGACTCTCAAGCAGGCTCCCCACAAGAGTGCTAGTCTGATGCAGGGCTCAAGCTCAGGATCCTGAGATCATGACCTGGGTAGAAGTCAAAAGTTGGATGCTTAATCGACTGAGTCACCCAGACGCCCCAGGAAATCTTTATGTATGATTATTATGCAGTAAGTGCTTTTGTGCTATTTAAATCAGCAATGAGATGACACTTCATCATTTTTTTTTAATTAAGAGGAATAATGCATTAGATGCTAGAAGAAAACACCACTTTCAGATGTTAGTCTTGAGAAGATGAACTCCTGTAATATTTCAAAAACAATTTGAAATATCTGTTAAAATTTAAAACATAAAAACTCTCTGGCCCAGATATTCTATTTCTGGGAAACTCTACTATATAAGCAAAAACTCCAATATGGCTATATAAGTTTAAGAACATTTACTGAAAGGGTGCCTGGGTGGCTCAGTGGGTTAAGCCTCTGCCTTCGGCTCAGGTCATGGTCTCAGGGTCCTGGTATGGAGCCCTGCATCAGGCTCTCTGCTCAGCAGGGAGTCTGCTTCTCCCTCCACCTCTGCCTGCCTCTCTGCCTACCAATGATCTCTCTTTCTCTCTCTGTCAAATAAATAAATAAAATCTTAAAAAAAAAAAGGAATAAAGAATATTTATTGTAAAAAAAAAACAACATAAAAACTTGAAAATAACCTAAATGTCCATCAACAAAATAATGGCTGAAAAAAACTGCAGTACAGCCATATTACAAACTATTATATAGCTCTTAAATAGAATGTAGTAGATCCATATTTACTAATTTAGTGTGTGTTCATGATGTAAAATGAGAAAAAGATGCTGCAAAGAATTGTATCTATAATACAATGCCACTTTTGTAAATAAACATTTGCCTATACTTTCACACATGCATAGATATCAGCACAGTAGATATATGTGTAGATATACTATAATGGAGTAAATGTATATATGGTATATGGAAGTATACTTATTAGACTAAACTCCATTTGCTTGGCAGAAAGAATGGGAAGGTAAGAGAAAAAATATAAGCAAGATATAAAAATGCATATACTATCACATTAACCAAATATGTAAAACAAAGCTGTCAGTGATTTAACTGGAAATGTATAAAACTTGGTTAGAAAATAAAGAGAAAATAATAAAAGAAATAAGTTAAAGGATAGATTTGTGAAAAACTTTTGACCTATATTCCTGTATTAATTTAAAATGGCACTGCAATAAAGCACCAAAAATTTTTTTCTAATAGAATATCAAGGGGAAAAAAACAAAAACAAAAACAAAACAGGACACCCGTATGTATCACAGTATGAAATGATGTACGATAACTCAACAAAAAAATATACACAGAAAAAAACTGGAACAACGTACACCAAAATTCTACCAGTGGTTATCTTATTACATTGTATGTAATCTTCATTGTATGTACTGCTTATTAAAGGTAAGAAAAGGGAGGTTCAGAGTGGTTAAATTCCAGAATCATACACCCCCAGTAAAAGTTAAGAAGCCAGGATCTGAACCAAAGCCTAATTTCAGAACCTATGCTCTGAACGGTCATGCCATACAGCTTTGCTAACCACAGAACATGATACCCAAGTGAAACTATTGAGAGGAAAAGGGCCTGGACAGTCAATGTAAAACGGGACTCCCAGGCAAGTCAGACATAAGCTCACTCCATCTATAGCTCCCAATTATCAAAGTTTGATTACATTCAGGGGGAAAGCAAGAAGTAAAAGTAGCCAACATTATTTGAGCTTGGTGTTCCTTACAAGAGAGCGCTGAGAAGGAATACAAAGATTAAGTTCATTCATTGATACAATTACCCAGTAGTTCTTCTGATGAGTTATGAGAGTTCTACTGAAAAAATTCCACTGAACAAGCATTTCACCATTAAAGTTAATATAAGACTCAGAGCATTTAAATATCAATCAACCCTATATAACCTAAAAAGCTAAAACTTACCACACATATCACTGAAATAAAATACGTAAATGAATACACTGGTAACTAAGAATATACATTTAAGGAAAAAAATTATACTAAAAGAATATAAAAAAATCTAAAGACTAAGTTCCAAATTAATAAAAGTACAGTAGTAACACTGTTCTTTCAGGTTTCAATAGCACACTCCACTCTGTAAGACTGTGTCACAAATAGCAGCAACTAAATTACATGAATAGTCCTGAGGCTGAGCAAATCTTTAATACAAGAACCAGGTCCTAAAATCCTGATCAACTTTGAAATAACACAAACTTAATAAATACAATGAGACAGATAAATCAAGTTAAATAATTTGATATAATCTAATCTTGAAGTTCAGAAATTTCAACATAGGTAAAAGCCAATTATTAATGAGTACAATTATTAACTTATCACTAAGTTATTAGTAACTAAAAGATACCAAAAGGCCAAGGAAAAAAAAATATAGGTATGTGTGGCAGTTGGAATACTAAAAATTTATTTTACTTTGTTTTGTCTTCCTCATTAAGGCAAAACAAAACAAACAACTCTCTCTAGCTCTTTAGCAGAATGCAGACATTCGGACACAGGCCTGGTATTCTGCTGCAGAAGATGCATGCAAGCAACTATGAACACCACTGCCTGGGAATAGGAGTTCTTGTGCTTTAGCACCAACAGAATTACCTAGACTTGTTTAAACACAGTTTGCTAGGCTCCGCTCCCTGAATTTTTGACTCAGTGGGTCTGAGGTGGAGCCTGAGAACAGGCAACTCTAACAAGTGCTCAGTGACACTAGTCCCTTTGAGACTACTTTGAGAACCACCATTCTAACATAATGAAAAGCACAGTATTTGAAAGACATTCCTCCATCCAATTAAAATAAAAATATTTTTTAAAAAGCAAAGGTAAAGTATAAACATCTTAGAACTAGTCTTTATCTTTTTAAGAAACAACGGCTTAAGTTTTAAAAACATAACTCTTATTTTGTTTATAAAGTAATACACACATTGGAGATTATTTAGAAAATACACTGTAAAGAACA
This sequence comes from Mustela nigripes, assembly GCF_022355385.1. Classification (NCBI taxonomy): domain Eukaryota; kingdom Metazoa; phylum Chordata; class Mammalia; order Carnivora; family Mustelidae; genus Mustela; species Mustela nigripes. Next base: position 54,734,181 of record NC_081571.1, read on the forward strand.
AAACAAAAATCACATCTAAACTCACTTTTCAGGAAAAGTTACTACTAACATTTTGGTATCTACCTTTCTGGTTTTTCCCCTATGCAAGTGTGGATATATCTTTGTACACATTTTTTTTTTCTTATAAAACTGCTGGTAAGGGAGTGCTGGGAAAAAATATAAAGATAATATCATAAAAGAGTCATATCACCATATTGGTTTTCAATTATTTAATATGGTATAAGAATTTCCTAAAATCATTGAATAAGAGTCTGTAGTCTGACTTTTAAAAATGGGTACACACACAAAAAAATGGGTACACAGTTAAAATTCTTATTTAAAAGTATTTTTACAAAATAAAATGTATAAACAAGGTTCTCTTTGCATTGCACTGTGTTAAATGAAACACATGCATACTGTAAAGTGTTCTCACTACATGATACCATAGTAACCATGGAGGTTGTACAAAGCAAAGGACATGGTTCTAATATTTCAGTACCATGTTAGGTAACGAATGCCATAATTCAGGCCCATAATGAGGATCCTAAGCCATTAAGAAAAGATATTTTCTGCATATTTTACTAAATACTGTGTTTTAACAAAAATGAAAAAAAAAGTATGAGAAAGAGCTCAACCAAAAAATAGAAAGACAAAATTTCTATGCACCAATAATCTAAAGAAGTCTTTTTATATATTGAGGACATAGGATGAAATGGACTTGTCATAATATATATACCAATTGCCTAGAACATAAGTCTGTGTTTATAAGATCAGATACAGTAATAAAATCTCTGTAAATATTTAAATAGTAGAGTTTTTAAAACCTCTGAAAGACTAGAGTTTATGTTTTTAAGGCCTATGACACATTTTTTAAAAAAATGGCAAAAGAATATTCTGCAATCACAAAATTTCGTTGAACTAATGCATCATCAATGTTCTTTTACTTCTGATATGCAGAAATATACTACAGCTAGAGAAGAAAAGCTTTTTTACAGAGGGAGAAAAAAACTAATACAACACACAGAGCAAGCAATTACACATCATCATAAGGACTTGCTGTACTTCGGTTGCAACATAAGAAATTGCTGGTTTTTGTAGGTCAATGCATATGATTCAACCCAGTGTTTCCCAAAAAAGAAAAAACAGGTAGTAAAAAGATGCATTGATAATTATTTTAACTTTAACAAATCATATTATTTGAATAAAAGAAATTGTCACTCAATTACCAAATGTCATAAAGACGTAGAACTTAAATTTTACCCTATTTTCTATAAAACATTTAATATACAATTTTCCCCATATTTATATAATGTAAATAATGACAGTATCTACATTCTCATTAAAATAAATCAATTTTAAAAGTGATAATTTTATGTAAACATAGCCAAGGTAACAGCAAACATTCTTATATCAATTAATCAGATTGTTTATCAGATCCTAGAAAGAATAGTCTCCAAGTTCCAAGCATGTTCTACAACTTAAGTTTAATAAAAATAGAATTTACAATACATGCTATATATTTTAAGACTCCATTTATTACTCCAGTCTATGTTAAAAAAAAGTACCTAGAAAAAATTTGTAATGGTGGCTAAATGGATAATAGATTTTATTTCATGTACCAAATCTCATGTCATTTCTAACAAGCATTTAAAATAAACAGTATCCGTATTTCCAATCAAGATTTTGCCTGGCAGAGGAATAAAATCACAGATCTCTTTAACCATCTGTCTTAATCCTACAAAGAAGAGATTCTACTGGGCAACCCACAGTTTTAGTAATACTTATATTTATCTCTGTTATTGGATGAATATTGAAATATCTGTATTTTACTATCTACTTATAACTACAGTGAAATGTATTTTCAGACTCAGAAATGGTCATAAACAATAAGAAAAAGACAATACACCTATCTTTGCAATTAAAACCTGCAAAACTCTCCAACTTACCCTTCTTGTACATAACCAGAATAAGCTTTTTTGGGGGAAAAAAAAAGACATATAAAAACATAATTATGCACTGGACTGAAAGAAGAATGCCAGGACCATGCTCAAATGGAAATGATCATAGATGACTAAGAAAACGGAAATTAAAATACTATATTAAACTTTTGTTGTTTAGGGTTAAATAATAATCATGGGTCCAAAATCTGGGAGAAAGACCAGTTCTTAGAATTCATATATTATTTTTTAAAGTTGCCATTGCTAATAGTTTTTGATGCTTGGCAGATGGCACAATTCTTAATATGCTTGACTTACTCCATAAACATCATATTGAATTAAATCTATGCTAATAGCACAAATGTAAATACCCTGAATATTTTCACATGACTTTCATATGTTACTATAATCTTACTAATTTTAATTGCCATGTCTTACCAAGTCAGCCTATTGTATAAACTTTCAGTGGTCTCAGTATAGGGTAAGAAAATGGACTTTCATATACTTTTCCTCTGCAGCTATATCTTACCTCTTCCTTCTTCTAATCTGTGTCTCCTGATTACACGTTGTCGTTTTTCTTCTTGTCGTAACTGAAGGTGTTCTTCAATGTTAACCCCAGGCACTGGGACAGCTAAATGATGGATCAAAAAAAAAAAAAAAAAAAAAAAAACCACAAAGAAACACAAAAAAAAACCATATATAGATAGATACAATAATAGATATGAAAGAACCATATGAAATTCAAGAAAGTAAAATCTAACAAAACACTGATGAAAACACAAATTATTTCTACTCAAAGAATCTTAGCAAAAAGAGAAAAAGAGCCTTATCCTTTAATTACTGACATACTGTCAGTTACCATATAAGCAGTATTGCATAGGTAACTATTAATTTTTTAGCACATACCAATATAAATTACTGAGCTGAGGACAAGATGCGTAGTACAATCCATCACATTACCTAAGAGAAGATCTAAAGGTATCATCTCCTTCACTGCATCAAGAATTCCTCTTTGTCTTGCCTCCTGACCATCCAACTCTCTTGCACAAGCCTTGCAACACCCACACACGGCACAGCCAGATTCTCCAGAACCACAACCACAGATCCTTAAAAAATAAAAATAATTAACTGAAATTCTTCTACTCTTTCCTTAAAACTCTTTTCTGTTAATGTCTTTTCAGGATTTCTGAAGTTAAGTTATATGAGTCAACAATGAAATCGCCCCTTCAGATCAGGATGTGCCAATTTTAAAGAACTGACTAGGTATGTACAGATGAAATAACTAAAAACAAGAGTCTATTAAGTTCCTCATAGGTATAACTGGTATATTCCAACAGAAAATACAAATGGATTCTGCCATCCTCAAAACCACTATCAACAAATATTTTAAAAGCTACCACAATTAGTAAAGCACCAGCAGCTTACTATTAAATGGTCTGGGTGGGTTGGGCAGTTACCAAACAAACACTGTTCTCCACCAGCTAACTTAAGGAAGGTGTGTTTAGCCATCAGTAAGTGAGCTCAGCTTGCTAGCTTCATATGTTATGTCTCCTTTTCTCTCCCTCCTTTATATGCCATCATCTCTCATTCTCTCCTTTCACTGTGTCCAATTAATTACATGGTCCTTATCGTCTTCTTTGTCCTGTTCCTATCAGTTGTGAACAAGTGTATGATACTGGATTACAACATAAAGAGAACAAGAACACTCCATAAGTTGCCTACAGAGTCAGTGAACAACTAACTTTTTTTTTTTTTTTAAATTTAAAATTTTTTTTTTTTTTTAATTTTTTGTTTTTGATAAACATGTATTTTTATCCCCAGGGGTACAGGTCTGTGAATCACCAGGTTTACACACTTCACAGCACTCACCAAATCACATACCCTCCCCAATGTCCATAATCCCACCCCCTTCTCCCCAACCCCCCCCCCCCCGCAACCCCCAGTTTGTTTTGTGAGATTAAGAGTCACTTATGGTTTGTCTCCCTCCCTGATATGAGGAAGTGGTGATACAACATGGAGGCTTAAGTGGGTAGAAGAAGAATAAATGAAACAAGATGGGATTGGGAGGGAAACAACTAACTTTTTTAATCACCTATTACACAGATGTAGACAGAAGTCACAGCTTTAATGTTATTGCTGGATCAGAATTGAAAACCTTCAGACAGCTTTGCTGAGCCTGTGGTTATCCAGATTTGTGGTGGTACCAGAGAAAGAATCCCCCTGGCAGCATTTTTGAAAGACACAGCTAGGTGCCCTGTGAAACTCCTGGGTTTAAAATGCAAGCACTATTGACAATTTGGATGATCATTAACTAAAGGAGTAAAAACTGATAAACTAATGGGCCTATTACATTGTCTATGCACAGTTTAAAAGATAATGTGGCATTCTAAATTTATTCTAAGATATACAGCCACAATTCTACAATAATTGAAGTCATTTTTAATAGTGCAGAGTGTCCTGGCATATAGTCTTTCTTATGTTAATTTAATTAATTCATTCATTTTTGCCTCTTTAATATAGAAATCACTGTATTTGGTTAGGTACTGTCCATTTAGGTCTGCAGGTTTAAGTTATAAATAATTATTGAAAACTGACAGTAGATCTCTGGGGGAAAAGCACATAAAGAATAATAATTTTAGGAAGGATCAGAGAATTCAAAAATTGTTTTATGATACTTTCCAACTGCTTAAGTTCAGAGAAAACTTATTGTTAAAAAATCATATTCCATTAGCCTAAAAGAAAAGGCCTGTTATGTATGATTTATTTTCATATGTTAGGCCAAGTATAAAATTCTTCCCAACATTCTAGCGGAAAACCTGCATTCTGATTCTGCCAAACTCACATACAAAGTTTAAAATAATGATAACATGGGACCCCAAGCAGGAGAAAACAGGTCCAACAAAAGCAAAAGAGGATAAATATAAACAAGTATAATGTAACTTTAGAAGTGACAGTTCCTAGAACACCTAAAATCATGAACATAAATTTAATTTAAAAGAATATTATATATTCTTAATTGTTTCATATGATATTTGATATTCATATGATATTGATATTCCATCCAGAAAAGATGAATGTTCAACAAAAAAGGATAGATATTTGGCATTTATTTTAGAGAGAGATCACAAGTGGGAGGGAGAAGCAGGCTCCCCACTGAACAGGGAGCCCACTGAACAGGGCTCAATCCCAGGATCCTGGGATCATGACCTGAACCCAAGACAGATGCTTAACTGACTGAGCCACCTAGGGGCCCTATGACTTGTTTTTAAACAATGGTTTAAATGAATCAAATGAGAGAAAAGCAACTTAAGTAAAACTGACACTAAATTAGAAATTATTGTAACAGAAAACAATTATTAGAATTACATGTATATGCCAATATGCCCTCAAGAAACAACAAAGTAGAATACTCTCTGTAATAATTTTGAAAACAAATGTGTTGTGCACATTTTCCACTAGTATTTTATTTCTTCAGTATTAATCATGCTCTTACCCTCCAGGGACTCTGTCTGGACGCCCACTACTGACACAACTGGCTCCATAACCTGTACAGTCTCCACAGACAGTACACACCATGCACTGTTCCAGCTTCCATTTATGCATGCCTGGAGGACACATCATGGACTTCTCATCTTTTTCATCTAGTTCTTCTTCCAGGTCTTCATCCATTGCTGTTGCCATATTCTCAACTCCAAACCCTATTTGACAGATCAATTTATAATTTTTATGTAGATTACTCCCATGTCTAAAAGCCTGATAAAACGATATAACATACACTAATCTAAGTGAATATAAAAAGGAATGCTTAAAATATAAGAGCAACAAAAACAAAATTTAATATGGGAAGCACAAATAAGTGCTCTCATTTCCTTTCTGCAAAAAGAGAGAAGGCAGGAATACCTCTAAGCTGTTACTTTCTGCAAATCATACTTTTAACTTTTGTTGATTTTAGTCCCTCATTTCCATCCTTACTGCCAAACTGTCATTCTCCAGACCAGAGTGTCTCCCAACCATTCTCTAAGCCATGAGTCACACCCCTCTAGAACAACCTCTCGCTACTAGCAATTGGCAAAAATTATTATAAAGAAAAATGAAAAACTTGTCACCAAAATTTAGAAATTACATACACAAATGAAACTAAAAGTAAATGTAAAAGATAAGCCAGTTAGTCAAAGATATATATAACCCATACAACATATCAAAAATTCCTACAAACCAATAAGAAGGCAAGAAAACCAAGTTTGAAAGGATGGTCTAACATTCTCCTAAAAGCCAAGGAATGCAAATTAAAAGAAAAATGAGGGACCCAGCCTTTCTACTGCTAGTTATATGCCCAAAAGAAAAGCATACAAATTTTCACCCACATTCACTAGAAATGTTCAAAGCAACTCTATTTCTAATAATCGAAACTAGAAACTACCAAAATGCCATAAAACTTGAAAAGATTGAAAAACTGTGGTATATTCACACAATTGATTACTATACAATAATGAGAAAAAATAATCTATAAATACCTGTAACAATATAAATGAATCTTGTCAAGTTGAGTGAAAAGAAACTAGATATAATCATGTGACATAATTCTGTATATATACAGTACAAAAATAAGTAAAACTAATTCATGGTGTTAACGAGAGGAAGGTAGTAACTGGAGAGGAACATAAAGGGACTTCCTGGGGTGCCGCTAATATACTATTTCTTGAAGTAGGTGCCAATTATGGGAACATGTTCAGCTTGTGAAAATTCGCCAAGATCTACACTTATGCTATGTGTATTTGGCCACATGTATGTTTTACTTCAATATGACAAATAAAAAATTATAATGAACTATGCAACGTCATAATCATCAAACTAACAAAAATCTGAGTATTGATACTATATCCTGGATGATGTGGAAAATCAAAGATACAACCTCTTCTAAGAAAAGTTTAGTAAAGCTGAAATCTACAACACCAGAAATTATACTAGTATAGCTAGTATACTAAATTATACTCACACATGTTTGCCAGGATAAAGGAGGTGTTGAAATTATTGATAAGAGTGAAAAAATTGGAAATAAACTCATCAATCAGCAGAAGAATGGATAAATGGTGCCATGTCAGTGGTATGGTTTTTTACGTAGCAGTTAACAGGAATCATTTAGATTTATATATACTAACATAGACAAATTTTAAGCACACAAACATGACAAAGGATAAACATGTTTTCCTGTCGATAGCCTGAGTATTAGGGCAAAGCATATATAAGTAAGATGCATCTATAATTCAGCTCTTGGTAAAGGGCCAAGTATTCTTAAGAATCATTTTTAGTTGTCAGGAACTATTTACAGGTAGCCCGTGCTATTAAACAGGAAGAAAATATCTCCCAGAAAGGCTGCTGTCAAAAATGGTTAAAACTGAAAATGTGTGGTATAAAAGGAACTAATAATGAAGAGTTTGAAAAATGCATTTTTCTAGAATAATTTAGGTCACTCAAAATGCTAAATCAAAAAGGTGTTACCATACTTTATATAAAATTTTTTAAAAATTGGGGTGCCTGGCTGGCTCATTTGGAAGAGGATGTGACTCTGCATCTTGGGGTCGTGAATTTGAGCCCCATGTTGGGTACAGAGATTACTTAAATAAATAAACTTTAAAAGAAAAAAAAGTAAGTAGAACACTCAAGTTCATTTGCTCAAAAATTAAAAGCCTAAAGTATATTCAATTGTTTCAGTGATATAATGTCAAATAAATAAGAAATTCAGTGGTTTTCCTATTTTATAAGCATGAAATTAAATAGCCACTTGTTTTAAAAAGAGTAAGACTTCTGTTCTAAAAAACTTATGAAAAGATGACACAAAATTTTATATCTGCATGTCCAACACCTACCTTTCCCCCCTTGGTTCATGGCACCAGTGTCTCGTCCACACTGTCCTTTATTATTCACACCAAATGTCCAGACTTCTCCATTCTTCATTAAAACACAAGTATGAGCTTTCCCCATAGCTACTTGAGTTACAAAATGGCCCTTCAAATCTGTTACCAAACCTATAGGAAAGATACAGATTTCGTAAGGAACAACAATAAAACCTTTCTGAGTCCAGTAAATTATCAGTATTGTAAAAGGACCACCTCAACACAGAACATTTATTTCTGGGATAAAATAACCCACCAAAATGAGAAATAAGTAGCCAAAAGACTGGTAGGGTATCAGTGAACTTATTCTGTAAGTTTGTAATAAAGTTCCAAAATCTTAAAACATCATCATTCAGACTTGGGACAAATTTTTACTGTGGCCATTGGCTCAAGCCTGCTTCTCCTGAATGTCTGCTTTAAATGTCAAAACTCTCAACAATTCTCAGAAGGGTCACTAGTTCTCAAACTTTCCTGGTCCAAGCACAAAGAAGCCTACAAATCATGTACTTTTATCTGTTTTGATTTGCCTTAAAAAGGAATGAAGGAGGGCATGTGATGTAACCAGCGCTGGGTATTATATAAGACTGATGAATCACTGAACTCTACCTTTGAAACTAGTAATACATAATAAGTTAATTAAAATTTAAAAAAATAAGGATTGAAAACACAATAAAACACTTGCTGGAGTATACTGAAACCACATTGTTTCTGTAGAAACCTGTGAGATGTCCCAAAGTAGCATTTTTCAATCATTTTTAAACTATAGGTATTTTCTTCCACAATCCAACAGCTAACTAGTTTCGCCAGTTCCTCACTATTCACATGTTACTTTCATTCTATTTGCCATAACCAAGTGCCACCCATACAATCTTAATATTTTTGAATCAATTTTAAACTGACCAAGCATTTTACCTCAAGTAGCAACAACAGTAAAATTCAAAGATTGTTGAGTATTTCCAATATATACTAAAATAAAGACTTCTCAAAGAAACTATTAAAGTATTTGTTTTATTTAAATTATAAATAATAGAATTCTTGTATTACACTTTGGGAAGATCATTCCACATCTTATTTTCTCAGATATTACTTTCCTAAGGTGACCTTCTCTTCCACTTAGATTACTTCGGTGTTTTTGCTTAACAACTCCCACTTTTAGTACTTAGCATGCTTGAAAAGGATACGTATATTTAGTAATATTATTTATTATTATTGACAGTACTAGCTGACATGTCTTAGGCCCTTACATGTGTCAGGCTCTGTGCTAAGCATTTCATACACATTATCTCCTATAATCTTATAACAACCATATATGAACCATATCTTTAGTTCCCCTTGAAGATGGAAAAAAAATGAAAGTAATCTTTGAAAAGTTAAGGAATGTAAGCCAGTTATTAACCAACTAAAAAGTGGCAGTGCTGGGATCTGTGCCTATATCCATAACCATTAAACCACACCTCTCTAATATGTAAGCTGTAATACGCCCAACTGTCTCTCAGATCCTCAAAAAGAGAGGGACCACGTCTGCCTTGTCCATCCAGCTGTGACACACAGTCAGTTCTCGATAAGTATATATTGAATAAATGCACAAGTTTTTTTCAGTGCTATCTAACAGGATCATAGCTAAACTGAACATTACTTTTAAACTATACACGAGCCCACTCCCAAATTCTGATTGACAGCTGAGGCCAACTGAGGATCTAAATATTACCACATTAAGTTAATTCACATCACCTGAGTACAGTTCAACTTAATCGCTAGAACTGTGCAACCAACATATGTCATTTCCCCAGCAGTGAGACAATCACTTAAACTTCCAACCAGAAATTTCATTAATTCTGTTTTCCTTTTCACAAAGAAATTCACAGGCTTTACATATTTACCAAATATAAAATCCTACCAAGTGGGCTGTCACAATCATACTCATTTCTTAAGAGCTAGAAAGAAAATCTAGTAACCAAATATAACAGGTTTTTGAGAGTAGAGATTATAAATATAAAAGTTTTTATTTGGCTAGTCCTATCCCACACATCCACTCACTACACTTTTTTTTTTTTAAAGATTTTATTTATTGATTTGACAGAGAGAGATCACAAGTAGGCAGAGAGGCAGGCAGAGACAGAGAGAGGAGGAAGCATGCTCCCTGTTGAACAGAGAGCCCGATGCGGGACTCGATCCCAGGACCCTGAGATCATGACCTGAACCGAAGGCAGCGGCTTAACCCACTGAGCCACCCAGGCGCCCCACTCACTACACTTTTGGTTTATCTTGCTTAACAAGTAATTCTTAGGACCCATGTATAAGATACTGTGTTGGGAACCGGGGATACGATTGTCAATAAGACAGAGGGTCTCCCTAACTATCTAATGGGGGACATGGATAATTCATCAATTATAAATCAGTTATGTTATGAAAATCATTTCTCAAGGGTACACAAAGAGCATGTCACATGAGCATCTAAATGAGTCTAAGGAAAGCTTTCCAGACAAAGTAATAGCTAAGTCAGAGTTGTACTAATCACACTCTGGGATTAGCTCTGCATGAAACTGGTGACACTGCTCCCAGCAACAACAGGAAGGAATCACAAAATATTGTGTTTGGAAAGAAATGTGAAAAATTTAGAGAACGCATGCTACAACTGTTAATTTTCTACACGTATCTTTCCAATATATAATGTCTAGTATTGGACTTCCTTTGCATAAATGAAATGTGTTTAAGATGAACTTACTTGAACTGTCAGAGTAAATGGCATCTTTCCCAAACATGTACAGCTCTCCATCTTTAGAAATAACAGAACTACTTCCATTATTACAGGCTGTATACACCACAATCTTTCCTTCCATCTTAATTATCTTTTTAGGTTTATAGGGTTTTGATTGCCGTCTGCTCTTAGCTTAAAAAACAACACAGAATAAATAAAATTAAGGCATCTATACATAAGTAAAAACAATGGTTTATATTAAAAAGCCCAAAATACATGCACTTATGATACACTTTATTTATTTATTTTCACAAAGGCCTGGGCTTCCCAATATGTCAATTAAAATGAGTCAACCTGCAAGCTTCATCTGGTTAATTAATACTTAGGCTATCACTGTCAGATCCTTTTTTTTGTTACACACTGAAATTTCCAATGAGAATTTTACAATTTCCTACCAAACCTCTGGCTTCTGGGGAGTCCAATCTCTAGACTGGCTATTTACATTATTAAAACTATTTCATTATCATATATATGATTTTCTTTCAAACTCTACCTCACATGTATTCTTATGCCAGCTGGATCCTAGAAAGCAAAATCAGTTCCTCGTCCATTCAACACATATTTAAGCAGCTACACCCAGTCAATGAAATTGTGTAAGAGGAAACATATATATATATGGAGAAAGAGTAAATAAATTTAAATGTGGATGATGATACAAGTAGCCTCTGCTCTCAAAAACTAAACCCCTGAATTGAGCAAAAGATGGGAAATAATCAATCTTCTGTTCCTTCAGTCAGTCCCAATTCTTGATGCCTTTCAGAGTAAAAACATTTTACTGTGCTGGGCACAATTCTGGGACTTAAAAATACCCTTATATTTTTTCATATAACATGATCCATATTCATGTATATGGTAACTACACTACCTGGTGCTCAAAGAAAGAACAATGTCCTCCAAATGCTAGAAGAAAAACCTGGCAGTGCTGAAATTTCTCAACTATGGCCATACACTTTATGAAGATTTTTTTCCAGGTAACTTTTATTTACACATAATCTTTACATTAGATGTTGACTTCAAACCTAATCCTTATAAGATACTACTCCACTGTTCTAAAACATATAACACATATGAAAAGTTACAAAAAGAGAAAAATGACACTTTGAGGAAAAATTGAACAAAAGTATAGGAAAGATCAGAGACAAAATTCTTTGCTTAGGAATGATTTCATTATAGAAAAATTATAAAAAGAATAGTGATCCGTACGAATACACAGGTTACATAAGGTTTACTGCATTCTAAAATATATATTCCTTATAAAAATCCTTATAAGATTTCCTAAAATAATATATTATAATAAATAAGCTTTTTAAAATAACACTAATGAACAAAACAGATGAACAGCAGTGTATCCCTAAAGCATCATCAGTTTTTTTTAAATTAAAGATGAACTCTAGAACAAAATCAGCACTTACAGTTCTTTAATGAATACAACACAACAACATAATTAGTTAATTATGCCCCAATGTAAAATCCTCTATTAATTTGGAGAGGTTAGTGCTACTGAAATTGATATACCTCATGTTAATAAATTCCACAATATTTTTACTGAATGCCCAGTTGATCAGTCAACTTACTTGACTCTCCATCTTCTCCTTTACTCGCAGATCCTGTAAAGAATATGCTTCCATCTTCTGCAACTAAAAGGGCATGAGAGCCATCGTGTCCAACTGAAAAGTGTACAATCTTTGGAGATTTTGTAATTGGTAACTCAACCCATTTTCCTGCTGAAGGACCACCTTGCTTGATTCCAAGACTCTGGTACTTGCCAGTATAATATATCTTGTATTTATATATATATAAAAAGAGAGAGAGAGAATTACAGTGCTTTTTGGAGTAGTGTACCATATTTCACATGAGGAAAAAAAAAAGCTTCCGTATCTTACAAAAAACAAAAATAACCTGAAACCAAACTGTTTATATACTACTAAACTTCTGTGAGATCAGCAGGAGAGAAATATACATATGTTCTCCAAATATCCAGTTCTTAATGGCTTTTTCATATCTACTCAGGATGCCTAAAATCTTTCATTGTAAATCTCCTGAATAGATACGAATAAATATATATACAAATATATACAAATATATATCACAAATATACTCCAATCTCACAACAGCAGGAACTTGATAAAATTCTCGACATTTTTTCCCAATGTAAAAAACCCTACATACAAATATACCATAATTGCCTAGTAATTTTAATTTTCAAAATTCTTTTAATTACCTTACTTTAACCTTACATCTACTAGATAAACAAACTTCTATCTCTATAGATTGACCTCAACAATCTGTGACTTAATTAAACTTGTTCCTACTTCCCCCAACTTGTCGTCTCTATATCTCTGCACATTTACAGAAATTTGCAATAAATGTGCTCATCAAAATGGACTCAAAATATGAATTCATCCCAACTCGAAAAATTAAAGAGCTCTATAATTAAAATAAACATTTGTAAAAATGTAACATTTTATAAAGTTTATAAAGTTTTACACTCTTATAGTCATAATTTTCCTGTATACTATTTCAACATGAATAAAATTTCATATTAAAAGAATAACAATTTAAAATCAAAATTTTAAATATTATGTTTAAACATGTGAACTAGGTAAACTAATCAACTGATTATACCAATTTGACTATCTCATAAAGCAGAGAATGTTCATTTTTGATCCTAAAGAGTAATTTACCTTTCCACTTGCTGTTTTCATTAGTGCAAACTCTCGTCCTGCACCAAGTATTGCTGACTCCTCATCAAATCCTGTACCTGATAATACAAGACTAATAAATACTACTATACTTTAAACATGAATAATGTAAATCATAATTTTGCACTATTTTGAGTGGTTAAAAAGTCAACTCAATACCATTCAAAAACAACAATACTTGCTAAATCATTATGTTCCACACCTGAACCTAATGTAACAATGTGTCAATTACACTTCATTTAAAAGAAAAAACAAGGATGACAAAATGTCATATGCCTGACTTAAAAAAAAATTAACTATATACTACACTCCAAGGAAAAATAAAATTACAATAAGATTTTTAATTTTTTTCAAACTAGTGCCAAGTTAATTTTTCAAACATAAAAAAATTTTAAACCCATGTCAGTAATATTCCTTGAATGAACGAATGAATGATTGAAGCAATTTTAATTGAGCATTATTAGGCGTCAGGCATTACAGAGTGCATGAACCTTACCCTATATGATCCTTACAACCATTCTGCCTGGTTTACAAATGAAGAAATATGAAGCTTGGTGAAATTAGACAGGTTCATTTGGACTTGAACAATACCATGCAGATATTTGAATTAAGGTATATCAGATTCTTTGTTGCATGTTTTTCTACAGAAGAACATTTCATGTAGCTACTTCATGAATTTGAATACATATACAGAAAGACCCTTATGCACATTTTCAAATCGCAAAACTATGAGTAAATAACTATATAGGACATATTTTACAACTGTCTAATTATACAAACTACTAATTAGTTTACGGGCTTTTTAAATTTTAAAACTGTAATTTCAATTCAGTACTTTTCCATAAAGAATTACAAAAACACAACATAAATAAAATACGCAAAGTAAACCACTCATGTCAAGTTTATTAAATTTAATGAGATAATAGTCAAAAAAGTGGGTCTTACAAAGAATCCCACAATTTAAAAATAGCATCATTAAACCTGGAACAGCATGGCAAATCAAAATTGAGAGCCTCCTGGGAACTAAGGGTCCTAATTACTACTAGGACACTGCAAGAGTACATATACTAAGACAGAAATACTCTGTGGTTGTCTCTATTTCTGTATCTAAATGAAAGTTTATTAATCAGTTTATTAAGCCAATTACCATTTCCACAATCTATGAGATCATTCTATGGCTATGTTGAAAATCTGTTCAAATAACAAAGGTTTCAATGAGAGACCTATGTTTACTAATGTAGTAATTTTTTTTTAAAGATTTTATTTATTTGACAGAGAGATCACAAGTAGGCAGAGAGGCAGGCAGAGAGAGAGGGGGAAGCAGGCTCCCCGCCAAGCAGAGAGCCCAACACGGGGCTCGATCCCAGGACCCTGAGATCATGACCTGAGCCAAAGGCAGAGGCTTTACCCACTGAGCCACCCAGGTGCCCCAATGTAGTAATATTTTTAACACAAGTTTTCAAAATTTTAAATAACTGAATAAAGATAGAACATAAAAAGTAATGATGTCCCTAAATGTCATCTATAATTCTTATCAGATTAAGTATATTTTCATTTGCTCTATTCAAAATGAAAACGGGAAAATTATTAGTCACTTCCTTAAAATGGTGTTCATACAGCACACTCTGTTTTCTAACCACTTACACATATTAATTCTTAAATTGCTTTATAGTAACAGCAAAATAACCACCAAAATACTATTGCTCAAAACACAATATTAATTCTCAAAAGAATAAAGAATCTGAAAATTTAAATATGGGAGAAAGGCTTTTTGGCTATCTTACTTATAATATGCAAGTCCTTTTCCAGGTCAAATAGTGAGATACCACAGGCATGTAAACATTTTCTGGCCAGTTTCAGTTGTAATTCTTGTTGTAGCACAGGTTCAGTGCTTGTGGCAAATATTCTGACAACAAAGCCATCCTACAAGAAAAAAAACATTCAGAGTAGCATGTTTACAAATCGGTCTTTCAAGGCTTTCTATTGTCTAAGATCAAATAATTTATGAAAAAGGGATTCCATTTATACCAACTATTCATAATTCAGAGTACTTACATCTCTTGAAGCAGCTATCTGATTAATATATTCTCCATCAGTAAATAAAATATTTTGACCTTCAGTGTGGCAATCTGTACAAAAAGAGGAAAAAGTAATTATATTACAATATTAATAAACAGGTCACAAACTGATTTTACTCCTCTGCTGAAGTCAGAATGAGAGTTCTCCACGCAATAAGGATAAACTTAAACTTAAAGGAATACTGTGCTTTTTAATAAAGAATTACAAATTAGCAGAAACTAAAAAATTCAACTACTAATACTTTTACATTTTATGCTTACACTTTAAATTTTCCATAATCAAGGACCTGAAAGCCCACCTAATTTCAAAATGAATTAGAATTAGGTATAGTCTGATAATAAACATGCACCATGATGAACAAACTACAATGTTGGTTATAATCATTTCAACACAATCACATGCGATATAGGCAACACTCTACCCTTGGACATACATCACAGTCATTAGTGTCACAGAAAAATACAGATAGACCTAAAAGCTTCTGCATTTGAGGTCTATGGTATCCAACTACAGATATCCCTTGCTTTATTAAACAGAACTGGTTTTACAGTTTCTACTTAGAAGTTTAATACTCTTTCCCAGCATTTTTAGCATTTGGCATGCTATACATTTGTGTGTGTGTGTCTGTGTGTGTGTGTATTTTAAGTAAGCTCAATGCCCAACATGGGGCTTGAACTCAGGACCCCGATATCAACAGTCACATGCTCTACTGAGTGAGCCAGCTAGGAACCCCAAAGCATGCTATACATTTTTAAATGGTCATCTACTTCATACAGCACACACATCTAAGCTTATGAATTTCCTTTGTCTGAAAGCACTCACATATTTTGGCTGGAATAATGTGTTTTGTCAATACTGTATGAATCTCTGTGGAACAGTGCATATCTACTCTGATCAAAATAATGCACAAGTGCCATTTTAACAAGGGATACCAGTATTACAGAAGGACAACAGGGACGTGTGTTAGTGACTGCTACTAAATAACATGAAACTACAAGCAAAATCAACATCTAAGTATAAACTATATCCTTTTGGAAAAACAAATGTTCAGCAAGCAAGTATAAGAGCACACACACCTCCCAAAATAACTACAGAGAACTAGGATGAATCTCTCCATTAATTACAATACAAAAAAAATATTTCATTTCTAGTTGCACCTGAATCAACAAAACATAACATTCTGGTTTTGGAATACAGTAATGGAGCCCACCCAAATAAACTGGATTACTCCATATCTTTGCCCAGGAGCTTCATACTAGCATACTTCCTTATTATAAATATGCAAAACACAGGCAGACCCTTACCAAATAGAGAATTCAGTGATCACAAACTGGAAATAGAAACTGGGAGACAAGGCCCACTGGTAGCCCAAGAGACTTGGTAATCAAAGAGAGGAGAAATCGAAAGAAAGAGTTCCTAGTCCACTGTACAGAATACAAAGAGGCGCAAGAAAGATGCTTCTCAAGCTCTAAGCAGTAAGATTTTAAACTAAAAAGCAAAGAAGAAAAACTCATTATAATTTCAGATAAATGCAGGGGTGAGGAGTGAAGCGGCGCAAGAAGATTGGCAAAAATTCTCATGATCTGAGGCAATCTGTCACCAGACACAGACAGTAAATGACATAAGGGTACAATATAAAAGATATGCCAACATATGAAGGCTAAAATGACAACAGAAAAAAAGCGTTCTAAGATCATCAATGCTAGGTTGAAAATAACTTATTTATAAGTTAGAATCCAAGACTGGTTAGCATGTGAAGCTCAAGGAATTACCAGATTATGTCAGTTTTAAATATGGCATATTCATTATCATCTATGAACCTGACAATTTATTTCTGCTTCTTCTGGATGTGAAAACTATCAAGTTGCCCCTAGGTAGGGGGAAAAAATTGCTATTGGAGAAACTGCAGTCCAGGTCAAAGAAATGGAAAAATGATGATAGGCTTCCTCAGGCTTGAGGGCAGGTCTTCCTGCTGCATGATTTCAAAAAGATCTTCTTATCCTTTCTTTATCCAGCATGTAACGTTATAAGACAGCATCTTCAGGAAAATATCAAGCAACATCTGCCAATTAGGAAGATACACAGCACAGGACTGTCCTCCCAAAGTTTGGTTCATTCTTCTTCTTGGATATGGTGTGTATTATGAAACACAGAAAGCCACACTTGTACTATTAAAAGTTGCATTTCATATGTTAAATGATGTAGAGTGATTTAAACTGAACAGACACATTAGCAAGTTATTATTACATTGGAATAAATAAAACAGCTATAGGTAGGCCATTTTCAAATGATCTTCTCAGTCACAGTCTTTATTAATTGATCAGTGTATAAAGAAGTAAATTCTTTATATTAATATTCATCTGTTGGGGGGGGATAGTGTATTTAAGAATTTTTCTTCCAGGATGTCATTCTAAAGTAACATGCACAAAGTGTGACTGGGATGCTCTTTACAGTATAATTTATATGGTAAAAAATTGGAAGGAACTTCCATTCCAATACATTAATTAATGAAATATATTTTGTAACATTAAAATGATATTGTGAAAGACTAATTAATGGCCTGGAAATATATTCAGAATAATAAGTGAAAAGGGTAGGTTCAAAAGCATTAGGTAGCACATGACCTCTTTTTTACAACACTGTCCTTTAACACATTGAAAAAAGACAGGACATTTACCAATATGCTAACAGTGATCATACATGGGAAGTGGGGTTACAATTAGTTTTTTTTTTCTTATATGATACTTATACAATAAATGTGATTATTTTTAATATAAGTATGTATACATGTATGTGTATATACATATATACGCATATATATATGGAGATGCATGTAATTATTTTAAAATTATCATTATCATCACCATCAGCAGAGACATGGTTTGTCCAGGACTTGTGGTGATTTAAAAGAGAAAAAAATGAAAAAAATTTTTTAAAAAGCCTGTAGGTACATCTGAAAAGACAGTTATTTATAAAATGGCCTTAATAAGTTATCTGTTTTCCTAAAGTAGCTTTTTTTGTGAAACACACATAAAATGTGGCATTTACCTTAACACAGTGTCATGTGTACTACTTTGGATATATAGATGCATAGCACCATTTGAATAAATATTTGATGAAATTGTAAGAATATTTTGAAAAATTAACAAAGCAGCTTGGGAGCAATTATCTTTCCCACTGTATTCTCCAGAAGTAGTTCTCAATCATTTTCAGATGGTCAAATGCTTAGAAGTAATATTTCTGCTTTCCATGAGATTATTGATAGATACATTAAACATTTAAGATTTTAATATAAGCAAACTCTTTCATTATGCATTAAAGGTATACGCAAATTTAAAGACCTTATAATGGATAATGTATTATGCATTTGCCCAGTGTTCTACAAAATTTAAGACCCACTACCCCAGAATTTACACAATGATTTAAATGATAAATTCAGTCATTTAAGTGATAAATACGTATGTGCAACCTCAAAATTAAAGCAAAATGAATTGTATCCAAAGTGCCAGAATAGTATTAAAAAGTATAAATGATGGCATTAAAAAAATTCCTGATCCATTTAAAATGTGTCTGGAAACCCTTTAACATAAAGAGAAAAACCTAAAGTGCAACGTTGTTAAAGCAAAAAATGAAAATTAATAGAGGGTCCTTCATACCAAGTTACAGGAGAGCCAGAGTCAACCTTTTATTAGGAGCAACAAAGTAACCTCATCCCCCCTAATTTCACAGCTGAAACTATCTTGATCGGGTGAGGCTAGGGGATCAGGCTGCAGATGGTCAGTGATTTGAAAACAAATATTAAAACACTTTATACTATTTTGCTGATGTCTCTTTTCCTCACATGCATTAACTTTATATAGACTAGAAAATGTTTTGTGTGTCAAGATTTTTTTCAGCCTATTTGTAAGCAAGCACTATTCCTGGCTAATCACTTTCTATATGTCCAAATGGCCTAACATGTATATCTCTTAAAATCACCTGTGAAGAAAACAAATGACTATAGTTGAATAACATACCTGGTAACATTACTGTACCATCTTGTTCCAGTGTTTCAGGGCTTATTCTTATGGCTGTCATGCTGTGGTTATTCACATCTCTATACAATAAATAACCCTGTGTACAACAAAAAAATTTGCTGTGTTATGTGTTAAAATATTTTTTCATTAGCTACTTATCAGAAAAAGTAGTCATACAGGTCTGTGTAGTTTTATGAGGTATGGGAATATGTTAATATTAATGTGTAAAACAGATTTAAGATTAAAAATATAAGAACATGGGTATGTTTAGTAAGAGAAGAACTGTACACTACTGGGTATCAATTTAACCTATTACATTCTCAGATCCATACATTAGATATACCACCCAGGACAATATAGACATTTTGTTCAAATTATTTTACCACTTGCCAAGTAAGAAGAGAAATGATCACTGTTACTTTAACAAATATTTTAAGGAAAAATAGCTAAGATATTTTGGTTAATATTTAGAAATGAATAGGATAGTGGTTTTAGATGGAATGATATGCCACTGAATATTTTTCTACGTTCTTATTTCTTACATAAAATACTACTATAGTGGCAAATAAAAATCTGATGAGATGTTTTGAACCAGGTTAAATTTTAAGAAACAATCACTGAGTAATTAATTGGACTTAAAATTTAATTTCAAAATCTCCCCAATAATTAATACAGAATTATTTTTCATATAACAATAATTTCTTTAATTTTCAAAATGCTTTCAAATACCTTTTATCATCTGATGATGACAATGAGCTGTGAGTGGGGTAATATAGGTATGTAGGGATATCTTTATTCTATATCCTCCCACAAGGGACCTTGGACTTTATCTCTAAGGAAGGGACAGAAAACAAATAAATCCTCTGGCTCTTTGTCTTTCACCTGCTTCTCTTCATGGGAGGTACAGTAAGGTATCTTGACTGCTGACACCCATTTGGCCATGTTAGGTGATGAGATCACAGCAGTAAGAAAGTAACAGGCCTCGCTCTTTCCTCTTTGGTGATACTCTGCATGATGCCCCATACAGGAAGCTGTTCAGTGGGCACACCATACACTATTTCCCAGATGATACTGATTTAGACTTAAAAAAAAGGATCTAGTGGTAAGAATCTCTAATTTGGACTCAGGTCACACAGATACAGTCCCAATTCATATTTGCTAATGGTAATTGTGATCTCTGATTTTTATCTAGAGATCCACTTAAATAAGAATTCCAACAGAAGACTTTTTTATGCCCATTTTATAGCTAAATAACAGAGGATCCAATGGAATAAGTTAACTGAGTTGTCCAAAGTCACACAGCTAATAAGGATCAGGGCCAGGACTAAAGGTAAACCTATTAGGAATGCTAAGCCAATGTTCTTTATATTACACTGTGACACTGTTATTAGCCATATTATTAAAAATACACTGTATCTGTTTAAACAGAAGTGATATTATTTACTGATCAAATAAGTACAAGCCACATGTTGTAAAAGACAGGAAAGAAAAGCTTGGTTTATTATGGATAATCTCTTACCTGAGCATACCCTAACCAAGACTTTTTTTCTTTTCTGTTTCTGATGCGAGATGTAGAATTATATATATGGCCCTGCAATGTAACAAAAAAATTAGCCCATCAACAGTTTCATAATTAATAATCAATGAAAAACAACACAAATGTATGACATTTAATACTTATGTTTCTATCATGATTTTCAAAGAAGTATTATTACATCAAAATTAAATAGTACTCTAAAAATGAAGCTGAAAACAAAACACAATTCAGCATGGACATAACTTCTGCTATAATTAAAAACTATAAAGAATCACATTACCCTAACTGTTCCACTGTATCCAGAGCCTATTTTGTATAATCCATCCTTGCATAACAGATAAAGAAAAAATCCATCATTCTGAAGTAGACATTGATCATCTTCATCAACAGATATTTCTTTTAATGGCCACTTATGCATTAAAGCTGCTTTCTTAATGCCATTGCTAAACCAGTCCTGAATTTGAATTTTTCCCACCAACACTGCCTGTACACTTCTCTGTAGGGAATTTAGTATCGTTGGCACCTATTTAAAAGACAAGAAACAAATAAGTAGGTATTTTTAAGTACTGCAAACACAAAACAGACAAAATAAAGATACTTCACCATTTATGAGAAAATAA
The DNA here is from genome assembly GCF_022355385.1 of Mustela nigripes. Lineage (NCBI taxonomy): Eukaryota > Metazoa > Chordata > Mammalia > Carnivora > Mustelidae > Mustela > Mustela nigripes. The sequence continues at coordinate 54,755,703 of NC_081571.1, forward strand.
ATTGTTCAGAACAATCATGGTTTGGCACATCAGTAGAAACTACTAACTAGAAGTTTACCTATAAGAAGCAAATCTCAGGAGTCCAAGGTAAAAATATCAAATTCAAAGAATATTAACTTGCATTTTTGGCTGAAAATACTGAAATATGCATCTTTCTCCCAAACACCAATAACAAGAACTGCCTATGATTTCAAGTTTTGCAGACAGAAATATACTAGATTAGTAAAAAGTATGAACACTGGATATAAATAAAATTATGCTGGATTAGAATACACACAAGCCAAAATATCTTTTGTAGGATATGCATAATTATTAATACACTTCCCATAACAAAGCGCAGACTTAAGCAAAAGAGAACGGTGCGGTACAGTTTCTACAGATGGAACAAAATTTCCGATGTATTTCTTCCACTTTGCTTTTCCATTATGACTAACGCCCATTAACATCAACAATATTCCATGATATGAAAACTCATTTGTGTTAACTGTGCATTTATTCAGCCTTCATTTATCATTGGATAGCAATATTTATCAAAGACCTGCTAATATCTGGAACACTAACTGAGTTGTCAACAGTCACCAGCATGGGACCAGCATTCTGCCAGCAGAGGAAATTCTATTCCTCATCTTTTGTCACTCTTTTACCATATCCAACAACACAGCCTGACCCCAGGAGACCACTCAGTCACAGTTCTACAGCTGTACTTTCCAATATGGCAGCCATTAGCCACATGTGTACTACTGAGCTCTTGGAAGGTGGACAGTGCTCTAAATAGAAAATACGCACTGGATTTTGAAGACTTGGTATAAAAACAAGAAGGCAGAATCTTAATATTGCATTGATTACATGTTGAACTGATTTTGTGGTTATGTCGAGTGAAATACACTATTAAAATACATAATTAACCATACTTGTTTCATTTTACCTTTTTAATGTGGCTAATAAAAAGTTTTAATCACACATGTAGACTACATAATATTTCTATGGGACACACTTTGTAGAGGGAAGAGCTTTCACAGAGATAAGTGACCCACTGTTCACAGATATATTCTCCACCCCTTCCAGTTCTAAGGCCTGACTCACCCAAAATAATTTATGCTATATGTATAGATAGTATAAATATATATAGATATGATAGGATAACATATACATAATTGAATATTACAAATTCTCTCCCTAGAAGCAGCTATATTAAACTTACCTAGAATCACTATCCATATTCCTAAATAATATGCCAAAGCTTCCACGGTTCATTTTTTTGTTTGAGATACTTTCTCTGTTGGTGTCTATTATGAACGATGATGCCCCTCCTCCTATCCCAAATCCTCAAAATTGAGCTATATAATTTCTGGTTACATTAGTATTCAAAGGTCACTTATTATGAATCTGTAGTCACGGTTCATGAACCAAACTGTATAACATTACATTTCCCTCTTGTGTATTTTTTCTTTTTTTTTTGTTAAGTCAAAAACTGCCCTGTTTTGGGGCTTGCTGGTTTCTCTATACCTACCCCTAAGTGATCCTTCCCAAGCTCCTCTCAATAAGTCACAAACACACCATTTCTACTTTTCCTGCTTGGCAACACCCCTCATGAAACCCTGCTCTGACCTAGACTAAGGAATAGAAGTTAAAATTATTCCATTTTCACAGAACTAGAACAATCCTAAAATTTGGAACCCCAAAAGACTACAAATAGTCAAAGCAATCTTCAAAAAGAAAAGCAAAGCTGGAGGCATCCCAATTCCAGACTTCAAGCTATATTACCAAGCTGTAGTCATGAAAACAGTATAATACTGGCCCAGAACAGACACTGATCAGTGGAACAGAACAGAAAACTCAGAAATGAACCCACAACTATACGGTCAACTAATCTTTGATGAAGCAAGAAAGAATATCCAATGGAGAAAAGATAGTTTCTTCAACAAATGGTGTTGGGAAAACTGGACAGCCACATACAGAAGAATGAAACTGGACCGCTTTCTTACACCATACACAAAAATTAATTCAAAGTGAAGGGAAGACCCAAATGTGAGGCAGGAAACCATCAAAATACTAGAAAACAGAGGCAACAACCTCTTTGGTATCAGCCATAGCAACTTCTTAGTAAACACATCTCCAGAGGCAAGAGGAACAAAAGGAAAAATGTACTGGGATTTGTCAAGATAAAAGACTTCTGCAAAGGGAAGGAAACATCAGAATGGGAGAAGATATCTGCAAATGACATATGTGATAAAGGGTAAGTATCCAAAATCTATAAAGAACTTACCAAACTCAACACCCAAAAGACAAATAATCCGGTTGTACACTTTTAAGAGTAAGCTACTAAAAAAATGGTAGAAAACTTGCTATGAATAGACAGGATTTGACAGATCACCTGATTTGAGCTCACCTCAAAATGATCACACTAAGATTGAGAGTTTCAGTGGTGGGCCCCCTTCCAAATGTCTGCATTTGTGGGTCTTTTCTTGCTCTTTCTCCAAAGAAGATTCTGCCAGTCTTTTTCCTAGAAGCTATAAGTCTTATGGGCACCATTCCGAAAATTTAGTGAGGATTTTGAAATTCCATCATCAATAGAAAGACTTTCATTAAATCTCCATTTTCAGCTTAGCTCCTAATTCCACTCTCAGTTGTGGCTGGTTTCCCCTGGTCTCTCTGGCTCAGTTTCTTTAGACAGGAAACTTCTCTCTCTGGGATATGAGAGAAGGACAGTTGCTTGGCTAGGACAGTTGCTAGGAAGGGCAAAAGAACACCTCTGGGGTTCTCTACTTTTTCTTTTTCTTTTTTTTAAGATTTTATTTATTTGACAGATGGAGATCACAAGTAGTGAGAGAGAGAGGAGTAAGCAGGCTCCCCGCTGAGCAGAGAGCTCAATGCGGGGCTCCATCCCAGGACCCTGGGATTATGACCTGAGCCAAAGGCAGAGGCTTCACCCACTGAGCCACCCAGGCGCCCCTCTCTACTTTTCATTATACAGATTTCAGTTTTTAGCTCTTGACCTCACCACCACTTCCCAGGCACCTGCTACTTCTAATTCTAAATCCCATCTGGAATTTTAGGTGAAAATTAACTTACTTTCTATGGGCATTAGCCTCTTAAGGAAATTAAATTTAAGCTTTCTCCTATTTCTATTTTTTAAAAATATGTCCCATTCTTAAAAGTTTATACTTTAAAAATAATTTATTATAACCTTATTTAAACCTTTATTATAACCTCCCTGGAGAGAGGGAGGGGCAGAAATTAATGGGTTTCTCCAACATGACTCCATTTCTTTCATGCTTTCTAAAAGGGTACTTAATTCTAAGATAACCCAGTACTACAATAAGAAGTCTCAGATTTCCTCCTTTTTTTCTTCTGCTGATTTTCTCTCACCAACATTGCGGCAGGACCTAGAGAATTTACTATGATCAATTAGACTTCCTTAATCTGAGGATTCCATGTCATTACCAATTTTAGAAAACCTTACCAATTATTTCAAGTACTACTCTCCACCAATGCATCACTGCCTTGTGAAACTCAAATTGTATTAATACATTAGGCTTTCTCATTCTCTATTCATGTTTCTTATTTGGTCTTCCATACCTTCTCTGTCTCTCATAATTTCTTCCTCCTTTATATCCAATAATTAACTCATCCTTTAAATTTCAGATTGTAATTATTATTATTATTTTATGTCTAGGAGTTCAGTTTGGTTTTCTGATCCTTCTGATTCTTTTTATATTCTTATTCCTTAATAATACTTGGTGATACTTTCTTTTATTAATTTAACTATATTAAATATGTATGTTTTATATTCTATTTCAAATAATTTCAATATATATAGACTAGGCAGGACTGACTCTGCTATATTTGTTTCTATTAACTCTAAATGATAGTGCCTTTTTTTCCATGTGCTTTTTGTTTGTGAGCTCAGATGTGTTTTGTCCATGGAAAATATATGAAGCTTGGAGTTCATTCCTCCAAAAAGGATTTTATTTATTTTTTTTTAAAGATTTTATTTATTAATTTGACAGAGAGAAATCACAAGTAGACGGAGAGGCAGCCAGAGATAGAGAGAGAGAGAGAGGGGGAAGCAGGCTCCCTGCTGAGCAGAGAGCCCGATGCGGGACTCGATCCCGGGACCCTGAGATCATGACCTGAGCCGAAGGCAGCGGCTTAACCCACTGAGCCACCCAGGCGCCCCCAAAAAGGATTTTAGTCTCCTTCAGTAAGGTACCTCATGGTACTCGTATTCCTGCCCTACTTTAAACTCTCAGCTTAAGCTTTTTGGAACAAGATAAGTAACATGCATTTGAATCCCAAAAGAATTTGAGATGTTAGTTATACACTCTGAGGGAAGAATTTTCTTTCTCTACCCATAGCCTGGCCAAGACGGTTCTGTGAAATGAAGTGGTTGGTGGAATGAGGCCAAATCAGGAGGAACCCTGTAAGCCACATTAAGATAACAGGCTGTAGTATGGTATCTGGGCTAGAGACAGGGATGCAGGGATGGGGCAGGTCTATAGAGAACCTCAGCTTTTGATTCAGGATATCTAGTATTGTGCACAGACCAGTGCATATTAAGCATAATACTAGAGTCAGACAGATATACATGCAAGTCCTATCTCTGTTAGCTTAAAGCTCTTAATACTATAACTACACTAAACTACTTTCAGCCTTCAGTATTCCACTTTTACTCTTATCTCCCTGCCTTAGCCCATGGACACTAAGAACAGGCTCCCCCAACATTCCCAACAGTAACACCTCCTCTCTCTGGACTGGCCAATTCAACTCATCATTTAGACTCCACCTCATATCCTCTGAGATGAGGCTATGCACAAAAATAAATCACACAATGCCTAATAAGCTCATGTGTTTATGGTCACTGTATTTTAAAAGTTTGGTATATGTAAATGTTTGTGTTATTTTATTAAAATTTAAGAATTATTTGTGTATTTTAAGCACGTATTTAAAATTTTGCCATACCTCAAAGCACAGGTGCAGAACAGTTTTGAACATTACTGCATTAGAGGAACTTCAAAATAATTCAGGATCATAAAAAGGGAAAAGAAGATTTCCGGCGGGGCAGAAAGAGGGAAAAGAATAAGACCCGAAATCTAGACTAAGGAGATTGCTCATGTTTGGCAAGGAGAGTTCAATATTGCTGAATTAAGCCTAAGAAAAGGACCCACACTCCCATTCTGCTATCTTTGGCTGCGAATAACAGGATTGAAGCAGCCCTTCCATCTGTTCTGGAGGTTGACCAAGGGGCCAGTAAAGAGCACATAACAGAGACTTAACTTCTTACTCAATTTCCAGAACAATCCAAAAGAATTAAATCAATTGTGCTTTTAGAAGAATTGTATTTCCCACTACTAACAACAATAAAGAGCTTATTCCACAGTCAGGTATTAAAAACTTAAAAATGTTCTATGTAAAGCTGAAGCAGCTCAGAAACAAATTAATTCATTAAAAAATGACATTTGAGGGGCACCTGGGTGGCTCAGTGGGTTAAAGCCTCTGCCTTCAGCTCAGGTCATGGTCTTGGGGTCTTGGGATCGAGCCCCGCATCGGACTCTTCTGCTCAGCAGGGAACCTGCTTCCTCCTCTCTCTCTGCCTGCCTCTCTGCCTACTTGTCATCTCTGTCTGTCAAATAAATAAATAAAATCTTAAAAAAAAAATGACATTTGAGGGGCGCCTGGGTGGCTCAGTGGGATTAAGCGGCTGCCTCTGGCTCAGGTCCTAATTCCAGGGTCCCATCAAGCCCCACATCAGGCTCCCTGCTCAGTGGGGAGCCTGCTTCTCCCTCTCCCTGAAGCTCTGCCTACTTGTGCTATCTCTCTGTCAAATACATAAGTAAAATCTTAAAAAAAAAAAAAAAAAAACCCAAAAAACAAAAAACTACATTTGATCCTTGAACAGTGCAGGGGTTAGTTAAAATACTTAAAAATTCTGGGCAAGATGGGAGGTGGGGAGGACAGAGAAGAAGACAATGCAAGAGAAGAGGTGGCTGGGGTGCCGACAACAAAGACCAGTTTAAAGCTCTCAGAGTTTTTGCCAAATTTCATTTTATTACTTTATATATGCTGTGGATTACTTATATCAACCTTGAATAGCTCAAATAACTATAATGAGTGAGAAAAAGCAGGGGACACCTATTGACAATTAAGGTGAAATTCCAACTTGGCATCTTATAACCTTCTAAGCAGATATAAATGAAATACCTGTATTGTTTGGCAAGCGTGGCTGCCATTATTGGTGAGGATAGCAGAGATGGCCTGAAGTGTCCTTCCTGTTTCTCCCCAAGAAGCCACCAGACTAAAGAGGCAAGCACAGGAAAGTGCTGTCAGAGACTGGCCTGTGCTGTCATTCATTCCCGTACTTCGAACAGTGATTTCCAAAAGGAGCTGGAAGAGAGACTCTGCGGATAAAATAAAACTCAATTACATTCACTCGACATACAGAACACTTCATGCATCTATTTATTTACTTATACCTTGCTTCATTATAAAAAAAATATTTAAGGCACCTAGAACACTTACTTTGCATTAGTTCCTTTCTAGTTACCCTTTCCCCCGCAAAGTTAGAATATTTATATAAAAAGGAGCTTAGAGAACATTTAGTTCAACACTTTATTTTTGTAAATAAAAAAATGGAATCTATCCCAGGTTGTTTAAAAGAAACTTGTCTTGAGGCATTCACACATTCAAGAAATATCCTCTCAAGTAACAGACTACTCACTGCACTTATTTTACCTTTTAGAGTGGGAAGAATACAAGCTTCTTAAAATGTTTATAAGTATCCAGAAAATTACATATTTGCAAAACAACAGAATACATATACACATGCTATAATTTGTTTTTATGTGAACTTGCTTTATTGCTAACATAATAACAATTCACATTTGTATTTATAAAGTGAGTATGTAATTCATTTTATACCCTAGAAAAACCTTCTAGTCAATAGGACATATACCATCCCCCTTTAACAGACAATGAAATTGAGACAGGGAGATAAAGAGATTTTCCCTAAATGATGAAGGCATTTAGTGGTAAAGATGGTAAATGAACACCTGAACGTTCTATGGTCACATGAAGTTTCCACACAAAATCCCCTGAACAACTCTGCCCAAAACTTAATCAAAGACTTCCAGGTATTTCTTCTGCCAAAGGGAAGGGGAATTTGAAAATCCGTATAGAATGAGAACTCAAGACAGAAAAAAAAAAAAGAAAGCAACAATCAGAAAAAGACTGCAAAATTGCGGAAGATGAAGAAAGGGAGAGGGAAAAAGAGCAAGAGAAAGAATTCGTGTACTGCAACTCTCTGAAAACTAAAAGGCCACATGTGGTTTCTCGCTGACTCCTGGAGCTCGCCTTCCTCGGTCTCCCTCACCTCCTGTCTCTCTCATCCCCGTACGCCTGTCACTGGTGCTTCCGAAAGCCTTCACTTGGTCCATCTCACGACCAGCCTCCCAATCCATCCTTCCAACCACCTCAGAATCAGAATACTACAAAGTGCTCCTTAATTAGCTCCTACCTTCACTTTGTCCCCTTATAGCCAGAGAGAAGTTTTAAACCAAGCATCTGGTTTTTTATTTAAAATCTGTTCACTCCTTGGTTAGTTGGTTCGTGCTCCTCTCCCTTTTTTCTCCCTCCTTTCTTCACTTGCCTGTATACCCTTCAGTTTCTCCTTCCGTTCACCCTTCACTCCCAACTATACTTCTTTCCCCGCATCCTTTTCTCTCTACTATCTCCGTTTGTCCATCCTTCCTTCCATCATTATCCTTCTGCCCCTTCATCTTTTAATTACTCAGAAAATATTTACTGAATTCTTTCTGTACATGAGAAACTGTTCTCGGTTGTGGTAGTACTTTGGCAAACAAGATAAAGAATGCCTGTTATCAAAAAAGTTAGATTCAAGTGGAAAAGAACAGTATAAGTGTTATAAAATAAAGAACTTTTTTTTAAGCTTAAGGAGACAGTGAGTGACTTTCCATTTCTCCTAGAACAAAAGCTACCGGGCTCCTTTAACATGGCCTATGAAGCTCCATATGGTCTAGTCCCTGCCTCCCTCCTCACCTATGGCAAAGGCTTCCTTCCCTTCACGGTCCACATTCCAGCCAGACAATCTTTGTTCAGTCATTCTCCTTCCTATCTCAGAGACTTACTGCACGCTCTCCTTTCTGCCTAGAAACACAGTTAACTTCTTCCTACTTGTCTTTCAAGTCTCCAATGTCACATCTTCAAAAAAGCCTGTTATAGACTCCCAGAACTCCCTCTGCATCCCCCATACTATTTATCCACATCTGCAATCACACATGTTCGACTGTCTGATACGAAGTCCCATAATAACAGCAACAATGTCTGTACTGATCACCCCTGAATTATATGCTCTTTGCATAGAACATAGAAGATACTTTTACATTTACGTGAATACTTAAGAACATACATTCCAACCCTAAAATGAACAGAAAAATAGATGTAAGAATGATTTTTTTTACCTAGACAATTTCTAAATCAAAATCCATTTCCTAGGAGAAGAAGCTTGGTGTGCAATAATCAATCAAGCTACCCTGACAGTAAGAGTGATTCATAAATACCTATATTTTCATGAATAATATGAAAACAACCCAAAGTGTATTCATGTGATTACACTATTAGATCAAAGGAAAAAACAGAGAAAAATTTCAATAAAAATTTAGTTTTAAAAAAGTCAAATTAATTAAACAAAATGAGAAATATAAAGTGATGGTAAATCCCTCAATAGAAAAATAAATCAAAGCACTAAAGAGACCAGAAGCAAACACTGAAAGGATAAAAGAGAGACCAAAGAAGTATAGTAGTATCTGCAACTATTAACAAGAAAAAACAAAACAAAACAAAAAAACAAACAAACAAAAACCATGGCCAAATAAATATATAAAACAAGATGTTTAACAATGGATAAAAGACAATGGTATGCCAGAAGATCTAGGAAATAGAAATGATCAGCAAGTAACTCAAAGTAATAAATAGGATATATAGGTTTTAGTGGATATTTTAAGTATTTCAATTATTTTTTAAGTGACAAGCCAGAGATCAGCAAAAAATTCTTTAAAAAAAAAAAAAATCAGTGAATCATGAGAGACTATGGACTCTGAAAAACAATCTGAGGGGTCTGAAGTGGCGGGGGGTGGGAGGTTGGGGTATCAGGTGGTGGGTATTAGAGAGGGCACGGATTGCATGGAGCACTGGGTGTGGTGCAAAAATAATGAATACTGTTATGCTGAAAATAAATTAATTAATTTAAAAAAATAAATAAAAAATAAAGGAAAACTTTTAAAAAATCAGTTAAATAAATAAAGCTTTAGTAAGATGCTGTGATGCCAAGTAATGCATCACAATAGTAATATGATCACTGGTGTTACCATAACAATAATCAAACAAGATGCCTGCTTCTCACCATATGACAACTTTTATTTAGTAGTAGTATTTAATAACACAGGGTGGGGGAGGGTATTTTTTTTTTTTTTTTAAATTTTCAGCTTGTCTCCCTGGCAAGCACTCCCTTCCCCCACTAAACCAAACAAAAAAACTAAACACAAAAACTAATCACCATGTGATTCCCTACCCTCCCCTGAAAAAACCACCACCAAAACAAAACCAGTATGACATGTAATTAGGTTCTCACATGTGGGCCTAATAAATACTAAATAACCAAGTAGAAAAGAAAGATCAAACTCTAGTCCAGACCAACAGTGTTGTCCCCAGGTGAGCTGCACTGGCACACCACCCAGAAATGTATTCTAAATGCAAATTCTTGGGTCCTATGCTGAATCTACTGAATCAGAAACTCCACAGATAGGACCCACATGACTCTGATATGAACTAATGCTTGAGATTTAGAAAAATCTAGACTTTAGCATCAGAGAAAAGTAATAGCCAATTTCAAACTTGTGCCCCTATCTCTATTTCTCTTCCTCAAGAGCTCTCAACTTGCTTACTGGATTATGTGTTGAACCTGTATCAATAACACGAAAGGCATGCATTTATAAAATCCAAATACATTTTACAAAAAGAAAACCTATTTACTTATTGGAAGCTGTCACTAATTCAAAAGCATTATCTATAACAAAAATGGGTTTTTGTTTACAATGGATACAAAAGAAATGCCGTCTGTTGGGAAACTAGATGTGCTGTTTTGGGTTGGCAGCATTTGTTTCCTCTCTTCTCACATTTTTAACTACCCAGAATAACACATAAAGTTAGAGAAAGTCAATGTTCAATATTTTGGCCTAAGGTTTAATGAGAACAAATTAAATTAATGGCGATTATAAGGCTTGGGATTATTTCTGGGTTCCAAGGATTTACGTTTTGCTTTTTCCCAATCATCACAGAAATCAAGAAATGTCTGTGCATGAACTGTAAGTATTAAACTATAACTCTAGTAGAACAGAGCAAAATACCTTAAAATTTACACCCCTGCTGTTTTAATACCATAATTTAAAAACAAAAACAAACACTGCATTACAGGCAGTATATGCTTCATAAGAGAAGCTATTTACATTTAAAGACTTCATTTAATGATCCTGAGCTCTTACCTAGGACCTCAGGTGGCTCTGACTGAAGGCCTTCTGGCTGCTGACCCTGAAGTACGTTAAGCAGGGCCTGGAGACTCCTGAGGCATAGGGATGGGTGAGAAAATCGTGTCTCCTTGATCAATTCAAAAACTTCACAAAGTCCAACTTCAATGATCTGTTTAAGATGGAAAAAAAAAATATATATATATATATATACACACACACACACACACACACCTTGTAATAGGTAAGCTAATAACACTTTCCTGGGTTTTGAACCAGTACAGCTTATTTCCCCAGCAAATGATTAATGCTTCCATATTTAAAAGGCAAAAACAAAAAGAAATACATTACCCCCACCAAAACCAACCAAACAAAAAAACCCACAACTACCCATGATGTTTAATTTCAAGATTCAGAAAACCATTTAGTATGGAAGGCTAAAAAATAATGGTACTATTTTAAAAGCAGTTACAGCATAAGGAAGCCATAAGAAAATAACATGAAAATTGTAGGAGTGCACTAGATACTAGGTTACATTCACTCAGAAAAAATAAACTCTATTAATTTAAAAGTTCATTTGGCCATACTTAACTACAAATCAGCAATCTTTCATTAAAAGTCATGTCAATTGTTACTTGTGACCAGAAAAAAACTCATTTAAAACGGAGTTTTTCATCTTAGCCCTTCCTATAATGGTACAGTCACATTACTATTTATTGATGGTGTCCCCTCTTCTTGTAGGGTTTTTCACAAAAAGAATTAAAAACTGTCTACTTAAAAACTCACTACTATTTTTACTTTAATTATCTTATCACTCCTCATCAGGACCAAGGAAAGGTCTGACTCAGTACCCAGCAAAAGACAGAGAAATCTGCAGCTAAAGTCTGAGAGAGAAATGTGATGATCTGGTATTGGGAGATAACTTCAGTGGAATGACAGAACAACAGACAATGAAATCCCATTCTTCAGTCAGTGGCAATATTTTGAGAAAGAGGTGTGTAAGATCTTTTCAGACGGTGTCAAATTATTTGGAGAAGTAACAGAAAAGTTAAAACAAGACTAATTAGTAGAAATGCATCAAAGCATTAATTCTGTTGGACATAACAACAGAAGACTATCTTCCAGGCTGAGATCTGTGCATTAATCACATATAAGCACTTATTTTTGGGAAACTCACTACAGGAGATATTAAGATACACATTACACTAGTCCCTGTCTTCTAAGAATTTATACTCTAACTGGATAAATGAGCCTTGCCCATGACTCTGTTACAGCATTTATTATATTATAGTGTAGCTGACTATTTTTGTTTCCTTTTTCCCAATTAAACTGTTATCTCCTCATAGACAAGGAGCATGTCTGAACTAGATTATCTCTCATAGCTAGCCCAGTGCCTGACACATGACAGGCATATAATAAATATTTGTTTAATTGCTCTCTCAGTTGTGTGCTAAAAACCACTGCAACTCAGAAAAAAATTTTCCAGATAATGGTCAAATCAGTTGCAGGCAAGTCAGTTGTAGTTTTGATTATCATTTGCAAGGTTTCTGAAGAATACAGATATGACTAAGAAGTCAAAATAACTAGCAGGACTGTCTTTTTAGAGAAGTTACTTAACATCCTAGCAGATTTAGTTATAGCTAAGATTACAGAAGTTGCTTGTATAAAGTTTTAATTGATTAAATGCACTAAGCAGTGAAAATTTCCAGGTGATAGAGTTTCTTTTCCTGGAACAGACTAAAAAATAAAAACACCCTGTTCAAGATTTCTATCTGCTTATGCACTTTACAGGAAATGAATCTGAACTCAAAGATCTCCTAAACACAAAATGTGGGGCTCTGTCCTCAGGCCAATGGGAGACTATATCCTTTTGGTCTCCAAGAATGCTTACTCTACTGCTACCAATTGTGACTTTTCAAAATCCAAAGGAGAAGTGTCACAGATACATTCTTAGCAAGTTTTATTTATACAAAATTCCTACAGTAACAGAGAAAGTACTGAACCTTACCAGAAGGTGTAAGGCTACTTACTAATCAAGTTCCTGAGTTGTCTCTCTGGTAAGTTTAGAGTGTAAGAACAAATGTATGACAATAAGGAACTGCTTAGGAATAGAACACTGGCTTTTTTTGGTAAGACATACCCATAAAATGTTAGTCAAATGATCAGGAAAGAGAAATGACCCATCTGTCTAGGCTAACCACTGTAGATTCTCGGTACTCATTTGTACCTTACTTCACAAAAAATTTTTTTAATAAGGGGGAAAACTACTTCGTTTCCAGAATAATTGTATGTTTTCAATATATAACAAAGTAAAAATCAACCTCAAGTTTTCCAACATATCTAGCTTTGAATTATTGAGTTGAGAAACAAAAGATGTTGCAAAGTGTTTCCCCTTGAGGTTTGGCTGAGAGTATTTTACTGTATGTATGAGCTTTTGAAATTGTACTTTAACACTGAATCTTTTTTTTTTTTTTTAATTTATTCATTTGAGAAAGAGTAAGAGCTAGAAAGAAAGCACACACAGTGGGAGAGGGAGAGAGAGAAGCGGACCCCCTCTGAGCAAGAAGCCCGACACAAGACTCAATCCCAGGACCCTGGGATCATGAACTGAGCTGAAGGCAGACACTTAAATGACTGAGCCGACCAAGTGCTCCTAAGCTTCTATACTTTCAATGATAAACCATAACTACCCAACACATATTCTTCCACTTCTCTTCAGAAAATAGTGTTTTGTAAATTTACTGAATTTTTTCTTTACAGCTGCTTTCAAATAAGTAAATCCTGAAGGCTCTCTACTATACTTGAAGGAACACAAACCCAAATAACTCTCTGATACAGTCAGTCCAATGTCACTGCTGAGAAAAATAAGATAAAAATATGCTTGGCCAAAGAAAAATGATACAATGAGTCTTTCAAAAAGGTTTTATTTTTGCTCTCCTCAAAATCATAGTATTTCTAAAAGTGATTTTATTAGTTCACTAACAAGTATGAACATAAAACTTGAGTTACATTTAGATGTAATAATAAATTCCTTGCTGTTAGAAATTATAACTTGTTGTATTAAATAGTCCTAGAGGAGGGCACCTGAGTGGCTCAGTGGATTAAAGCCTCTGCCTTTGACTCAGTTCATGATTTCAGGGTCCTGGGATTGAGCCCCATGTCAGGTTCTCTGCTCAGCAGGGAGCCTGCTTCCCCTTCTCTCTCTGCCTGCTTCTCTGCCTACTTGTGGTCTCTGTCAAATAAATAAATAAAATCTTAAAAAAAAGAAAAAGAAAAAAAAAGCAATATAAATATGTTTAAAAAAAAAAAAGTCCTAGAGGGAGAGGGTGGAGGTAGGCAAAATAGATGAAGGGGGTTAGGAGGTACAAACTTCCAGTTAAAAAATAAGTAAGCCCTGGAGATGAAAAGTACAGCATAGAGAATATAGTCAATAATATTGTAATAATGTTGTGTGGTGACAGATGATGACCACACTTAACATGGTGAGCATTTTGAATTGTGCAGAATTGTCTGTATGGTCTATACCTGAAACCAGTATAACATTCTATGTCAACTATAAGTTTAAAATTGCTTTCAAAGTCCTAGAATCCATTCCAATACTTCCAGAATACATTTGAAAAAGCTGAAGAGGAAACCAAAAGTAGACTTATATATTACCACAGAGGAAAGTATATTGACTTTCAGAATTTTTTATATAAAGCAAATATTTGGTAGTGATGACATTTATAAATAATAAAGAAAAAAAATCTAGAAGGCAGCGAAAGAAAGGGTGGGGGAAAAGCGGCAGCAGAGGAGGAGGAGGGTAAAAGAGGAGGAAGAAGAATTCTGCCTCTCAGAAGATCTGGGAGTGAAATGTCTAAGTTCCTGTCCTCTGACATACAGATTTATCAATGACTACTACCATTTTCTTCCCTTCTCTTCATGCCCAAAAGAAGTGTTCTTACAACTTTTCAAAGCTAACAATTTTTAAGCAATATTCTTGATCTCACTCCCATCCTATCTCTAGCAGAATTTCATCTCACCTTCTTCCCCCACACCGTAATAGCTCCCAAATCTCTATTTTTAGCTGGGGCTTTTCTTTGGAACTTCAGCCCTATCTAGTGTACATGGGACACCTCAGTCAATCCGGCCAGAACTAAACGTCATCATCATTCCAGCAAAGCAGTGTTTCTCTTCAAGTTCTCCCTTTTGCAGTAAATAGCACTGCCCAAGAAACTTCAGAAATATGTTTAGATTACACCTTCTCTGTCAGCCTTCATAATCAACCAACTACTAATTCTTGTCATATACTTCCTATAGGCTGAACACAACCACTACCTCATTCCAATCAGTCACTCTTTGTGGACAACTGCAGTAGCTGCTTAACTAGTCCCTCTGCTCTAATCTCTCCACCCTCTAGTGATCTTTCTTACTAGCACCTACATAAGTTTACTAAAACACAAGTCTGATTAAATTCTCTTGCTTAAATCTTCAATATTTCCAAATCATAAGATGAAATCTGAAAGTGGCTACAGGACACAGAAGGCCCTACAATCTAGCTGCTGCTCTCTGACTCACCCAACTCCACTCTGGCCAAGAAGAGACCACTTACACTTTTTTTTTTAAATTTTTTATTTTTTATAAACATATTTTTAATCCCCAGGGGTACAGGTCTGTGAATCACCAGGTTTACACACTTCACAGCACTCACCAAAGCACATACCCTCCCCAATGTCCATAATCCCACCCACTTCTCCCAACCTCCCTCCCCCCAGCAACCCTCAGTTTGTTTTGTGAGATTAAGAGTCACTTATGGTTTGTCTCCCTCCCAATTCCATCTTGTTTCATTGATTCTTCTTCTACCCACTTAAGCCCCCATGTTGCACTTTTACGATGATGCTGTTTTCTCTGCCTGCACCTGCACGTGCACGTGCAGTCAGTGCTGCAGTTTTACCCCACCCTGTTGCGCTACACCTATCATGTCCTTACCAGACATAACTTTCTTGAGGGTGGGGGCTGTGTCTCATCATTTCATTTTCAGAGCCTAATATAAAGCTTGCTATAACTCAAAAAATAATTTAGAAGTAAATAAACTTAAGAAGTAAACAAATAAGTCTATCTACGTCTCTATCCTTTAACAAAATATGTGGAATACTAGCATCAAATGAGAGTGAAAGCAAAGTATGAATCTAAAAATGACTGTTAAAAATAATGTAGTTATAAAGCTTGGAACACTTTGGAGGATCTGGAAATCAGACAATGAAAGATGGTGTGAGCTGGGTAAAAACTGTGTTTTGTTTTTTGTTCTTTTTTCTAAGATTTTATTTATTTATTTGAGAAAGAGAGAGAGCATGAGTGGAGGGGAGAGGCAGAGGCAGAGTGAAGTAGGCTCCCCACCAAGCAGAGAGCACAATGTGGGACTCAATTCCAGAGTCCCAGAATCATGACCAGAGCTGAAGGCAGATGCTTAACCAATTGAGCCACCCAGGAAACCCTAAAATTTGTTTTAGGCAAAAAACTTAATATGAAGTACTTAGGCGGGGGTAAGACAGTTCTTTTTAAAATATCAATGGCTGTTGACCCAATAAAACAAGGCAAAGGAACTGACAAGCAAGGGCCATATAATAAATTCAACTTAACTTTTAAAATAAAACTGCATCAAAGTGATACTTCAACAACAAATAAAAACTATCTTAATTATGCCAGAGAAAAGGAGTAGGAGAAGAAAAAAACCTCAGTGAAAAAAAGGAAAGCGAGGGCCACACATGCAGGAGGAGCAAGAGAGGAACAACTACAAAGAAAAGGAACTGATGGAAAAGAGTAGCACCTGGAGCAGAAATGGTCAAAAGGAAAAGAAAAATGCCAACATTTCGCACCTGCCTTCAAACTCCCATCACCTCAAGCCCTGAGGCCTCATTTCTTCTTCTGTGTCAGTCCTTCGTGTCACACAAATGACTGCCAAACTCACCACCTGGGAGTTTCAGTCCCCACCCACGCCGAAACCCCACAGCATGCTGAACGCCTCTGCATAAAGACATCTCAGCACTTCTCCTCTCGCTTGTCACATGATCTCACAGACTGTCCAGAAGTTTGATTTCCTTGGACGTAAAGTATTTATTAATAGACTGAAGAGTTCCTTGAAAAGAAACTCAAATTCATTTGCACCTACACAGCTTCTTGTTTGCACCTTGTTTGCACCTAAGCTGATACTTCTAACTACTTATTTATAACTATGACATTTATTAACTCACTGAATCCTCACTACAATCCTGCGAGGTAGATGTTACCTCCATTTCACAGTTGACAAAACTGAGGCACAGATAAGTCAAGTAACTTTGCCAGCACCACAGAGCTAGTATTTTTAATGGTGAGTGTTTGAGCCTGACAGTTTGACTCCATGGCCCATGTTCTTAGTCACTGTACTCTATTTCCTGTCATGTCAGTACCTGATGGAAAACTCTCTACCTAGAGGAACTCACATGGAAAAGATGAGCTTGTTTGTTTTAAGTAGAAGAAGGAGGTAGTGAAGAAGGTACACTTAAGGACACTGGAGAGAAAGGGACTAAAGGAGGAAGAGTCCCAAGAGAAGGATATTTGAAGGTGACTGACTAAAAGTCAGAGGAAGTTCACAAAACCTCTCTTACTCTATGAAACAGGAAGCAAGTCATCCGCTGAGCATAAAATGAGAAGAACCTGACAGTAATGATTAAGGACAGTGGTGCACTTAGAAGTAGCCACCATGAGATGTGAGAAAAAAAAAAAAATCAGATGAGGAACATACTTTCTATCTTGGCTGCTATTTTCAAATACCAAAATATCCACAAGATAGCTCCTCTGGGTGTGTATAAAAAACTTTTCAGGCGCCTGGGTGGGTCAGTGGGTTAAAGCCTCTGCCTTCTGCTCAGGTCATGATCCCAGGGTCCTGGGATTGAGTCCTGCTTTGAGCTATCTGCTCAGCAAGGAGCTGTCCCCCCCGGCCCCCGCCTGCCTCTTTGTCTACTTGTGATCTGTTTCTCTGTCAAATAAATAAATAAAATCTTAAAAAAAAAAAAAAAAAAGTTTTCAAGGCATGGCTTTAAGGTATCTGTCAGTTTAGTAAAAGGGCAACAGACCTGAATCATTTATGATAAAGGAAATCATTTTAAAATGCCTATATTTAGACAAAAGCAATATGCATAAATCATTTATGATAAAGGTACCTTTTTAAAAAATGTCTATATGTCTTTTGTTAGAAATACAACTATACCCACAATATAGACAAAATATTATATATAAAATAACATTACAGTCTTAAAATATATTAATACTTAAATAGAATGGAGTACCTTAAGAATAGCCTATTCTACTACCATACATGTTTTTATAACACCAATTAGCTTGCAAGTCTCTGGTAAATAAGGAATGATATCAGAACAATGTAAAAGTCTTATTGCTTCATATGAAATTTTCTTCCTAGGCAAAGGGCGCCAAACTAACAAGAGTACAATTATATCCTTAGGCAGAAAAGGCAAGAGCTCTCAGCTCAGCAGTTGCACAGCCAGGAGCCCTTCTAGTTCTAGTTCAAGAAAAATAAAAATGCATACCTGTACCCCAGATTCCCTCTCCAGAAGGGAGCACCCCCAGCTTTCTATGGCCCTTGGCTTGTGGTAGTTTGCTGTTCTGCTTATGCCTACTTTAACAGCAGTCGACAGGCTCAGAGCTCCACTTCTATCTGCAATGGCTCAAGGTTTACAATCCACCAT
The DNA here is from genome assembly GCF_022355385.1 of Mustela nigripes. NCBI lineage: Eukaryota > Metazoa > Chordata > Mammalia > Carnivora > Mustelidae > Mustela > Mustela nigripes. Next base: position 54,773,962 of record NC_081571.1, read on the forward strand.
TCCACTTTACTGCTTTTGTACATTTTTAAAAGCCCCTGATCTTTCTTCCTGAGCTGTCCAAGTACTTACCACTGAGTTACCAATTACTGACTTTGTTAGCACTCCAGCTATAAAACTGCAGTTTCCTGGTCTGCCCCAAACCTGTTTTTCCCCATAAGCCCTGTTAATTTTTAGTGCACAATTTTATAAAAAGGTATTTTAGCAATGCAAATATTTGTACTATAGCTGGAATGCTTGTAGGTTATCCATCCAAGTGGAACTTAAGTGACTTACCTTTGGAAGCTTGATAGGGGGCTCTTTGGATTCCTCCTCTTCATCACTATCTGACTCTCCACTCTGCACAGAGTTCTTGGATGCAGCTGCCAACAATGTTTCCTTTTTCTGCCATTCCAGAACACAATGGCGTACGTTGCAATAAATATTGAAAGCAGAAGGATTGCTATGTAGTTTGATATCTGGTATGATTACTGTATTCTCCAAGTTTTCAGACTGAAATATAAGACAGAATATATCAATTTCATATTTGTTTCCATAATCACCAATTCTCATTTTAAATAAAAAATTAAAGATTAGACATGCTAGATGACTTGCAGAAGTCAGACATGTGACACAGCAAAGATAATCTAACAATTTACATAAGTACCCTTTCTTCTATACTTCATTACTTTCTGAGTAACAACAATAACAAAACTGCCAAGGGATGGAGAGTGGCAGAGAATCTAACAGGAGTGCCCTTTGAGCCCATGACAGGAATAGAGCCAACAAAGCTTAACTGTTGTAGTATCACAGGATATTAATTTTTTGCTTTTCTAGGGGACATGAAATGTATTACGGAGTCTCAGTTACCTACTACAAATGTTAAATTACATTTTGATTTCTTTAAAAAGTAGATTTAGGGGCTTAAACAGAAATCAAAACAAAACAGAATTTTTAATTTTGGTCAACTTTTTATGGTACTGTTAGGAAATTAGATTTCTGCAGATTATGGACATATGCTTTCCTGAAGCTCTCTCCCAGCTATCAGTCTTAATAAATACTAAAAATCACGTGCTTGGTAATTTCATTGTTAAAACTCAAGAGTCCATTTCTGTTTTGGCCCAGCATTTTATTCATCAGACCAAATCACACTTTTGAGATCTACATTTATATTAGAACTATACAGAACTGGTTTAAGATAGTCTATTAATGCAAGTTACAAAAATTAGAGTATTCAGGAAGTACACCTCAAGTACCGAACACACTGGTCTCAAAATTCTACCCTTCTTCCATAAATAACTGAGGAAAAAGTGGACTAATTCTTGTTAGAAAAAATATATACCAGAATTAATTGACAAATAACATGTAAGTATGCCTTCCAGAGATATTAAAAACAAGCAATTATTAGCAATCCAAATCCAAGAACATATGAAAGAGATAATACATCATGATCTACCAAAAAACTGGCTGGTAACAATACTGGGAAAGGAATCAGCGTAATTCCCCATACCAACAAAAACAATAGAAAAAACATATGATACTCTAAATTAACATGGAAAAAGCATTTGACACAAATGAAACACCTATTCATGATAAAAAGTACAAGTAAACTAGGAATAAAAGACAATTTCCAAAACTGAGTAAAAGGCATCTATGAAATACCCATAGCTACACATAGTAAAAGACTGAACACCAGCAACCTAAGATGCAAACAAGGCAAAGACACCTATTTTCAACAATGTGATTCCACATTGTACTAGATAAACTAGTGTCATAAGCCAAGAAAAAGGAATACAAGATATAGTGAGAAATTAGTACCTACTAGACAAATTTGTTTGTAGAAGACATGTAGAGAATCTTAAAGTGTCTGCAAAAAAGTCACTGGAAATAATGTGTGGATTTAGCAATGTCATGGGATACCAGATCATATTAAAAAAAAGCTAATGTATTTATATACTAAGAATGAACAACTGGAAAATATAATTTAAAAAATAATAGCATTTAAGTTACGAACTGGGAGAAACTATTTGCATACTTCACAAAAGACTAGCATGCAGAATATATAAAGAATTTTCAAAACTCAACAGTAAAAAACAAATAGCAATTCAATTTAGAAAATGGGCAAAAGACATGAATAGACAGGTCACTGAAGAAGATATACAGAAGGCAAATAATAAGTTCATTATAGTGAGCCATTAGGAAAATGCAAATTAAAACAAAATGAGACATAATACAAACCTATCAGACTGGCTAGAATAAAAAATAAGGACAACACCAAATGCTGGTGAAGATGTGGAGAAACTGGATCTCTTATACATTGTTAATGGTAATATAAAATGGTCCAGCCACTCTGGAAAAAAGTATAGCAGTTTCTTACAAAATTAAATATGCACCTTACAGTACAACCCAGCAACTGTGCTGTTGGACATTTTTACTGAAGAAATAAAAACACATGTTCATTCAAAAACCAGCACATGAATATTCATAAAAGTTTTATTCAAAATAAGCAAGAAACAACTCAGATGAACTTTAATGGGTGAACAGTTAAACAAACCACGATACAGCTTACTACATGGAATGCTTACCCAGCAATAAAAAGGTAGAAACTAATGATATATGCAAAAACTGAGATAAATTTCAAGAGAATTAAGCTGTGTGGCAAAGGCCAGTCCCCATGCTTACATTTATATAACCTTCTTGAAATGAAAAAAAAATAAGGAAATGGGGAATAGATTGGTGATTGCCAGAGTCAAAGAAGAGGGTGAGTGTGGGGGAATCTCTATGGCTATATAACGTAGCAAAAAGGATCCCCGTGATGAAACTCTTGTACACACTGACTGCGGTAATTGTCCACAGATCCACATATGTGATAAAATTGCATAGAACTAAATACATGACCACATACAAACACAAATGAGTACATGTAAAACTGGTGAAATCTGAATAAGTTCAGTAGGTTGGATCAATATGGATTTCCTGGCTGTGATATTTACCACAGTGATGCAATACTTTAGCAATTGGGAAAAACAAGTGAATGGTATACAGAATCTCTGTATTATTTCTTACAACTGCATTACTATGATCATCTCAAAAAATTTAAAAAAATTAATAGCATTTATAATAACATCAAAACCACAAAATTAATATTTAATAAAATTATGTGCAAGCTCTGTACACTGAAAACCGAAATAACACTGCTGAAAGAAATTAAGGAAAACCTAAAGAGAATAGAGACAAACCATGTTCATTGATTAGAAGATTTAATATTATTACAATGACAACTCTTCCTCAAATCTACAAGTTCAATGAAGTCCCAATAAAAATTCTAGATACTTTTGAAAACAGAATTGAGAGGCTGATTCTAAAATTTATAAAGAAACATAAAGGACCTAAAGTAACTAAAGCAATGTTTTTTTAAATTTCTTTTATGATTTTATTTATTTATTTGAGAGAGAGAGAATGAGACAGAGAGAGAGAGAGCGTGAGCGAGAGAAGGGGGAGGGTCAGAGGGAGAAGCAGACTCCCTGTTGAGCAGTGAGCCCAATGTCAGACTAAATCCTAGTACTCCGGGATTATGACCTGAGCAGACGGGAGTCACTTAACCAATTGAACCACCCAGGCGCCCTAAAGCCATTTTTTTAAAAAAGACCAAAGTTGGAAGACATATGACCTGAGTTCAAAACTACTGTAAAGAAAACAGTGTGGTATTGGTGTGAAGAAAGATACATAGATCAATTAAACAAAAATTAATTCCAGAAATAGATTCAAAAGAGTATGGTCAACTTATTTTTTATAAAGGTGTTAAGACAACTCAATAGAAAAAGAGAAGTCTTTGTAAAAATGATGCCAATTAACTGAATACCGATATGAAAACAAATGAACATGAACCCTTATTTTATACCACACGGAAAAATTAACTATAAACCTATCATGGGCCTAAATACAGCAGCTTAAACTATAAAATTTCTAGAAGAAAATATAGAAAAAAAATCTATGTGACCTTGGGGGAGACAGAGATTTCTTAGAACACAAATTATATGAATCATATATATAAGAAAATAATCAATTACATTTGTGAGGCTCTTTTTGTTCTTCTAAAGCACTATATAAAAACACAAAAAACCACCCCACAGAACAGGAAGAATTATTTGCAACACAGATATCTGACAAAGGACTTCTATCTAGAGTACATAAAGAACTCTTGACAATTTAATAAGATGACAATTATAAAAAGGGGAGGCAAGACAGGAAAGATATTTCACAATAACAAGATATGAATAGTCAAAGGCACATGAAAAGATGTTCACATAGTAAGTTATTAGAAAAAAGCAAGCTAAAACCACAGTGAAATAAATACCCGTATGTATTTAGAATGACTAAAATTTTAAATGCTAACAATACCACCATTTGCAAAGATATAAGGCAACTGGATCTCTCATACACTACTGGTGTAACAGTAAAATGCAACAATTACTCTGAAAAATAGTATGAATGGTTTTTTGACAAGTTAAATATTCATCTACCATGCCATCCATGAGAAAAGGGTTAACAATGCAGGTATGAATGCTTATTCCTTGTTATTTCCCCAAGGGAATCAGGGCTGACTGTGGGCCAATCCTTAGGAATATGGTCTTTAGACTTTTCTTTATGTTAGTTACTGATGGTTTTGTAAAATGCACCCAGAGCAATGGACCAGGCCTATTGGCTTGTTCCACTGCTTTGTACAAACATCAAGATTGATGATGACCTGAGTTTCGCGTACCATGGCTGACTGCAAAGCAGGACATGCCTACATGTGACCAAACCCCCCCATAAAAGTCTCATATTCTAACACTCAAGTGGGCTTTCCTGAACAGAAACATTCCATACATATCCTTATAGTTCACTGTCAGAGACAATGTGTATCCTGTGTGCTCAGACAAGGAGGAACTAGAAAGCCTAACTCCCTAGACACCACTAATACTATTGATTTCTCTTTCCTGCTGCCTATTCTGTACCTTTGGCTATAATAAATCTAAGCCATCAGTGTAAGTTGCTTTTGAGACTTATCAATTTTTTGGCAAATCATGGAAGGAAACAACACCTGCTCATTCCACTTTTAGGCATTTATCCTTCCAAAAACCAAAAACATCTATCCACGAAGACTAATACACAAATATTCATAGCAGCTTCATTTGTGATAGCCAAAAACTGGAAATATCAACAGGTAAATGGATTAACAAATTGAGATATATCCACTAACTGGATACTCAAAAGCAAAACAACAAAAAACAGAAAACAAAACCCCACAAACCAGAATGAACTGTTAATATATACAACTACATGGATACAACTCAAAATCATTATGCTGAGGGAAAAGAAGCCAGATACAAAAGAGTACACACTGCATGATCACATTTATATGAAATTCTAGAAAATAAAAACTGATTTACAATGACAGAAAGTACATCTGTGGTTGCCTAGAGCCATAGCTGTAGGAAGAGACAGAATGCAGCAAAGGATGAGGAAATGCTAGGGAATGATGGAAATTTTCTAAACCTTGATAATATCTTTCAAAATTCTGCTTTAAATACCCTAACCTAAGACCCAGGCATGTTTGGTAACAGGATGCTGAAGAAGTTTCCTGTGTAATGGATTTGACTTCTTCTATAAGAAAGTAAAGTCATTTGTTAGAGGATAGGACTTATCAACTTAGAAGAGAGTGAAAAGGTTTGAAATAGTCATAGAACTATTTTATCAGAAAAAATAAGAAGACAGTCTAGCTATGCAAGGTCCATTTGGGACTGGTAATCATGAATGTATACTGGTATCTTAACTCCCTTTAGCTGCACACAATACTCACCTGCAGGGAAAGAGAAAACAGCTGGATTCATACAGGATTAAATTTTGTCAGATGAGTGCAACAAACGGGAGAAAGGAAGATGTGGTAAGCAGAATACTGACCTCCAAAGATACCCTCCCCTAGTCCCTGCAACCTGGGAATGTGTCACCTTACATGACAAAAGGTACCCTGCAGATGTGAATAAATTGCAGATGTTGAGGTGAAGAGTTTATTCTGGATTATCTGGGTGTGCTCAATGTAATCACAAGGGTCCTTATGAATGAGAGAGGGTGGTGGGACAGTCAAAGAAGGAGCGGTAACAGTGAAAACATGTCAGGGTAACGCAACATGAGAGGAGTCAACCAATCATTGCTGGTGAAGGTGTAAAGGAGCACAACCCAAGGCATGCAGGCAGCCTCTAGAAGCTGGAAAGCAAGGAAATGAATTCTCCCCTAGAGTCTCCAGAAGGAACGCAGATTTACTAACACCTTGATTTTAGCCCAGATCCATTTTGACCTTCAGAATTCTAAAACTGTAGAATTATTTGTATTGTTTTAAGCCATCAATTTATGCAATTTGTTACAGCAGCCACAGGAAACTAACAGAGATTAAGTACTTTTTTTTTTTTTTAAGACTGTGCTATCTAAGCGGAATAAGAAAGAAACTGAATGAAGGAGATGGCTAATGGACGAGGGGAAATAGAAGAGCCAATGACAGTAATAAGCAAGGAAATAAAGTAATACAGTTAAATTGTATCTTATTTCATTTGCTGAAAAGAAATGTTCATTCTTAAAATACATTGGGGAGGAAGCTCACTGGAATTTTTAAAATAACCTTTTTAAAAAAGGTGAATGAAAAATACTCCAGAAAAAAGGTGAATGAAAAATAATAGAGAGGAGGACGACTAACGACACTCTTACTATTTTACATGCCCATCATAAGCAGAAAACATTTCTTACTCATCTTTCTCTCCCAAATACCCAGCATAAGGCCTTCACAAGGTCAGTATGCATTAATGTTTTAGGAATAAAGGAGTAACTTTTTTTTATCACTCTTATCACAAGGCACTCCTAAAAAGCAGATAAAAAGCCTGAGGACAAAAGAAGAAAGATGAAACATAACTCAGCCTAACCAATCAAAGTACCCTATCTCCAAGGCCAAAGTGAATGAGGAAGTTCAATCAAAAATCATACTCAAGACTTTCTGCTAGAACTGATGAAGCTGGAGCCCCCAGCAGCCTTCATACTCAGCCAGAGGTAATAAGCCCACACACAGAAGAAAGCAGAAGCAAAAGATGAAGACACACATTTGCTGACACTACTGATGGATCCAGCTGTGTCTTAAGATAGAGCCATGAAGTAAACTTCATCCCCTATACTTTTATTTTATTTTTTGGCTTACTACTTTAAAGTACATTTCTCTCAGTTACAAAATGGAAAGAACACGAACTAAAAAGGGCAGGAAACAATTGTCTTTAAAACTTAAATATGATATACAGGCTAAGCTAAGCTATTGTTTCTTTAACTAAAAGTAGAGCTGTTCAGAAATCATAGTTATGACTTCCCTCTTTCTCCTCTCTATGCTTCTTAGTACTGTTCAAAAAAAAAGGACTCTTTGGTAGAAAGTGAAAATGTCTAAGATTTAATAGAGTCTTACTTCCGCTTTAGATGGAAAAAGAAAGATCCTTGCCCTCTACGGTCTCATCTAATTAAAATATTCCATATTGCATTTTCTTTTGCACAGCCACCCACCACCAAAAAAAGCTCAGAACAATATAGATATATCAAGATTCTCCCTAACTCATGACATATGCATAGGCCAAATCCAAGTCCCAATGTCCAAGCCAATTTTACTCAGTTTCTAGAACACATAGTTAGGAATGAGGAAAAAAAGAGAAGAGAAATGGATATGTTCCCCCCAAAAACTGATCAAAGATAACATGAATAAACAGTAAATAATTTTCATCACCCAGATATTAACTTCCAGGCCACTGCCATGAAATGCCCCCCAAATGAAACTAAATAGCATAACTATGTAACAAGGGGCTTTTTAAAAATTAAAATTAAAAAAATAGACATGAAATGGTTTGCTAGTTATACCTTTTTAATCTTGGCATTTTTATTCCAATTACTGTATGAAAAAGTCCTACTCCCTATAAATTGTCAGCAGTTTTACCTTGTTTCTTGTCTTCACTTTTGATTTGCTCTTCTGTTTTCTTTTCAACTTCTTCTTATTTAAAATTTTCTTATTCCTAAAAGTGGAAAAAAGAATTATGAAAGTTCATTATTAGGATATACAAAGCTATGAAAAATGTACTTCCAAACTAGATATCTGAATGTTTCTTCTGCAAACGTTCTATGACACAATATACTCTCCATGCACCCATAAGATACTAACACACAATATAGCTATTGAGATAATAACACAGCACTGGAATGCTAAGAAATATACATTAAATGATCAAAAAATTAAATTTTGCAAATATTTTTATAAAATTAAAAAAGGCAAATGGCATCAAATAAAGTTTTTAAAATGTTATTCAATAGTGGGGAGGCCAATAAATATTAGGTCTATTCCTTTCCCAGAAAAATCTACTCTTTGTAATTGCAAGGGCTACAGTAGAAAAAGGGACAGGAAGCAATTTTTACTAAATTGCTATAGAAAAGACCTCAACTCATACTCTTCTTATATCCTGTGGCCAGTTTTTTCACAAGGTCACAGGCCTAAGACCAAATTATTCTTTAAGCAGAAGGATGCCCCCGAATGACTTCGAGAAAGAGACAGAAAAAATGTGACAAAAAATAAGAATTATAGTGGAAGAAAGAAGAATCAGGGAAAACAATTTTATTTTATTTAAGTATGTCTCTAACACGGAGGTACACACTGTTAGGTACTAAAAAATACAACATGAAAAAGACAGTTTTTGCCCTCAAGGAGCTCAAAGACTTGAATGAAAAACATAATTTAATGATCAACAAAAGGATGCTACTGAAGAGGAGGAGGAAGAGGAAGGGGAGGGGAAGAAAAGAGGAAGAGGAGGAGGGGAAGGGAGAGACACTAGATGCTAGAGTCCTTAACACTTGGTAACTAATTTAGTGGAAGTTGTGACCAAAACAAAAGTTGCATGCCTAGGCCACCTGGAGGTAGGGATGTCATTCACAAAAACAGGAAAGTCAAGGGGAAGAATTTAGTTTCCAAAAGGAAAACATTGGTTCTATTTTTTTTTTTCAAGATTTTATATATTTATTTGAGTGTGTGTGTGTGTGTGTGTGTGTGTGTGAGAGAGAGAGAGAGAGAGAAAGAGAGAACATGAGCTGGGGGAAAGGCAGATAGAGAGGGAGAAGCAGACTCCCCACTGAGCAGGAAGCCTAATGTGGGGCGATCCCAGGACCGTGAGATCATGACCTGAGTGAAAGGCAGATGCTTAACTGATGGAGCCACCCAGGTGCCCCTATTTTTAATTTTTTTAGAAGGGTAAAGGACAAAGGGAGACAGAGCATCTTAAGCAGGTTCCATGCCCAGCACGAAGCCCAATTCAGGGCTCCAACTCACAACCCTGAGATCATGACCTGAGCGGAAACTAGGAGTCAGCTGCTTAACCAAATGACCTACCCAGGTGCCCCCAGTTCATTTTTAAAGATGTTTGAGTTCAAGATACTAAAATGTCAGCAAAACAGACATGAAAAAGCATATGAAAATTTATCTTTGACAGTTCCTTCAGCTTTACTCCCTAAACCAAAATAATCACAAATTCTTGTCAATTATGTGTTATAAATAGTTCTTGAATCTGTCTACATCTCTACGGCTCTCTACATCTCTACATCTCCATGGCTGCAATTCTAATAACCTGTTACCACCACGTCTTGGTTGGTCTACTGCAAAAGCTTTTTAATTCATTTCTGTACAACCATGTTTGCCCTACTTCAATTCATTCTTCACCCAGGAACCCAAATCAACTTTTTTTTAAAAATTAAATTCTTTATTTTTTTTTAAAGACTTTATTTATTTATTTGACAGAGAGAGATCACAAACAGGCAGAGAGGCAGGCAGAGAGAGAGGAAGGAAAGCAGGCTCCCTGCTGAGCAGAGAGCCAGATGTGGGGCTTGATCCCAGGACCCTGAGATCATGACCTGAGCTGAAGGCAGCGGCTTAACCCACTGAGCCACCCAGGCACCCCCCAAATCAACTTTTAAAAACACAAATCTGAAGGGGTGCCTGGGTGGCTCAGTTGGTTGAGCATCTGACTCTTGATTTTGGCTCAGGTCATGATCTTGCAGTTGTGAGATACAGCCCCACGTGGGGTTATGAGCTGAGCCTCAGGTCTGCCTGGGATTCTCCCTGCCCCTCCCCCAGCTCACATGTCCTCAGTAGCATGTGTGCTCTCTCAAATAAATAAATAAAAACTCTAAAAAAAAAAAAAATAGAAACACAAATCTAGGAGGTAACTATCCCACTCAAAACCCTACTAGTATCTACTCAATTCTCTTGGCTTAGAGTCCAAAAGCATGGCTTTAAAGATCTTCTACCAAGATCTGCTCTCTGCCAGCCTCTCTGCCTCATTTTGCATCCCTCTCCAACTTGTTCATCATACTCCAGCCACAAAGACATCCTTCTAGCTATGTGGATCTGCTAAGCTACTTAGGGGCTTTCATAAAGGCTCTCCCTCTTCCGGGTATTCTCTCCCACATCTTTTGCTAACCACCATTCATCTCTGAGGCCCCAATAAAAGCATCACTTACTCTGTAATGTCCCAGATTGGGATAATTTCCCTAATATTCACTCTCACATCACTTACACTTGTTTCACTGTGTTATCTACAACTATAATTATGTATGGGATTATGTGTGCAATGCATTACTCCTTCACCAAGTTGTAAGTGCCAAGAGTACAGACGCCATGTATTTCTTGCGCTGTGCTCTATAGCTTCTTAGTCTAAAAAGTACTTTGAACAAAGTACTCAATACTATTTTGAGAGAAAGAAAAAGTTGGAGGAAGGAGACAGAAGTTCAGAGCTTTAAGCATTATTCAGAGGACCAAGGTTAGATTCGTGGATACACAGATACATTTAAAGGATATGTAAGCCATACATATCCATTTAGGAGCTATCCATGAAATGATTTTATGCAGATTTTGGTGCAATGGAGGTAATGGAAAACCAGGTACACGGATAAGATTTCCCCCAGAGAGCATGCTACAAAAGTAAAGAAAAAGACTGATCAATAGTGTCCTGTGGGACACATGAACAGATATACCAGCTTATACAGTCTATCCAACTATGAGCATTGCTAGAGCATGAAAAATGTCTATTTCAACTCCACTTCAAGACCTGCATCACTGCCTGACATATCATGGTTGTTCAAGAATTATCAAAAATGAACAGAAAGTTAATGAAAATTAACAGATATTTCTCATTAAGGTTTAGAAAAACAACTTCTCTTTTATATTAAATGAAATCAGTTATTTGAGCAACAGGAACATGTAACTGCTAAAAGATTAGCCCCTTTTGTACAACTTAGAAAAACATCAAGGTTCACTCAAAACTAATCTTTAGAGAAGTAGAATATATAAACCCCCCAAAAATGACTTTCCTGAAGCCTACTCATCACAGACTAAAAGTTTTCACAAATATACATCAATATTTGTTTTTGTTTAATGAACATCTTTGAAGTTCAAATGGCTTTAATACATATTCCTAAAATACTTCTTCCTATGCATTTAATTAGTTATAACAATTTTAATGAACCTAAGCCCACCAATTCCTGACTATAAAGAATCAGCTTCTCCCAAATCCCCACAAATTGATTTCACTGTGTTTTGTTGTTATTGTTGTTCTTGTTGTTAATTTGGCTTGTTTTGTAAGAAGTAGATGGCTGTCAAAAGAAAGCCAGTAATAAATTAAAAGTTATTATGGAGAAAATCTATAGTCAATATTAGAAAGTAAAAATACAATTTGTCAGTAAGCTAACATCCCCTTATATAACTAATGGAAAAGCTTAGTTGAAAACTAAGTTTAAATAAAGTTTTCATGATATCAGAGCATGGACAGATAAAAGAAAAACTCTAGAAACCAGTCTTACACAGTAATAATTCACCCTGGAATTTATGATGATTTAGGACTTCAAATCCTAAATCAAATAGGAACTTAAAATGAAAAAATGTCTGGAATTGATCTCATAGGATTTTTAGTCATTTCACAAAAAGAACCTCATACCTATGAGATTTGAAAGAATTATGTGTGCTAATAAAAGGCAAAGGCTATTAACATTCTTTAAATATTTATTTTAAAAATATTTACTTTAAAAATTCCAAGGAAGAAATTTTAATAGTTACCACGGTTTAAGGAAAAACAATTTTTTTCCTGCAATGTAAGAACAAATGAATATTTGCACGTTATTCCATGATATAGATCATTAGTTTCTCTATCAGCTTATTGCTGAGTCTGTTTTCTAAAAAAAAAAAAACAAAAGTTAGTCAAAATTTAATTTTAAAATGTCTCTCATCCTGAATCTGTTTCTTCATTTGTAAAATAACAAGATGAAGGAGATTATTTCTGAGATTCCTTTTAACTCTAAAATACTGGAGTTTCAATAAGTCCAAATACAAAGAACTTCTAGAATAAGAAGATTTCAATCTTTTGTTTAATTTCCCTTAGTAATGAGAAATGAAAAATTCCTAAGTCTATGGTCTAAGGCAAGAATAGAGAAATTTTTTTTCTATAAAGGGCAGACTGTAAATACCTTCCACTTTGTAGGCTATAGGATCTCTGTTGCAACTACTCAACCATTACAGCAAGAGAGCAGACATAGACAAACTATTTAGGAACACTGAAGTTTGAATTTCATAGTTTTTATATGCCACAAAACACTTTTTTTTTAAAAACCTTTAAAAACATCAAAACCATTCTTAGCTCACAGGCAATACAAAACAGGCTCTGAGCCAATTTGGTCTTTGTGTCACAGTTAGTGACCTCTGGTCTAGAGTGTACTTTGATAAACAGGCTCAACGAGAAAGAAAAAAAGTAACTACTAGTATGCAACACAGATAAAAACTGTTCAAAATATCACTATGCTCATACAAATAAACATTCTTTTTTTTAAATTTAGTTTAATTTTTGTGTGTGTGTGTATTCCAAAATTCATTGTTTATGCACCACAGCCAATCCTCCATGCAATATGTGCCCTCCTTAATACCCACCACCAGGCTCACCCAAGGTCCCCCCTCCAAAACCCTCAGTTTTTTCCTGAGTCCACAGTCTCTCATGGTTTGTCTTCTCCAATTTCCCCCAACTCACTTCTCCTCCCCATCTCCCAATGTCCTCCGTGTTATTCCTTATGCTCCACAAGTAAGTGAAACCATATGATAATTGACTCTCTGCCTGACTCATTTCACTCAGTATAATCTCCTCCAGTCTCATACATGTTGATAATCTCCTTCAGTCCCTATATGTTGATACAAAAGTAGGTATTCATCCTACTCAAGGAACTACAGAACACTCATGAAAGAAACTGAAGAAGACACAAAAAGATGGAAGAACAGTCCATGCTGATGAACTGGAAGAATAAACATTGTTAAGAGGTCTATACTGCCTAGAGCAATCTATACTTTCAATACCATCCCAATCAAAATTCCACTGGTATTTAAGAGCTGAAACAAACAATCCTAAAATTTGTATGGAACCAGAAGAGACCCCAAATTGCTAAGGAAATGTTGAAAAAGAAAAAAAAAACTGGGGGCATCACATTGCCTGATTTCAAAGCTTTACTACAAAGCTGTGATCACCAAGACAGCATGGTACTGGCACAAAAACAGACACATAGACCAATGGAACAGAGCAGAGAGCCCAGATATGGACCTATGGTCAAATAATCTTCGACAAAGCAGGAAAAAACATACAGTGGAACAAATAAGCATTCTTAAAATTATGTCTTTCCTTTTGCAAAGATAAATTCTGGACTTCCGCTTCCTTAAAGTAAGATGATACTAGAGAGAAGCACCCATTTTTCTTTCTTCAAAAACTTGACTAGCCTAAGAACACTGTGGAAGTAATTAAGAACTAGATAAACCAAAACTCCAGAGATGAAAGAGCACTTCCATGGTGAGCTCAGACCACTGGCATTTTCCTCCATGGGGGTATTTGGAAAGTTTGGATACACGTGAGGTCAAATTGAGCCTAGTTTAAACAGAGGAACTCTACTAAAGAAAACCAGAAACTAGTGGAGCTTTAGCTGGAGTGAGACCAGAAATCTAGAAAAGCCTCAAATACATAGGCAGTTTCCCTAGTGATATAAAGTTTAGTAATGGGATGCTGGAGGATAGGGAGGCTGTACCAACAGAGTCAATTTCCCAGTCTCCCAATGTCTAGAAGACAGAATCCCAGTCAGAGGAGGAGTCTCCTTAATTCATGAAAGGATGGAAATTGTCAACACCTCATTCTACTTGTCTAACACAGCAAAGAGCAAAATGCTCTGAAAGAAAATAACTGGTAGGCAAATACTAAATATATTAAGAGATATACAAGAAGGAAAATAATCAGGCAGACTCAAAATAACTGTCATTGAATTTAGGAGACAAGGATTTTAAATAGATGCAAAGATGGAAAAATAGGATGAAATGCAATTTTCAGAAGAATCTAATTTTTAAAAAGCCAAGTAGCTTTTCTAAAAAATAAATAACTGAAATCAAGAAATTGTCAGGTGATTTTAAGAGCAGACTAGACTAGAGGAAAATAGGATTCATGGATTTGCAAATAGGGAAAAGGAAAATATCCAAACCCAAACACAGGGAAAAAAATGAGATGAATAAAACAGAGTATGAAACAAGTAGGACACAGTTAAGTGGTCTCATATTCATGTAAATGAAATCCAAGACAGAAAAAAGAATGGAGCAAATGCAGTATGTGAACAGGTAATTAATGAAAAGTTGATAAACATGAGGAAAGAAATCAACCCGGAGATTCAAGAAATTCAGGGAAATACAAGAGGAAAATGCAAAGAAAACCAAAGGCACACCAAAGGCTAGGCACAGTCAAACTGCTGAAACAAAGAATAAAGAGAAAATCTTAAAAGCAACAAGAGAAAAAAGATACACTCAAAAGAACAACAGTTAAGATTAATAGCTTCCATTCTCTGTGTTGAACAGTGCTGGGGAAGGAGAGGTGTAGACCTAGAATTATGTACCTATCAAAAATATCCTTTAAAAAGGAAGACAAAAATGTATTTTAGACCCACAAAAGCTGACACATAATTCATTGTCAATGTACCAATAGTACAAGAAATACAAAAGGAAGATCTTTAATAACCGTTATGTCGAATTTTTAAATAAAAGGATATAGAGCTGAAGTAGAAGAAATGGAGAAGATATATCCTGAACATGATTACCGGCCTTGCAAAAAAGTATGGCTACATTAGTATTTGACAAAATTAATTTTTAAGGCTAGAAGTATTATTAGAGATGAACTGAACACTTCATAGTGCTAACAGGGTCAATTCAATAGGAAGACCCAGCAATCCCAAATCTGATGCATCCAATAATAACATAACTTCAAAACATATGAAGTAAAATTGAGCTACATAAAAGGAGAAAGACAAATTCACAATCAAAAGAGCAGATTATAACATACCTCTCTTTAATTGACAGAACAAGTACAGGATAAAAGAGCATGGATATAGAAAATTTAAAACATGATTTATCAACTTGACCTAAATGAAACACCTAGAAAATCACACCTAACAACTGCAGAATGCACATTCTTTTTTAATGCAAATATAGAGTATTTACCAAAACAGACAACAGAATGCTGGACCACAGACTAAGTCTCAACAAATTTCCAAAGACTGCGATTGTGATCACAGAAAAATTAAACTAGAGACCAAAAGGTAAAAAAAATAAGATATTCCCAAATGTTTGGAAATCTAAAAAAGAAAACAAAACAAAAACCCAAATAAATAACCTATGACTCAAAAACTTATAACAGAGAGTTAAAATAGAATTCAGACAATATTTTCAATTAAATAAAAATGACAGGGGCGCCTGGGTGGCTCAGTGGGTTAAAGCCTCTGCCTTCAGCACAGGTCATGATCTCAGGGTCCTGGGATTGAGCCCCACATGGATGGGGCTCTCTGCTCAGCAGGAAGCCTGCTTCCCTTCCTCTCTTCCTGCCTCTCTGCCTACTTGTGATCTCTCTCTCTCTCTCTCTGTCAAATAAATAAATAAAATCTTTAAATAAATAAATAAATAAAATGACATGACATATCAAAACTTGTGAAATGTAGCTGAAGTAGTGCTTAAGGAAAATGTATAGCTGTTTGCAAAGATTAAAATGCATATAATGAAAAAAGAAATTCTGAAAATAAATGATCTAGGCTTACATCTTTAGAAGCTAGAAAAACAATACCAAGTAAACAATGTAAAAAGAGGGAAACAAAAGTAAGAACAGATAATCGATAAAATAGAAAACAGACATTGAGTAGGGAAAATCAAGGAACCAAAATTGGGTTCGATAAGGAAAAGACTGCTCTAGCAAGACTGGTCAGGAACAAAACAAAAACCAAAAACCAAAAAAAACATAATTACCCATATGAGAAATAAGAAAGGGGACATCATCATAGACACTGCCCATAAATTTGACAATTTAAATACAAGGGCAAATTCCATTGAAAAATGTAACTTCTCGATATTAAATAAGGAAAAAATACAGTATCTGAATGGTCTTATATTCTGTTAAAGAAACTGAATCCCTAACCAAAACCCTTCCACAAAGAAAACTATAGACTCAGTGGCTTTACCGGGGAATTCCTCTAAATACTTAATTCACTGGCACATTTTTTCAATTTCGATCTTAAACTAAATCTTCCTATAAATATAAAAAGAAGAAACTTCCCAACTCATTTTATGACACTAGCATAATTCTGATACCAAAATCTGAAAAGAATATTTCAAAATAAGAAAATCTCAAGCCAACATCTCCCATGAACAAAGAAGCAGAAATACTACCATAGCCAAAAAGTGGAAACAACCCAAATGTTCATCAACTGACAAATGGTAAACAAAATGTGGTACATCCATATAACAGGATACTATTCAGCCATGAATGGAACAGACACATGCTACTTTATGGATGAACTTTAAAAACATTATGTTAAGTGAAAGAAAGCCACAAACTGTATGATTCCATTCGTTTCAAATGTCCAGATTACACAAATCTATAGAAACAGGAAGCTGATTAGTGGTTGCCAGGGGCTGATGGAAAAGAGAAGCAGAGTGAGTGGCAATGGGTATACGATTTCTTTTTTGGGTAAAGAAAAATGTTCTGTTTGCACAACTTTGTTAATACACTAAAAATTACTGATTTGTATACTTTCACATGGTGTGTTTCATGGTATGTGAATTATATCTCAACTAAAAAATAAGATTAAAAAAGCCACTGATCTAAACGTGATTTCAATGTTCAGCAACCTATAAAAAAGATAGATAAATTACAAAATCCAATCAATATAACTCAACAGGATAGTAAAATAAGGAAAAAAATATCATTTCAATAGAAAAAGTATTTTATAAAACTCAACAACTACTTGGATGAAATACTTTCATAAGGCAGGAAAAAAAATAATCTGATAATTACTAAATCTGGCAATTACTTAATCTGGAAGCCCGTAAATTAAACAAAAGAAATAAAAATCATAATGGTGGAGAAGAAAACAGTAAAGCATTTTTACTTGTACATAATCTAACTGTATTTACAGAAAGCAAAAGTAATCCACAAATAATAAGTGAATTATCCAGGTCACTAGATACAACACCAATTTTTTTAAAAAATCAACTAATTTATAAAACACTGTATGTACTTAAAGCTTTTCTAAATAAACCAGTTATTTCTCCTATGTAATTAATGTAATGATACTCTCATCACTGTGTTCAAGCATTACTAAATAAATTAGGGAGGAACAGTAGTCTGATTACTAAGTAGAAAACTTTTATTTACTTTCCTAGGCTGATAATTAGGAACAAGAAAAGAGATTTGAGCAATTCAAACTGATCTGGGGAGAAATGCAAACAGATTTCCTATATATAGCTTCAATTTCTTGATCTATTTAGAAGTCTTCATATGGCAGTGGGGATGGGGGATAATAATTCTACATAAATCCACCTTGGCAGTGGGCACAGCAGTCTAACAAAATGAGGGAATAAAAAGTGAGGAAAGAAGTCTCTGAAAAGTTAAACTTTAGACCATGCCTCCTTCAGATTTATATTGCAGATACCAGTAGCCAAAGTGGGTGAGAAAAACTCAAGCCATGAAGACATTGTAAAACTTTCTTAGGACAATCTGTTCACCCCAGGCCTCAGAGAGCTACCACAATGTAACAACAGTTATCAGTCAAATAAGCAGGCACACAAAAAGATACAAGGAACCCTGAGAACTAGCAGAAATACACAACAGATACCAAAACAGAGTGCAGGTGGAATTTTCAGACCCAACTATGCTTACCAAATTTAAAGAAAATAAGAGACAGCTTTAAAGTATCTGCAGCATATGAGGAATATAGCATATATGGAAGATAACCAAATCAAACTTTTATGAAAAAGAAAAATACAGTAACTGAAATTAAAGACCCACTAGGTAGGTCTGCAGCATCTCAGACACAGATGAAGAGAGAATTTGAAGAGATTAGAAAAAAGTATCAGCACAGAAAGATAAAAAGGTTGAAAATGTGTTCTTGAAACCTCCAGGTCTGAAACCTCCTTCAACTCCCATCATCCCGAAAGAGATAGCCTTTACTCCATCCAAGAATACTTCTCATACACTGGACCCTATCTCATTAGCCATCCTCAGGATTTCACTCAACCACTTGCGTCCTCTTTTTGTTCACTAGTGAAATCTCTTTAACTGAGGATTTCTAAACCTAGAAGCCTACTGGCCTCCTCCAAATGAACGGGGAAAAAAAGTTAAATGATTATCTATTTCTCCTCATCATGAAATTTCTTAGGGAAAAGTGGTCTTGAACTTTATCAATCCCTTACTATCAAATTCCTATGTATGACTTCTCAATGCCACAAACTTCCTTATTGCTTATTCAATTCCCTAGCTTCAGTCTTTATCTTTCACATTCCACTGTATATGAGTATTGTCAGTCTACTTCTTTAAATACCTTCCTCCTACCCCTTGACTTCAACCCTTATTTTAGTGTTTCTTCTATCTTTGATGATGATTCTTTCTCAGTCTAGTTTAATAGGTCCTTTTCCTGTCCTTGAAATGTTTATTATATATATTATATCTTCTGAGAGTTATCTGTTCATATTCTATATTTTTTAATAATCATAACAATTCTAAATAATAATTATTGAGAGTTCAGGAACATCATCGGAATACTGATCAGGAGCAAGTTGTGTTCTCTGACAATAAAGGTACATCTACCAAAAACCTGACAACCTTTCTAGCTTCTTCAAAATCCTACCCCAACTCATTCAGTTCAGATTAGATCTCCTAATTGCTCCTTAAATGGGCCTTACTTCATGAATTATCCTCATTCTCTCTTTTTTATTCATTATTCCCATTCTTCTCCTTCAGTCTAGTAGGTCGAGTAAAGAATTTAGAGACAAATGGCCAAGGTTCAAATGCAGACTGTGTCATTTATTAGCCATGCTCTGGGAAAGTTACTTAACCTCTCTATGTTAGCTGTCTCTTCAGTAAAATCGGGTGAAAACAGTACCTCTCCTATTGGATTATAAAGCGCTTAGAGTTACACCTGGTATTTAATAAACACTAAACAAATTTTATTTCTATTATTATCATGCTAAAGTGTCTACCTTGATTTGGGTTTCCTCAGAAGCAGACTTGATTCAAGGATTCATGTAAAAGGAGCTGTTTTGAGAAGTGAGCCAGGAAAAACACTGGAGGAGGGGATCAAAAGTAAGATAGGGAAGGCAGTCAGTAAAGAGTGGATTAGCCAACTACCCTGATGGGCAACTAGAGTATGATTCTACTGGAAAACTCTGGTAGATAGTGTAGAACATGGCTCAGTTACCCCAACGAAAAATGAGGTATTTACCCACCAAACTTTTCATCCATCACTGGTTGAAAGCCTTTCTAAAGGCATTAACTTTGGCATTTCTGGCTTGTCCTGCCCATAAGCCAAGAAGGTCTCTATGGCCAATAAGAAAGCTCTCAGGCAGAAAGTCATAGACACAAGTAGAAAGCATGGAGATAAATGCCAAAGAGATAGGGCTAGGACACTAATAACATCTACTATAGCATCTCTTATCCAAAAGATAATTCTTTGTCTCCTTCTTCAAACTACTATCTTCCTTATTCCTTTTTAAACACTGATTTTTTTTCTTTTTAAAATTTTTTTATAAACATATATTTTTATCCCCAGGGTACAGGTCTGTGAATCGCCAGGTTTACACACTTCACAGCACCCACCCAAGCACATACCCTCCCCAATGTCCATAACCCTACCCCTCTCTCCCAACTACCTCCCCCCAGCAACCCTCAGTTTGTTTTGTGAGATTAAGAGTCACTTATAGTTTGTCTTCCTCCCAATCCCATCTTGTTTCCTTTATTCTTCTCCTACACCCTTAACCCCCCCATGTTGCATCTCCACTTCCTCATATCAGGGAGATGATATGATAGTTGTCCTTCTCTGATTGACTTATTTCAGTAAGCATGATACCCTCTAGTTCCATCCATGTTGTCGCAAATGGCAAGATTTCATTTCTTTTGATGGCTGCATAGTATTCCATTGTGTATATATACCACATCTTCTTTATCCATTCATCTGTTGATGGACATCTAAGTTCTTTCCATAGTTTGGCTATTGTAGACATTGCTGCTATAAACATTGGGGAGCACGTGCCTCTTCGGATCACTACATTTGTATCTTTAGGGTAAATACCCAGTAGTACAATTGCTGGGTCATAGGTCATAGCTCTGTTTTCAACATTTTGAGAAACCTCCATGCTGTTTTCCAGAGTGGTTGCACCAGTCTGCATTCCCACCAACAGTGTAGGAGGGTTCCCCTTTCTCCGCATCCTTGCCAGCATCTGTCATTTCCTGACTTGTTAATTTTAGCCATTCTGACTGGTGTGAGGTGATATCTCATTGTGGTTTTGATTTCTATTTCCCTAATGCCGAGTGATGTGGAGCACTTTTTCATGTGTCTGCTGGCCATCTGGATGTCTTCTTTGCAGAAATGTCTGTTCATGTCCTCTGCCCATTTCTTGATTGGATTATTTGTTCTTTGGGTGTTAAGTTTGCTAAGTTCTTTATAGATTTTGGATACTAGCCCTTTATCTGATATGTCATTTGCAAATATCTTCTCCCATTCTGTCAGTTGTCTTTTGATTTTGTTAACTGTTTCCTTTGCTGTGCAAAAGCTTTTGATCTTGATGAAATCCCAATAGTTCATTTTTGCCCTTGCTTCCCTTGCCTTTGGCAATGTTCCTAGGAAGACGTTGCTGTGGCTGAGGTCGAAGAGGTTGCTGCCTGTATTCTCCTCAAGGATTTTGATGGATTCCTTTCACACATTGAGGTCCTTCATCCATTATGAATCTATTTTCGTGTGTGGTGTAAGGAAATGGTCCAATTTCATTTTTCTGCATGTGGCTGTCCAATTTTCCCAAAACCATTTATTGAAGAGGCTGTCTTTTTTCCACTGGATATTCTTTTCTTTGTTGAAGATTAGTTGACCATAGTGTTGAGGGTCTATTTCTGGGTTCTCTATTCTGTTCCATTGATCTATATGTCTGTTTTTGTGCCAGTACCATGGTGTCTTGATGATGACAGCTTTGTAATAGAGCTTGAAGTCCGGAATTGTGATGCCACCAACTTTGGCTTTCTTTTTCAATATTCCTTTGGCTATTCGAGGTCTTTTCTGGTTCCATATGAATTTTAGGATTAATTGTTCCATTTCTTTGAAAAAAAATGGATGGTATTTTGATAGGAATTGCATTAAATGTGTAAACTGCTTTAGGTTTGCATAGACATTTTCACAATATTTGTTCTTCCAATCCAGGAGCATGGAACATTTTTCCATTTCTTTGTGTCTTCCTCAATTTCTTTCATGAGTACTTTATAGTTTCCTGAGTACAGATTCTTAGCCTCTTTGATTTTTTTTTTTTTAAGATTTTATTTAATTTAGAAAGAAAGAACAAGTGAGGGTGGGATAGGGGGAAGAAGGAGAGGGAGAAGCAGACTCCCTGCAGAGTGGGGAGCCCAAAGTGGGGCTTGATCCTAGCACCTGATATCATAACTTGAGCTAAAGGCAGATGCTTAACTGACTGAGCCACTCAGGTGCCCCTAAACACTGACTTCTAAATACTCTCCTTTCTTCCCCTAACCTCAATTTACTTTCCCCCTGAAATGTGACTTCTTGCCTTCTGGAAAAATGAGGTGGGGGTGAGTGGGTGTAGGTCATTATCTCTTAATGCAAACTTGAAGATGAGGTCTTTAGACTTCTATTTAGCTAACCTACAGGAAAAGACACAGTTTGTAAGTGATGGTATGAACATACGTTCATTGTTCATGAAGAACCTTTGAATATACTGAGCATAGTGAGAGAGAGTCCCAGCAGCAGACTTTTCAAATTACAGGTCTAGAGATCAAGGGAAAGGTTTTAACTATAAATCACACACCAGGAAGTAAAAAACCAATTAGGTAGTAACTACAATCAGAGGAGTGACTGAAATAACCAAGGAAGAAAATTTAGAGAGAAGGGTACCAAGAATGGACTCTTGAGAAACTAGCTCTTTCTAAACTAGCTATTTCTATACTTGTAATCTAGTCACCTATTATATCTATCATTCTTTCTTCATTCTTCTAACACCAAAACATTCTTGAATCCATTCTGTTGTAAACAGACTTATACTGGAACACAACCATGCTCATCTGTTTACATATTTATTGCTTATGGGCACTTTCAAACTCTAACAGGAGTTAAAGAGTTGCTAGATTGTAGTATCCTAAAGCCTAAATACTTGAGGGTATTTGTTCCTATACAGAATTATGTTTGCTGACCCTTCACTCATGAGACAATAAATACCAAGCAACCTCATATGTGTATACCTGGGTTCCCAGAAGGAAACAAGATAGATTTGAGTTTGAAATATTTGAGGAGATAAAGGCCCAAATGTGCCAAATTGAACAAAAATTATCTCACAGATCTCAGAAATTCAATGAATACCAAGCACAAGCTAAGCACACATACACACACACAAACTTTATTTAGGCACAGCATAATCAGATTACTAAAAATCAAAGGAAAAGAGAAAAACCGTAAGAGCCGTCGAGAAGGAATTATGGTTACAGTATGGTGGCACAAATTAAAATACAGCCTATCTTTCCTACTGTTTACAACTAAGAACTATGGACAAAATACAAGAAGAAAAAAGAAAAGAAAGAAAAAAGAACTGAGGACTCTGAAAAGCAAACAAAATCATTTGTAGAGCGGAGTTCAATTTGGAAAAATGACCCACAGGGGAGTGAACTTCCCAGTTCAATTATTTTTCCTTTCTCTCTAACAGCTTTGCCCAAAGGCCAGGAACCAATCACTGATCAGAGCAACAATCCAGAAGTTAAACCTCCAAGAGAAATCCTATCGTTCTGGCCAGCAGAATTAAGGAAAAGGGCTCCTGAGCGCTGAAGAATGTGGAAAAAAAATCCTGAAAAGGATAATGAGGAGAGAAAGGGAGTCCCTAATTCTATCTACAAACCTACACAGGTCTTGGGCTTACGCCAGACCTACACAGGTACAGATCAGACCCTACCAGTATAGCAATGACTCAATTGAACTGAGATTTAAAGTACCACCCATGAAAGGCAACACCAAATTTGCCATCTGAACCTAAATGAGTTGACAGTCTGCTAAAAGGAACAATAAAAATCAAAATCTTCCCCCGATTATAAGCCTTAGAGTTTATGAAACATAACATTAACAATGTCCAAGATGCAATCCAAAATTCTTGCAATGCAAAAAAGCAAGAAAAATGTGACCAATTGCAAAGGAAGAAATAATTAACGGGTACCAACTCTGAGGTGACCCAGATGTTCCAATTATCCAACAATAGTTTTTTTGATTGTGTTATGTTAGTCACCTTAGTTTTTAATGTAGTATTCCAAGATTCATTGTTTATGTGTAACGTCCAGTGCTCCATGCAATACAAGCCCTTCTTAATACCCATCACCAGGTTCACCCATCCCCCCCACCCCCCTCCCCTCTAAAACCCTCAGTTTGTTTCTTGGAGTCCATAGTTTCTACATGCAAAAATGGCAGAACACAAATCCTTTTCAAGTGTATATGGTACAATCTTCAAGGTATACCATATCCCGGGAGATATGGCTTATCTCAATCAATTTTAAAAGACTGAAATCATACAAAAATATGCAATAGATTGTAGTAACAACATAGTAAGAAAAATACCAAATATCTGAAGGTTAATAAAATAATTTTTTTTAAGATTTTATTTATTTATTTGACAGAGAGAGAACTCACAAGTAGGCAGAGAGGTAAGCAGAGAGAGAGGGGTAAGCAGGCCTCTGCTGAGCAGAGAGCCCGATGTGGGGCTTGATCCCATGACCCTGAGATCATGACCTGAGCCAAAGGCAGAGGCTTAATCCACTGAACCACCCAGACACCCCTTCTATTATAATGTATGGCTCAAAGATAAAATTACAAAAAAAATTAGAAAATATTTTAAGCTTGAGCATCTACCTTTGGCTCAGGTCATGATCCCAGAGTCCCAGGATCAGAGTCCCCAAATTGGGCTCCCTACTCAATGGGAAGTCTGCTTCTCCCTCTGACCACCCTGCCCCATGCTTTCTCTCTCTCTCTCTTTCTCAAATAAATAAATGATTTAAAAAAAAATATTTTAAACTAAATGACAAAGAACATTCGGAATATCAAAGCTGTGGGACACAACTAAAGTAGTGTTTACATGAAAATTTATAGTTTTAAAAACTTATGTTAGAAGAAAAGTCTAAAATCAATTATCTAAGATTCCACGTTAAGAAACTAGAAAAGAAGAGCAGAGTAAACTCAAAGTAGAAGTAAATTATTCTGATGACAAGAAAGTCAACAAAGGAGAAAACAGATCAACAGAGAAAATCAACAAAGCCAAAGCTGTTTCTTTGAACTTATGAACAAAACTGAAAAACTTCTGGCTAAACTGATCAAAGAAAAAAGAGAAGACTCCAACATGAAGAATGAAAAGATGAATTATCACCACAGATCCCAGATATTAAAGAATAAATGAATGCTAAGTAGCTTTCTGCCAAAATGTTCAACAACTTAAATGAAATGGACAAACTTCTCCAAAAGCTGACATGAGAAAAAATCTGAATATCCCTGTATCTATTAAAGAAACTAAATTTGTCAAAAGCATTCCCAAAAGATAACTCCAGGATCAAATGGTGTCTCTGATGAATTCTATCAAATATTTAAGAATAATTTCTTAAGAAGTTTTAATAATTATATATGTATATATACCTGATAGCTCCAAAGTTTCATGGAAACTTTTTAAAAATACAGAAAGAGACTACTGTCCAAATCATTTTATGACACAAGGATACCTGTAATACTATAACCTGACAGACTAACAGACCAATACCCTTCAAAAATGTACATCCGAAATTCTTAACAAATATTAGTAAATCAAATTCAATAATATATCACATATAAGAAGGTTTTATCCCAGGGATGCAAGGCTGACTTAACATTCAAAAATTAATTTAAGTTTTCCTTTTTTTTCTCTTAATATATAATCATTTCAACAAATGCAGAAAAGATACTTGCCAAAATTCAATACCCACTTATGATAAAAACTAAGAGCAATGTAGAAATATTAAAGAACTTCCTTAAATTGGAAAGGCCATTAAGACACCCACAGCTAATATCGTAATATTGAAAGACTGAAAGACTAATTTGTAATTGTTTCCTCCTCAGATTAAGGAACAAGGAAAATGCAACTTTCACCACTTCTATTCAGCATAGTTATGGTGGTTCTTGTCACTGGAATAAAAGTTGGGGGGGCAGAGTCAGGGGGTGCATTTCTGATTTCTGGAAGTCAGAAAGAATAATGACTGATCTTAGAACATCCCAGAGAATCTACAAAACAACTATTAAAATTAATCCATGGCATTCACTACAGTCCACCTATTACACGACTAGGATTCACTTTCTTTATATGTATTCTGGAAAAAGCTCCTCCAGAATTCTGCTTCATCCTTATTTCCTGGAGAAACATTCCAGGGGAAGTAAAGTAGGACAAATTACAACCCCCACCGGTGACTGGTTTCAGATGGCTTCAAGAAGAAAACTTTGTTATAACCTGTTTCCTGCTAGTCATTCTAGATTCCCTTCATCTTTGGCTAGCATTTCTGCTGGTCCAGGTGGCTGATCTTGTGAGGCAGTCATCAGACCTTCTCATGTCCATTTAACATTGTAACTGGAAATAAATAACAAGAGACACCTAGTAGATCACGTGTGTCCCAAATCCCCATGCTCCATTGTGTAACAGCAGCCTTACCTCCTCCCAATGATCTGGTGCTTTAGTCCTGTCAAAATGGCAACTCCTTTCCCTTGAAAGGGGTGTCAAGTCCCAGAGATAGCTGTGCCTCAAAGTGCAACAGGACTCCTACTACAGTGTCTTCTGTTGGAAATGTTTCCCTTCTGAAAACTAGGACCTTTTAATCCCCAGTGCTCGGCTACAGAGATGGGAGTATAAATTTGCCAGTGGTACTAAGTGGAACCATTCCTATTTCCATGTGTCCTTCCTACTGGGAACCCTGGAGGATGGACCCTCATCCTGCAGGGTATAATGTCCAAATTGCTGGGTATCATAATCAGTTGTGTCATCAAGACTGTTTTGCTGCTCCATCAGGTCAGAAACTTCTGGGTGATGTGATGCGTGATGCAACAAATGGATCCCATGAATCCTCCTGTGCTAAAAAGTGGGTCCCTTGGGGCACCTGGATGGCTCAGTGGGTTAAAGCCTCTGCCTTCGACTCAGGTCATGATCTCAAGGGTCCTGGGATCAGAGTCCCGCATTGGGCTCTCTGCTCAGTGGGGAGCCTGCTTCCCCATCCCCACAGCCTGCCTCTCTGCCTACTTGTGATCTCTAACATAGAGAGATTTTCATTTTTTAATGAAAAAAAAAGAAAAAAGAAAAGATAAAAGTGGGTCCCTTACTCTGAAACAATGCTATGTGGGACCTTGTGATGATGGATCTGTAAGGTCTGTAAGCCTTCAAATAGTGGCAATGGCTGAGCCTCCGCAAGCTATAAAAGCAAACTCATAAATATGTATCAAGAAGCACCTAGGTGGCTAAGTTGGCGAAGCGTCTGTGTTCGGCTTAGGTCATGATCTCAGGGTCCTGGGATCTAGCCTCACAACAGGGTCCTTGCTCAGCAGGGAGTGTACTTCTCCCTCTGCCTCTCTCCCCACTTGTGCACTCTCTCTCTCTCTCTCAAATAAATAAAATGCTAAAAAAATAAAAATATGTGTCAAATCCAGTCAAAATGGAAGGATGTGAAGGATGGTTAGTTTCCACTACTCAAGCAGGACATTCAGCAATTCAGTTGCCAGATGAGTACTGGTAAGTAGAAATCTGTTATTGGGCCCTTGCATAGCCACCACTAGTAATTTTCCACAACACTTATAGGCCAAAAGAAATACCTAACAGTAGTTTATTAACTACTTAGATCCAAATAATCAATAAGAATCTACATCCTAACAACTCAACCATTTGAAAAAATGATACACATAAACTGAAAAATATTTATAAACACAACTGCTTAATACTTGGACATGTATAATGCTAGACACTGCACAACTTCTCAAAATTGGAATCTGACTGAACATGCCACCCTCCCTTCCTGTTTCACACTAATTTTTGTGCAGTGCTTGATGTATATCACAGCAACTACCAAAAATACAACTTCAGAAAGATATGACAGCATCAAAAGGAACATAGCATGATCTAATGTCAAAACTGTGAACTACCTCTAGCTAGTTCTTTGTGACAGAAGCTGATGTGTTTCCTTTGAAATTCTGAAATATCCCATGGTATTCCTGTGTGTCTGCTATGGTGTTTCAGGGTGCCTCAGTGCATCTGGGAATCAGCACACACGTGTGTATACCCATACACATGCACTCCCTTTCTTCTCTGAGTGGGCCTAGCACCTCCCAGTAGGTTTTGCTGTGATCTAACTCTAGTTATTGGTTTGATGATAGCCAGTAGGGGGAAGAAGAGATTGTATAGTAAAGGCAGCATAGTTTTCATGTAACTACCCTCTAGCTAGGAGAAAAAGGCCACTCTTACAGCCCCAAAGAGCTTGGGGGAACTTGGGATTTCAAGATTTTCAAGTGCATCAACTCAGATGTCCCATCCAAAGAGTTGGGGTCCCATTTACTTCTAATCAAAGCAGACAACTGGCATAGAAAACTTGTGAGAATTCAACATACCTTAGAGTTCTGCTACTCTTAAAAATTGTCTTGAGCCTAACCTTTAGCCTTTTCTTTCCTCCTACTAAGGATGAGTTTCTTTACACAATGCTAAAGAAATCACCCAACTTTTTCATTTTGCCCCCAGTTACTTTCACCCTTTCATTGTCTTTCTCCAATCTATCAACATCACGTATCAACAACCATCTGATTACACTGGCCTTACAATTAATAACTTCCTGAACCTCTCAAAAGCATAAAATATTTGTACTCTCTGGTGCATTCCCTTTTACAGGAATTTCATTCCAAGTCACCACTACTCAAAGTATTAACAACTGCACAGCCACGGTGTATGCCAAGGATTATTAGCATCACTGCTCCATCTACAACCCACAGTGGGGTTCTCACTGTCAACCAGACAGCAGATAATCCAGCTCCAAAATCCCATTTTATTTACTTATTTATTTTTAAAGACTTTATTTATTTATTTACAGGCAGAGATCACAAGTAGGCAGAGGCAGGTAGAGAGAGAGGAGGAAGCAGGTTCCCCGCTGAGCAGAGAGCCCGATGTGGGGCTCAATCCCAGGACCCTGAGACCATGACCTGAGCCGAAGGCAGAGGCTTTAACCCACTGAGCCACCCAGGCGCCCCCAAAATCCCATTTTAAAGTCTACTTCCTCAGACCATTCCTAGCACCACAACTGTTTTGGGTAAAGCTCCACAGGAAACAGACTCTGAAATTGTGTTCTGTGTACCAGAGGTTTACCAGTGTAAACTCTGAACCAACAACTGTAGAAGAATGAAGGAAGTAAGATTGAATTGTAATGCAGTCACACAAAGGACTGAGCCAATCCCATGTGGAGCTCTGGCACTGGGAGTGGATCTTCAAGGTTGTCCTACCCTAGGGTAAAAGAGCCAAACATTTATATCCCTAAAGACAACAGGCATTGGATGCAGGTTGATGCTGAAGAG